>NW_024100528.1:4622500-5122500 GCF_016545835.1 Crotalus tigris
GTAAAGCAAGATTAAGAAAAGTTAACTCATCATTATTATTTTCAAATGATTGAACAAGGTCAAATCAGAAAAACGTCAATTCTGTTCTTTAGTGTAATCCTAAATATGTCCATATGTGGGATTTAGTCAGCTATTTTTTATAATGAGTGTGGTATGGCTTAAACTGCAGAACCAACTTTCAATTCTCACTTTCATTAAAACTTTTTTTTTTCATAGTTAACTGAATCAGAACCACAGACCTGTTTTTTTTTTATTTCTCTTTCGTTCAAAATCCTCAGTAATCAGGCAAAGTTATGTAAACAGTATGGATTTTTTTTCTTCAATTTCTGAGGCTTCACTTAATGACATGTGTAATACATATATTATTGTTTGCTTTTTATAAAAATTGTGTAAATGCTATTTAAATACTTTGGAACACAGCTGAGAACAAACTTTAATTACTATATGGATTGACTAGAGGTGCTCCATTGATGGGATCAGCTTTAACTAGCAGGCTAAGTTAGAAGAAATATTCATTTTCCTTTTGTAATTTTAAGTTACTGGTAATAAAAAATAAAATACTGAGTATAAGATAATTTGTATGGAGCAGTTGCAATAATTAGGCCCTAAATATCTGGTTTAGTGGCCAGGCCTGGGACTCCAGTATTAAGTATCTGTGGGTGCAGATAACTAACAATCTGAATTGGTCTATCCACACACCATCCTTAGTGAAGTGTGCAAACCAGTGTCTGCATTTCCTATATCGGATGTCCGGGCCATTTTTTACAGAGGCAAAATTGAAAGCCTTTTAACAAACGGCATCACTGTCTGGTTTGGTGGCAGCAGTGCCTCAGATAGAAAGTCCATACAGAGAATGGTAAGAACAGCCAAGAAGATCAGAGGAAGCTCGCTCCCCTGGTATTCAGGATGCTGCCTATAAGCACTATGTGCTTAGAGCTCAAAGCATTGTTAAAGACCCCACACACCCACTTTACTGTCTCTTTCTGTGGCTCCCCTCTGGGAGGAGGTTTCAAAGTATTTCTAGCAGGACTACCCAATTCTGTAATAGCTTTGTTCGCTATGCCATCCATCTGGTAAACTTGCAAGATTCATTTTTCTTGCCATGCACATGTATACATTACCCGAACTAGAATGTTATTTCTCTGTGTCATATAATATATATGAGCATATGCATAATTCTGTATTTATTTATTTATTTTTGTCATATTTATGTTGTGTACATCAGAGGTGGTGACTCTTTGAGAGCTGAATGCAATGCAATTTCATTTTAATGTATGCAGATTAGTATACCTTTAAAGTGACAATAAAGTTATTCTTCTATTCTATTCTAGTGTATGAAGGGACATGTTTTCTGACTGTTAGCAATTATGAATGTTGCATTTCTTTGACTGCCATGCATTTTAATTTTTGTTTTTTTTAGTTTGATATTTGTTGCCATTCAGATTCACTTGTTATGCTGGATGGCTATATAAACTGATTAATGAAATAGATTTTTAAAAAGCCAAATTCTTTCAGTCAACTTTATTTTTTTCTTGTACAATTTGTAGCTTTGGAAAGAGGGCAAGGGTTGATCTACATTTGAATTACAGATCACATGGCCCATTCATTTTGAAATTTGACTTTACTGAACTTTTTTACTATGACCTCCAAATTATAAGGAATATTGTAACTTTACAACTTTACATAACTTCAGTGTTCATGATGTTCCATAAACATTTGTCAGTGACATTTTTAAAAGCACTTGAATATTTCTTTAAAGGAGCCCAATTTATAGCACGCTAAGAAAAAAAGTATTTGTCCAAAATTATGTTTTTCTCTTTCCCATCCCACCTCATGCTTTTAAATCACTATTACAGAGTTGGAAAAGTATAGAATTCCTGAGAGATTTTCTTTGTAGTTATGTTTTTAAACCATTTGTCTACTTAAGCAAAGAGGAAAATAGCAATTGCAAAAATAAAAGCATGAATTCTTTCAGCATGAAGCCTTTTCACTCAAATGGGATTTTTAGAAGCTGAGTAGTAAACATAGAAAACAAATGAAGAAGCAAAATGTTATTAAAAGACAAAAATGCAAACAAGCAGCTTTCTACCACTTACTAAATTTATAAAATTCTTCTCTTCTTTTAAACCTCCTGAAGCTTCTGAACTAAAGACACTAAAACTGAGCATGTATTTATCTGAATGCATCAAGTGCTCCATTAACTCAAGCCCTGGTGTGATAACAACTGCCCTGGAGATCTAAAAAAATAAAGGAAAAAAAATACACCAACTGGCCTCTTCCTTACTGATATGGTCACCTGAAAAAGCTGGAATTATCTTTCAGTGAAAGATATCCATTAGTAGGCATACATTCATACTCAAACACATGAAAACATAAATGTTAACATCAATTTGTGATCAATCTCAAAGGAACAGATACAATACTAAAGCAATATTGGCCAGTTATTTAAAGTTACTTTATATATATATATATATATATATATATATATATATATATATATATATATATATATATATATGTCTTCCTTTTAACTGCCAGTGGGGGTATGAACTGATTGGGTGGGAGCTTGGCTGTGTTCTGATTGGGTGGAGGTGTTCTGAATGGTTAGGGGTTTGGCTGTGCTCTGATTGGCTGGGGGAGTGTTCTGTTTGGTTGTGCTCAGGTTAGTCTGAGTTGCAGAGGGGTTTAAGATTTTGGGCTGCCTTGCTATTTTTTTTTTTTTTTGGCTTCGCGTTCGTGGTCGTGCCTCCTCTCCATGGAGGGTGTCAGTTTGCTTCATGTATGGATTGGAGGGGTTTAAAGTGGCTAATGATGCAGCTGTGGTCTGGCTTCTGGTTTGTGGTCGTGCCTCATCATCGGTGTGGCTTTGGGTTTGCTTTTTGCGTGGATGTGTGGTGGTGACATCCTGTGTGGTTTTTTTGAGTGTGGGTCTGGTATCATTTTTTGTGTTAGGGAGTCGTTTGTCAATGAGGGCGGGTTTCCAAATGGCTGGTAGGCGGGAGGTATCATCTCGCTTGTTCATGCTGTGTGGGCGTTTTTCTATCTCGATGGCTTCTCTGATTATTCTGTTATTAAAATGTTCACTTTTGGCAATGGTTCTGGTATTTTTCAAGTCAATTTCATGTCCTATGGCTTTAAGGTGTTGGACCAGGGAAGATGTTGGTTCCTCTTTTTTGACTGAGTTCTTATGTTCTTCAATGCGTGCACTTATTCTTCTGTTGGTTTGTCCGATGTATGTGGTGGGACAAGTGGTGCATGGGATTTCGTATACTCCTTGATTTTCTAATTTAATTTTATCTTTGGGGTTTCTAAGGATGGTGGATATTTTTCTGTTTGTGCAGAATGCTGTTTTGATGTTGTGTTTATGGAGGATCTTACTGATTCTGTCTGTGGTGCCTTTTATGTATGGGAGGAGGGCTTTGCCGTTTTCTTGTTCTTTGCCTTGGATTTTAGTGGGGGTTTCTTTGTTAACATATATATATATATATATGTTAACAATTACACTAAAAATATGATCCCTGGGTATATCCATATTTAAAACCAAACAAATAAATGTGAGCACCAGGGAGTGCTAAAACCAAAAATTATATATATATATATATATATATATATATATATATATATATATATATATATTCAATAATGATGGTGAAAATGCGACTCCCGGGCATAATTATAAATGGACTGAATAAAGCGCGTTCACCAGGAGAGTTTAAAGTTAAAATACTTCAATTAAAGTATTTTACTATATTAAAAGGTTGCCAAGCTTTCGTTGGGAAAACTCCCCAACATCTTCAGGGCTGAGAGACCGTTTCTAACAAGGTGATTCAAACGGGTTCCATAGACGTCTGCACGTGGTTCCTAGACTGTGCTAGCAGTCCCTGCTGAACAGCTGATAGGTGGGGGGGGATCGGAGTAAAGATTTCTTCTGTCGTTCTCTCGAGCACTTTTGTTCACATTTCCGTCGACCTCAGGGGGTATTGTTAAAGTTATGTTCCGCCCTCTCCCGGCAGTATTGGCTCTCGTTGCAGTGGGGGGGTTTAGTTTGATGTCATTGTGTATCCTACCATGGAGGCGGGGCTTCATCGGCTGCAATTTAACATCTTTCCTCTGCTGCGTGCTCCCATATTTATCTTCGCTTGCATGTACAAGCATCAACTGGATGTGGTATTTTTCAATGTTTGAATCATCCTCCTCCATCATGGTGTCCCCCATGCTCATCTTCCCTCGTAGGTCAATATTCAGGTTAAATCCCCCCCATTTCTGTGAGCAAAAGTCGGGTGGTATTTGGGCAGATTCCCCGCTCATGTTACTTTCCCTTTTATCAAGCGAACGGGTCGTCATCACATGTTTTTTCTCCCCTCTCTGTATGGGATATCCACCTTTATTATTATTATGGGTAGTGCTAAATTTAGTGGTTCTATCCTCAAATTTCTTAAGCGCTCCAATGTCATTATTATTGTTTTCTCCAATTAAAGGGGGTGTGGTTTCCCCTTGATATTGTTGGGGGGTTTCTGGGTAGTCTATATCAGATTGTTTCTGGTAGGGAGGAGGTGTAGCTCCGGGTTTGGAATGTTGTGCATGTTGATTGTAAGGTTTGTGATATAAAGGATGATGGTTTGAGTTCCATTTTCGTAGCGCTTGTTGTGCTGGGTGCAAGTCAATGTGACAATTGATTGAGTTGTTATTCGAGAACCAGGCTTCTTTTAGCAGCCGACTTCCCTTCGTGGCATCACTGGCTACGATAAGGGTGTTATTGAAGTCAAACTGATGGCCTTGTTGTGCCATATGCATCCAAAGTTGTGAGTGTGGTTCGCCTCGTTTTATGGCCAGTTTGTGTGCGTGGAGGCGAGTTTTCAAGCGTTTGGCTGTTTCTCCCACATAGTTGCCTTCGCAGTTTTTGCAGTTGATCTTATAAACAATAGCAGATTTCTCCATGGTAGGTAGGGGGTCCTTTGGACGCATAATTTTTGATCGTAGGGTTTGGTTAGGTCTGTGAGCTACTTCTATACCATGGGGTGCTAGTAGTCTGGCTGTGGCCTCTGAGATGTTACTTATGTATGGGAGGGAGATGCGTGTTTTTTGTAGGGGGGAATCCCTTCTTCGTTGGGTGGTCTGGTGCTGGAAAGTTGTACAATGTCATTTGATAAATTTTAATGGATAACCGTTATATATGCACGTACGGAAGAGGTGTCTCCTCTCTTCTTTCTTATATTCATCCGTGCTGCAGTGGGAGTCAACGCGTTTAAATAACGTTTTTATGCAGATGATTTTATGGGAAACAGGATGATTACTCTGGTAATGGAGGATTCTATCCGTGTGGGTTGGTTTACGGAATACCTTCGTATGTAGGTATCCATCTGGTTGACGGTGGATGGAAACATCTAAGAAGGCAAGAGAATTGTGTCTTTCTTCCTCTACAGTAAACTGTATGTCAGAGTAGATGGAATTTAATATTCCCATAAATGTAGTTACATGTTGTCTTTTGACAATGGCAAATGTATCGTCCACGGATCGAACCCAAAATTTGGGTTGGTATAAAGTCATAGCCTTATGTTCAAGCTGTTGAAGGACTACCTCAGCTATAATACTGGAGATGGGGGAGCCCATCGGGGTTCCTTTTATTTGTTCATAGATGGTACCTTGGAATGTGAAATAAGTCTGGAGACATATTTCTATCAATTTCACGAGGACTTCCGTCTGAAGGGAATCTTGGTGAGACTTTCATTCATAGATGTCAAACGTTCTTTCAGGACAGAGATGGCTAAGTCCTGGGGAATGGAGGTGAAGAGAGAGGTGACGTCGAACGACACCATCATCTCATCATCCTCCACCCTAAGGGTCTTAATTCTAGTTAAAAATTCTTCTGCAGATCTGACCATGGGGTTACTGCCATCTACAAGGTGGTTGATGCGGGTACTAAGCCATTTAGCTAGTCCTGAGATGGGGGTGCCCCTGAATGATACAATGGGGCGAAGGGGGGTACATTCTTTGTGGATCTTTGGTAGACCGTAAAAACGGGCAAGGGCCGTGTCACAGGGACGTATCCTCTTTAGGGTGTCATCTCCGATCTTCTTACAACGCTTAAAGTTGTCGAGCAGTTTGTTGATTTTATTTTTGAGCGTTATTGAGGGGTCTTTTTTAATTACTCTATAGGCCAACTTATCATTCAAGAGTTCAAGTGCTTTAGCTGTACACAGTGTTCTATCCATAATAACAGTCACCCTACCTTTGTCTGCAGGAAGTATGACAATAGTATCATCTCTTTTAAGTTGTGTGAGAGCTCCAGTTTCTTCTCTAGATAGGGTGTGATGGTACCTGTGCTTAGTAAGTAGCCCTGTGATCTGTTGTCTAATGGAATTTCTGGTGTCTTCATCTGTCCCCATATGATGCATAGCAGGCTCCAGTGCAGATATAAAATCTAAAGGGTAGGCATCCATAAGGTTATGATTAGTATCACGTTGCAGTAGGGTGAGTTGTGAGTTGGTCAGAGGTTTGGAAGAGAGGTTACAAACTACTCTATTGGTAAAATTACTATATTGGGACTTACATATGGCATTCATCTTACGTTGGAGGTGTGCTGTTGTTTCTTGGTTCGTTTTTCTAGCTACCATTTGGATGTGATGACTCAGTGCTTGGAAGTGGTGTTCTGATAAAGTCGAGTTACAATGTCTTTGAAGTTCAAGAGCCCATTTTTTTAAATTTTCTACACGTCTGTGCTGGTCGTTAATAAGGGCTTTAACCGTCTGGGGTTGAAACCGATGGAGGGCTTGTATGCATTCATTTGTATCAATAACAGGTTTCCTTCTTAACATCTTGGGTGGGAGGTCCTCTCGAGCGCAGGTGTGTAGGAACGCTATTCTGCGGTAAGCTGCTGAGATGCGTCTTGTCAATTTCTCCCATTTTCTGGCTGTGAGCAGTACTGCTCGATCAGAAAATTCAATAATGATGGTGAAAATGCGACTCCCGGGCATAATTATAAATGGAATGAATAAAGCGCGTTCACCAGGAGAGTTTAAAGTTAAAATACTTCAATTAAATTATTTTACTATATTAAAAGGTTGCCAAGCTTTCGTTGGGAAAACTCCCCAACATCTTCAGGGCTGAGAGACCGTTTCTAACAAGGTGATTCAAACGGGTTCCATAGACGTCTGCACGTGGTTCCTAGACTGTGCTAGCATTCCCTGCTGAACAGCTGATAGGCGGGGGGGGAATCGGAGTAAAGATTTCTTTTGTCGTTCTCTTGAGCACTTTTGTTCACATTTCCGTCGACCTCAGGGGGTATTGTTAAAGTTATGTTCCGCCCTCTCCCGGCAGTATTGGCTCTCGTTGCAGTGGGGGGGTTTAGTTTGATGTATATGATATATATATATATATACACACTGTATCTATATATGGTTAGTAATATGAGTAAAAATTCGACTCCTGGGTATATTCATATTATGAAGTAAATAAATAACGATCACCAGGAGAATAAATAAAAATGAAAAACATTTAATAAATAGAACCTAGCTTTCATCGGAAGCTTCCGACATTGTCAGGGTTAAAAGCAGTTGTTGAGGAGAAACTTATATATGATCACTAGACGCCTGCATCCATCTTCTGGACCATGTCACTGGCCCCAGCTGATCGACTTGCACTCTAAATGCAATAGTTAATCGCCAGAGTAACTATGTGGGCGAACTTCAAAAAGGTTAAAGACTCACCTACGTGAACATAAACTGGTGATTAAGAGGGGAGAACAATACTCGCAAGTCTGGACACATATGGCTGAACAAGACCATCAATTCGATTTTGACAACGCACAAATTATGTCCAGTGACGCCACAAAAGGGGGCCGGCTGTTAAAAGAAGCCTGGTTCTCGGGAAAAGATTCAGTCAATCGCCACATAGACCTCTGTTTGGCACAACAAGCTTTAAGAACATGGTGTAGGAATCGTCATCCCAATCACTGGAGGGAACCGAACCATAAACTGTGGGATTGAGGAAAAGATATTCCCCCTAACTCCTCACATGATTGAACTAATAGAGCCCCAATCCACTCCCTACGAACTAGGAATACCTCCCCAACATCCGACCAACGACAGAATAGCCCCGACCAATAGCTGTTGAACCCGATATGGAACAACAAGGATCCAGGGAAGACCGAGAGATCAACGAGGGATGAAGGGAGGAGGAAAGGTGAAACAGGCGATTTGCAGGACTCCTCATCATACCTTAAAGGAACGCCACCCATGGAATGGAAGGACGATGTCTGGAGTAATGAGGTGGGACCCAGGGAGCTGGGTGACATGCCAACAGAGGTAGAGATCGGAAATAATGGTAAGGAGAGACCACCTGCAAGTAGAACTGGCAGACATATGATGACCACCTGATCACATCAGAAAGGAGAGAGAGATACTTTACTAGTGGATTTGACGTGGAAATATAAGAGCACGAATAAAGAACATCCACAGTTATGGCAGAGGGATCCTCCTGTGAAAAACAAGTACAAGGCATCCGTGCCGAACAGAGAGGACAATCATCAACAGTGGACTGGAGGGCAAAGCACTGCCGAAATGGCGATGATAAAGAACACCTCGGGCGAAGATAAGGAAAGAGATACTGAACTGAATAACAGGCAAACAAGGACGGCCCACATAGAAAGGGTTAAGAGGGTGAGGGAGATACCCAAATCACAATCCCAAAGGGTGAGGAAGATTGGCCAGAGCGTAATTGGGGCGTGTGGTGAGACTATGAGAGAATTCAATGGCCCGCATACTAGGACCCCTGGTAAAGAGAACAGTGCAGGGGGAATGGAAGCAACTATCACCCAAAAGGGATGGGGAAGGGCCCCACTCAGCCCCAGAACTAACAATGGAGGAGTCCACAATAGCGCATGGAATGGAAACAGGAAAGGGCTGGGCATGGATACAAGGGATACACTTAGAGTGCAAGTTGATCAGCTGGGGCCGGTGACACATCCAGAAGCTGGATGCAGGCATCTAGTGATCATATATAAGCTTCTCCCCAACGACTGCTTTTAACCCTGACGATGTCAGAAGCTTCCGACAAAAGCTAGGTTCTATTTATTAAATGTTTTTAATAAATCTCCTCCCCCTGTCTCTCTCCTGATACAGCTGTCAAAGTGAGAAAGAGCCTGTAGCCTAGAGGTTAATACAACTGCCTAACATGCACATAGCCCAGGTTCGAATCTCAGAAGAGTAAGTCTGGCTGAAGAGAGTTAAAGAAACTCGAAATAGCTATCCCAGTTCTCTCTTTATTCTTTGTTATATATATATATATATATATATATATATATATATATATATATATTATATATATATATATATATATGTTTTCTGAGGTTTTCGCGGGTGTTTGTATGTAGGTCTTTGGTTGTTCGGGTTTTCTCCCGCGTAAAATTGGAAGTGTCTTGGCGACGTTTCGACGAAGTCCCATTCGTCATCTTCAGGCTGGTGTTTTCAGCTTCGTGCTTCGAGCAGCAATGTGTGGTCTTAGCTGTTTCTTCCTTTTAACTGCCAGTGGGGGTATGAACTGATTGGGTGGGAGCTTGGCTGTGTTCTGATTGGGTGGAGGTGTGTTCTGATTGGTTAGGGGCTTGGCTGTGCTCTGATTGGCTGGGGGGTTGGCTGTGCTCTGATTGGCTGGGGGGTTGGCTGTGCTCTGATTGGCTGGGGGAGTGTTCTGTTTGGTTGTGCTCAGGTTAGTCTGAGTTGCAGAGGGGTTTAAGATTTTGGGCTGCCTTGCTATTTTTTGGCTTCGCGTTTGTGGTCGTGCCTCCTCTTCATGGAGGGTGTCAGTTTGCTTCATGTATGGATTGGAGGGGTTTAAAGTGGCTAATGATGCAGCTGTGGTCTGGCTTCTGGTTTGTGGTCGTGCCTCATCATCGGTGTGGCTTTGGGTTTGTTTTTTGCGTGGATGTGTGGTGGTGACATCCTGTGTGGTTTTTGTGAGTGTGGGTCTGGTATCATTTTTTGTATTAGGGAGTCGTTTGTCAATAAGGGCGGGTTTCCAAATGGCTGGTAGGCGGGAGGTATCATCTCGCTTGTTCATGCTGTGTGGCCATCGAGATAGAAAAACGCCCACACAGCATGAACAAGCGAGATGATACCTCCCGCCTACCAGCCATTTGGAAACCCGCCCTTATTGACAAACGACTCCCTAATACAAAAAATGATACCAGACCCACACTCACAAAAACCACACAGGATGTCACCACCACACATCCACGCAAAAAGCAAACCCAAAGCCACACCGATGATGAGGCACGACCACAAACCAGAAGCCAGACCAGAGCTGCATCATTAGCCACTTTAAACCCCTCCAATCCATACATGAAGCAAACTGACACCCTCCATGAAAATGAGGCACGACCACGAACGCGAAGCCAAAAAATAGCAAGGCAGCCCAAAATCTTAAACCCCCCTGCAACTCAGACTAACCTGAGCACAACCAAACAGAACACTCCCCCAGCCAATCAGAGCACAGCCAACCCCCCAGCCAATCAGAGCACAGCCAACCCCCAGCCAATCAGAGCACAGCCACGCCCCTAACCAATCAGAACACACCTCCACCCAATCAGAACACAGCCAAGCTCCCACCCAATCAGTTCATACCCCCACTGGCAGTTAAAAGGAAGAAACAGCTAAGACCACACATTGCTGCTCGAAGCACGAAGCTGAAAACACCAGCCTGAAGATGACGAATGGGACTTCGTCGAAACGTCGCCAAGACACTTCCAATTTTACGCGGGAGAAAACCCGAACAACCAAAGACCTACATATATATATATATATATATATATATATATATATATATATATATATATGTGGAGTCTTGGAGTAGGTTGGTTAATTTGGTTTGGTACGTGGGAGAAAACCCAAACAACCCAAGACCTACATACAAACACCCGCGAAAACCTCAGAAAACATATATATATATATATATATATATATATATATATATATATATATATACACACACACACACATACACACACATATACATATATATACACACACACACACAAACACACATATATATAGTATTAAATATGCTAATGTATTCATTAAATTACAGTACAACTATTTCCCAACATATTCATAACCCTGTGTAAATGAAATTAAAATCAAATGTATAATTCATTTAAAATTTGATACAGTCACAGCAATATAATTCACTTCCAAAATTGTGTTCCCTCCAAAATTGCCACATTTTCTCTTTTGAAAACTTTTGAATGGAAATCTTGCTTCTAGACATTTTTTTCACTTTTTTTTTTTAGTTCTGTTCTCTTTCCTTTGGATAACTGATAGCTAGCTTTCTTTTTCTGAACTAGCAATGAGTGTTCTTCCATTTCTTTGTTACACATCTTTTACCACTTTGTATCATCCCTGGCTGAAGATCTCTTCTGAAAAGATTCATAGACAAAATTATGCCATGATATCTTACTGAGAGTTTGACTGAAGAATGGGAAGCTATGGAGGGAGTGCTAGCTGTCACACACATATACATTTCTGCCACCTTATGAAGATTTCTTCATCCTATGTCAGGCATAAACTATCAGGCCACAGGTGTAGAGTAGCTATTCTATTGCTCAATGCCTGTTTCACAGTAATCTTCCCAGTCTGGCAGTGTGACCCTGGGACGATTACATAAGGGTCATTGACATTCAAGGGGGATTGGATTTTGTGTCTACGTAATGATTTTAGACTGATCCTCTGCTTGACTCCTCCTCCTGACTGGAACAGTTTCTCTCCAACAATTCATAGAATTTTATTTAAATATTCTTCTTTGAAGAAAAAGAAAAATTGAAAGCAATTTCCATTAAACTGAAGGATGTGGGAGAATAGTCTGAATAGATTCTCTTCATTTTTATCATTACCTTCAAGGACATATTGCACTTAGAAGACATCAATATGTCTTCATTATTGATAAATACATGCAGGCATTACCTCTCCTTTCTCCTGTTAAGTGTGTTGGAAAAAGCTAAAAACTTCTTCAGAAAGGCTTGCTGGCCAAATTCTTTTTTTTCTGCAGCAGAATAAAATACTGGCAAGCTAAGAGGTTACACATCTAGTGGCTGAGAAGAGGGAAGTATGAATGTCAATAAATCAGAGTGCTGTATGATCACCATGGCAACTTGATCTGAAAGAGTTTCTTACAACTTGTGAGTAGAGAAAATATAAATAGTGAGCAGGTTGCTTTCCTGATTGTTTAACATTAAATCTACAACTGTTTATAATTTCAAACCAGGTATGTTAAAAGGTCCTTAAGAATCAATGAAAACTTTCTAGTTGTGTTCACTATTCACTCCCAAATTCTGAGTATGGTTTGAAGGCACAGCTATTCAGCCTGGATTATATAAGAATGAAACAACATGAACAGCCCCATGTTCTGGAGACAATTATTTCATTTTAAACACACACACACACACACACACACACACACACAATGTTTCATGTTAAACTGACACATTTCTTGGATATATTTTCTTATGGTCTTGCAAAGCAACTTGTGAAAAATACAAAGGGATTAATAGAGCTTCATAAAAGCGTATAAATACAAGAAAGAGGATTTTTGCATTAAAATGTGACGATGGCTTTGTGTGTAGAACAAGACAGGAAATGTTAGAAATTATTGGAACATTCTATCAGAACTGTACAAAAATTAAGATCACTCAAAAGTAACAACAGCCATGAAACAAGAAATCCAAGTCAGATATCTTAGTGAAGGAAGTATCAAGTGCCATAAAATCAATGAAAAATGGCAAAACATCAGGAAACAACTGTGTTATGATTGAAATGCTGAAAACTGATGGTCACAGTTTACACAAGATACTAGCAAAACTATACTTGAGATGCCACAGGAAAGAAAAAATACTAATGCATGAAAAAATACCGAAGTGATTTTTATACACAAGAAAGGGGCCCAAGAAGATTTAAAGAACTATCACCCAATAAGCCTTTTTTCAGTCATCTACAAGTTTTCTCCAAGATAATAGCAAAAAGAATATTGAGAATATTAAATGATGCACAGCCAAAGGAGCAGGCAGGGTTCAGATGACTCAGTATTCCAACAAGCAATAATTAATGCATTGCTCAACCAATTGCACTGTTTACAGAAACTTAATACAATCTATATATGAAAAAAACAATGGCAACAATTTGCTTTAATTATCTTAAAGTGGAAATCAACATACAAAGAGATATACAACAAGGCAATACAATATCACCTATCCTTTTCTCAGCCTGTCTTAAAGAATTATTTCACAAACTAGACTGGGCAAAAGATGGAATAAAAATAAATAGTGCCTATTTAAATCACTTAAGTTTTGCAGATGTTGTTGTTTTCTTCTCACATACCCAGAAGAACTACCAAGACACATACAAGAGCTGCACAAAGCAAAACCATTTGGCTTAAAAAATAAATCTGAAAAAGAGACAGGTCATGTTTAATAAATTCAGAAAAAAAAATTTATATCTGGAGAAGAACTAAATAGACCACTACACATACCTGGCCAATGGATCTCAATGGAGGTGATATAATAAAGGAAATTTATTGGCATATTAAATGTGGTTGCAGGCATTTAGCAAGCTAAGCATAATTTTCAAGAACAACCTCTCCCCACGCCTAAAAAAAAGTTTTCAATCAATGTGTGCTACCTGCTCTAACATATGCCAGTGAAACATGGACACTAACCTCACAATCAATGCAAAAGCTACGAGTGGTGTAAAAAGCCATGGAAAGATACATGCTCAGCATTACAAGACAAGATAGAAAGAGCTGTGCATGGATTAGAGAAAGAACAAAAGTATACAATGTCATTAAAAGAGTGAAAGAACTGAAATGGAAATGGGCTGGTCACATAGCAAGAAGAACTGATGGCAGGTGGACCAAGGCAGCCATAGAATGGATCCCACTTGATAAAAAGCATCCACAAAAGAGACTTAAAAAAAGATGGATCGACGACATCAGCAAGTATTGTGAGCCCAATTGGCAAAAGAAAGGTCAGGACTGTATAGGTTGAAAACATGCAGAAGAGGCCTTCATCCTGCAGTGGATAGACAATGGTTATTTGCAGTCAAGAATGAGGCTGCAGACACAAACAGCTATGAAACAATTGACAAGTCTACCATATCTAGGTAATCCTTAAACAACAAGAAAGAGATTGAGTCTTTGTTTCTCTGTGTCACATAATATATGTGGGTATATGCATAATTCTGTATTTATTTATTTATTTATTTATTTTTGACATATTTATGTTGTGTATATTAGAGGTGGTGACCCTTTGAGAACTGTGTGCAATGAAATTTCATTTTAATGTATGCTGATTAGTATATATTCAAAGTGACAATAAAGTTATTCTATTCTATTATATTTGTTTTCCAGATATGAAGTTAGTTTTGACATTAATACAAATTTCTTCTTTGGAAGGAGTTTGTAACTTCCATTGAGAAATATAAAGAATCCTAGCAGCTGTTACCAAACATAGCTAGTTTTGTATACTTTGCAAGGATATGAGTTTAGTAATAGTTAATAAGAAAATAGCAAATTGAAAAGAAAAATCCACCTTTAAAATCTGTTTTATTCTATGAAGAAACCTCATATTCTATTATGAACCCTCAATAAGAAAATAGCAGACTGAAAAAAAATCCGCCTTTAAAATCTGTTTTATTCTTTATGAACCATCTTTTCCCAAAACTGTTAATCTTTCATACATCAAATATAGAAAAAGCATCCACAATTTATTATATTTCCAATAATTTCTTTATAAGATGGTGTACTTATTTTTGCAATAAAAACTGGGGTGACATGCCATTTTATCATTGCATCCACCAATTTTTTCTAGCTCTCCAGTTGATTCTCCCATTGTTACATGTCAATTGTTCTAAATCAAATATGCATCCATTTATTCAGAGCCTTTGCCTTATTCATTTTCTGAATTTTACTTTAAAAGCAATTTGCAAAAAGGCTTTAATAAATTATCTAAATTTTGTATGATTTTCTAAAAACTCATATTACATCTTCTTTCCGTAATTCCTTTTGCAATTGTAGTAATATTAGAGAGTGTACCCAATACATTTTGTGAACTAGAGAATAGGGTAGCTGACAACTTCAAATTGAATTTGCTTGCTTTACAGTGCAGCAATCTAGCTAAAAACAAAGTGCCTGGAAAACAGCAAATCTTTGTAACATCAAAATGCCCCTCATCTTTTATATGTAACATTAGCATTGTGTCTAAAAGAGGTTTTGATAAGTAGCATGCTGATTTACTCAAGGATAAAGATAATAAACTCATTCAGGTCTGCCTATGAAAAGTTGCACTATTGCAATAACATATAACAATAATTATCTTGATATCTGTGTCCTTGCTGAGCTCTTGGTTAAGTTTGAAATTTCTCTTCTCCAAACATGCTGCTTCCCTGCCTTAGCTCCCTCATCTATACAAGAAGTAATCAATTTGTTTATACTCTTTAGGATGTGATGTAATGCCTTAAAAAGTGATCTAATTTATATAAGATCAATACCTGACTTCATGCTCTTGATTTTCCTTGACAGGAATTCAGTGATCACTGCATTCCTTTGGTATCTTAACACAGAAAAATGTTATTTGGATTTCTGGTGGCTGGGGAGGTTTACACTTGTATATGGCTCTTGGCTAATTAAACCCCTTCATTCTTTGGCACCCCTGCCTGTGGGTGTTAGACTTGAGATGTGTTTAAGCAGGATGACCTGTGGTCTTGGGAGGCTTTCTGTCTAGAGGCAAACTGAAGGTTGGTAGGGCAAAACAATTTTGCTGCAAGTTATGTAGCACCAAAAAACTGAGTACTGGCAAAGCCCCTTGTTTTCTCTAAGTAAAGTTTTCTTCCTCAGATAATTTCTTGAATCTAGTTCTTGTTGATATACTGATAACAAAGTATACTAGTGTATACTTTCTATTATGACTTCTAAGAGGCTTTTGTGTGAGTAATTGTAAACACAGTTTCATCTGCTTATAGTTTTAATTCATGCTCTTGATTTGTTAGTTTAGGTTCTAAGATTTTATTTGCTTGTCACATATCCTTTGCTAGTGGTTTTAAATCTAAAAATAAAAGAGAAAGAGGACAATGTCATTTTGTTTTCGTTGTAACACTCTTTTATGATAAAATTCCATTTAAAATTCTATTGGCTTTTTGTTCTTTGTAGATGCTTTGTATCCAGATAAGAAAGTTCATACCAACATTCTATTCTGTTCTGTTCTGTTCTTTAGGAGCCTTCCAAGTTTCAAAAACTTTCCCTCTGTCTAGGATAAACTTTATTACTTTTGAAAATTTGGTTGATGAATAACTTGCTTGAAATTGTGCTCAGGGCTTAGGTTTAGAGGGTTTTTTTTGTCTCTCAATTTCTCACTTAAAGTGTTTTGGGGGTGTTCCAAGAGGTGAAGAATTTCAGAATTTGTATTCAACAATCAACTCCATCCCTTCACTCTCTTTATAATGTATATACTCACCTACTCTAACTTGCTCCAGGAGGTCAGAGAGCCAAATAAGAAATTTTGGCCATCTTTATATGGACTGTGACCCAGTCCTATGGGCAGCCCATTTCTGGCTTAGGACTATAAGTTAAAAAACAAATTGACCTTCAAAGTTTAATGATAACAAGTACAACTATGGCCCTACAAGTATTCCAACAGCTGTAGGGAGTACATTAATCACTAAAATCCTATTTTATGAGTCAATAAAAATTAAAATAACAATGTTAAATAGAATTGATTTCATTCAATTTTTAATTTGATTCAATTTGATTCAATATGCAAAAATCCATTGTGTTTCTTCTAATTTGAAAGCATTTAATCTGTTTTGATACATCCAATCAATTATGCAATTTAACTTGAAGTTTCAGTTAGAAGGGATGATTCAACCATGTTGCTTTCAAATTGAATCTTTCCACAAGTCTCAAAGATACTCTGGACTAGTTGTTGATGTCCCATCTTTTTGTTATTTCATATTATCTTTCCTGTAGGAGCAAGGGCACTTTAAATGACAGTTTAAATTTTATCCTAAAAACCATCATTGTATGGGGCAGGCTGGGTTGAGAAAAAGACTATCTCAAGGGTAAGGGCATCTCTAGTCCTAGTTTAGCACCTTAAGTCTTCCAGCTCAGACAACGAGGACGAGGGGACATGTGACAGGGATCAGATGGACGTGGAGGGCTTTGTAGCTGGTTTGGGGGGTCAAGGAGAAGCTGTGCCAGAAACTTTGGGGCAATCCAAGAGTGAGTGACTAGGTGAATGGCTGGCTGCACCGGCAGAAGGAGAGATGCAGCTGCAGCCAGGTGACTGCGGATGACCAGCCAGCCTTGCAGATTGGAAAAGAGGTTCAGCTGTGGCCTCTGTTCAGTAGTGAAGAGGAGAATTTCTGGTCCCATCCAAGGTCACACAGAGCCAAATGGATGGAGGCACAATGGAGGTTGATGAAATTACTTGCAAGGAGGCAGCCTCACTCCTCCTAATGAAGCTCACCAGTCTGCACCTATTTAATTCAGCATTTGAAGCCTGAAGGTTGTCAGAGACAAACATTCATAATCTGTCCATCCATGAAAATTCTTGACTCATACCTTGAACTCTTTGAGACCATGTTGCAGTTGTTGGATAGTGAACCCATTGATGCCAAGCTATCTGAATCATGCCTTGAACCTGTTGGTTCATGCTGCTTCTATTGTGCCTTGGACCCAGTCAAGCCATGTTGCCTTTGTGGAATTTTGAACTTATTGGGACTGTGTTGCTTTCATTGGGACTTGAACCCATTGATGCCAAGTTGCCCTTGTCATGTCTGAAACCTGCTGGAATTACATTGGCCCTGTTGTACCTTGAATCTCTTGAAACTGTGTTTGCCTTATCTGTGCCAAGATCTCCAAGCATCATAGAACTGTTGTGCTGCCAGTGCACAGAAGAGACTATGACCTGATTTCCTTCATTGCCTTTGTTACATCTATGAGAATGGACCTGAAAGAACTGCTCACATAGAAGTGGGAATTACTACAGGGTGGGTTGCTTGAAATAAGCATTCTTACTCATGCTGTGTGTGTGTGGACTGGGAAAGGACAGTCTCTCGGGGGCTTCCTAGAACATTCAGAACAGAACAGAAATTTACTTGTGCATTAGATCCATTTCTTAAAGGATCAGAGTCTTACATCTTAATTTGCATGTAGACTGCAATGCATTTAACATTATTCTTAAAATTTCCCATAGTTTGGCACATTATATTTTCTAAAAACATATTTGACAATAAAATATTTTTAAATCTGAGGAAAAAACATGAATAAGTGTTTTATTTTTTTTGCAAAAACAGAATAATATATAATAATGAACTATTTTATATGCACATATATAAATTCACTAACTCACCCATCCCCAACACCTCAAAACAGTAATGGGGGATGTTAAAAAGCATGATAATAATACATTTATCAAAGAGGGATGCCAGAAAACAGGAACTGAAAAAATAACTGAATGTTCTAAGAGAAAGAATTATCGTTAGGGTAGTAAAGTAAATTTTCCACACACTTAAATCACAAGTATTTGCTGAAATTTATAGTCTTCTGTTTATTACTAAACATACCCCAGGATGGTCTCACATAAAGCCGAGCAGGGTCTAACATTTTTATTGTTATTCTGTATTGTGTTTAGCATTTTAAAGCACACTGAGTGCCATATAGAAATCTGCAAGCAACTCTCACCAGTGATATTTGAAAAATAAACCATATGATAATTATTTAAAATACTGTAAGATTTCGTAATCGTTGAGCAACAAAAATTCCCCACAGATTGTTTTTCCCAAGATACATGTTCATATACTTTAAATACATGTGCCACAGATATTTTGATGTATCACAAGCCTTGCAGAAAAATAATACTAAAATATTCTTAATTCTGATGTCTTGCACAGTATTTATGATATGTATTCTTTGAATTTGTGGTAGTGTAGAATTATAAAAAAAAAAACCCTAGTCAAAAAGATGACAATGGTCTAATTTTCTCTATAGTGCAGTTGATTTTTAAAATAACTTAGAAATAAAAGTATAAAAATCTTTTGACTCTTTCTTCTGCTTAAATCCCACAGAACTTTTTACATTTCTGTTGTGTCAATTGTGAATACATATCTATTTTTATCCCTCCCATGTTATTTAGCTATTCTCTACTAGTAGGAATAGTACAGATTTTTGACTTTAAAAAGCAATACTTTCACATATTGTCCAAAGCAAAAAAGAAAAAAGAAAGATCTGGAGTGGTATGATCGGAAAGTCAGAAAACTGCGGCTATAATAGTTAACTCCAAAGTGTAACTGCTGTTTTAAAACTATTAATGGCTGAAAAATCTACCTCCTATTGGCTCCTTTCTGACAACCCACATCTAATATAGTTTATATGCTAAGGAATTCCAAACACCAAGGAAGCAATGTGATAATGATGTAGTTCCTAAATTCAGTGCTCTTTGGACTATGTTAATTATGTGCCATTACTTTCCTGAGTTTGAAATTTAACTGTATAAAGCACGCCTATGCCTGGAAACTGACAAGCTTCAATTGAATGGTTGAAGCTTTTGTAAACCTAAATTTCATACATTATTCATTTTCCTACAACAGTATGCCATTGAGCTTTTGTCTGAACTATGAAAATATATCATGCAATCTGTACAATTTATGAATGTGGCACTCCCATAACTCCACATTATGAGCTACAGTGGGCACAATTGAAAGGAATATGGGATGGAGTGAAAACCAGAGTTGTTTGTGCTACCTATTGTTTTCTCTTTCTTTATCCTTCCCATTCCAATTTCTCTTGAAATTTTTAGAGTTAGGATAAGTCATTTAGGCAACTGAATTCAACCGTTTGTCAGTAAGGAATTCAGATTAAGCAGATAGCTTTCCACACTTTACTTGAATAGATTCAAAGAAAGGAAACTCTGATAATTAGTTCCAATTATCAGACCATTAAGAACTCCCTCCTTCACCAACAATATATACAGAGATGCATACAGTATATGTACAGTATACACAAATGTAATTGCACACACAGAGAGACTTTTTTTTAAAAAAAAATTGTCTTGCATTCTGGGGTGGTGAACAGGTCATACTCTTCTCTATGACATTGTTTCAGATTTGTTCTGTATATTTCTCTTTTAGCCCTTATATTCTCTTTTCTTTTTCATTCCTTCCTTCCATAATAGGTTGCAGAAAGATTGGCCAAAACTGAGTGGTTAAACAAACTTGATATTGGAGTAAGGCAGTGGTGAGATTCAGCTGGTTTGCATCACTTTGACAAAACTGGTAGCTAATTTTTTGTTGCCCAGGCCCAGAATGGACTTCTGGAAGTGGCATCCACACACAGAACCAGTTGTTCACATATTTGAATCCCACCACTGGACTAAAGGTCACATTAAATTGCATCTGTCTTATGAAATTCCCCCAGAGATAAGGATGGCCCAATAATTTTCAGGAAGGTTGTGAAAATATGTTTTTTCACAGCACTTGAGATGTTACAAGAGGTTCTGCATGATTGTATGTGATATTTGGCTACTTTATCAGGTCTTAAGTTGCATTTGTTTCAATTGTTTTTCAAAATCGTATGGTGTTTTTTTAATTTGTTTTCCACCCAAAGAACCACTGCTGGATGTCCAGCCATATACATTTGTTAAATGAATAAATAGGTTTATATATAACATATGATTCTGGGACTGAAAGTTGCCCTAGTAACTTCCTCTATAGAGGAGGAAAAAATTGTGACATATTAATTGATACTATATATTCTGTGTAAGTAGAAATATGAAGAAATGTGATACTTATAAAGCAGGTCAATAAGAGTAAATAATTGATGTTTAACTTTTACAGATACTTAGTACTTAGTTAATTTGAATCCTGTTCCATCTTTCCCTTGATTAAGATTATTAGACTAATCTTACTGTCACATTTGCAGTATAGATATGGTTCTGTGGACAGTTTGAGCTGAATAAGAGAATAAATCGGTCACATTTCAAGTGTATAAATAAAGAAAACAGAGACAAAAGAGTATGAAACACAAAGTAAACATTTTGCATCAAAGAAAGCAAGCATTTTGCATCATTAAATACTACAGAATTTGGGTAAGGTTCTATGGACTTCTTCATCTCTTTAGCCTGGCCATCTCTAAAGATGTATTAGCAAATTAATGTAAGCAGAGCATAAAGTTGCTGACTGTGATGGTGTGAGTCACCTTGGGCCTCATCAGCATTGCTAAACATTGCCCATAACCTTTCCATTATCACTCCAGGCCTGCACAGCACCAAGACGCAACTGCTCCAATAATTTCAATTACTTTCCCTGACAAATTTTATGTTTCATGTATTTTACTGGCCTGATAATTATGATTTCTCTCATTTCTCGCTATTGAGCTTAATGGGTTCCAGCACGAGTGTGCAGTTTAAGAAATGAAGTTCCACTTGAATTCACAAGTTATTATCTACTTTCGTTAATGGAATTGGAAAAAAGAGAAAGAGTGGGAAAGAGATAAAGGATGGGTAAGAAGGGTGAGGAAAAGAAAAAAAAAGTCACAATCATACATGGTCATGCAGCAGATGCACAGCCAAATATAGTGAAATAAAAAAGAGCCAAGAAATAAGTCAACAAAAGGATGGGGAAAAAGAAAAGCAGAAAAGGAACAAAACCATAACTTTGTATAAAGATGAAACACAGAAAGGGTGAAAGGGAAAAAATATGTAAGAAATCAGAAAGAGGAAAATATTCAGAAAGAGAGACAGAATAATGTAGAAGTATAAAAGCAGAGAAGCCAAACTGAGAAGTAATGTATAATACATTTGTATTAGAGTCTATTTATATGTATGGTTTGTGTGTGTGTGTGTGTGTGTGTGTGTACATACCTATATGAGTGTGTGCATGTATGTATTTATATACTGTATGTATGTATACATACATTATGTATATAAATCCAATTCAGATTTATGAAAACACTGACTAATTTGTTAAGTTTAAGCATGGAAAGGTGTGCTGAAATATTGACCAAGCATATCTGAAATAGTTTCAGAATTCCTGAATACTGCTGTTGAAATTTAAAATGCAAAACCAACTTTTATAAAAAATTAAATATGTGACCTACAGCTGTTTTTTTTTTTTTTACTTAACATTACTTTTTTAAAATCTCAACATTTTCTCACTCACATTGTAAGTTTTACACATAGAATATCATAACTGGGAGGACAATGAGAATAAATTAGAACTGTTTTTCCTACTAAAGCAAAAACATTTGGAAGAATTTTCAGCTTCACCAAGGCAAGAAATCTCTGCAGTGTTCTTTCATTCAAATTATTTCTCCAATAGCTGGACTATATAAAAATAAGTACTCCGAAGAATTATGGGAGGCTTTGTCCTTAATCTCACAACTGATTCAACAGCTATTAGTTAGCCAGCATCTCTTTCAACTCTACTAAAAACAACAACAGGCAAACAATTGTGTATGAGTGTTAGCAATGTATTCAGTTAAATAAAAGAACCTAAATGTTTTTCTCAGATTTATATTCAGTGAAATTGAAAAATTCCTGATGTGTGAAATTTGGTGAAAATAAGTGGAACAACCATATTTCAGTTTTTAAGCATATGTAAATAAAACTGTATTACAAGTTGGGGCACCATGGGTCTATTAAATGGTTTTCTCTATCCATAGCCAATCATATCAAATAAAGAATACAAGAAGGCCAACAGAGAAGAAGCTATATAATACCTCAAATAGATAGCTACTGTATATAAGTCAACTCTTTGAAAATGCACAGGTTTCCTAATTAAGTGCCACACATCTGTGTGAATATAATCCATATGTTTTATATATGTGTAACAGATGTATACATACATCCCATTGGAGAAGTTTCACTTCTCAGCATATTTAAAGTATGTATGCAAAGATTATCCGAAAAGTATAAGATATGTCAGCTTAGTTTTGGGCCTATGTTTTGTTGAAGCAGAAAGAAAGGGATAATGGCTGCAGGAACAATCTTAGACAGAAGAAGACTTTTGCTTCATTGTCAGCTTGTTTAAAGACAAACTTCAAGTGAATGCAATAGGTTTTGCATTAGATACTTGCAAAAAAAAAAAAAATATCCCCAAAATCATAAAAAGTCCATTGAGTTCAATTCATATTTTCTAATGTCCAAACTTAGGTTTTAATCTTGTCTTCCTGAGAAAAACCTTGTCTGCCCAGGGCCTCTGCATGTGCAAATGCAAATGAAAAAATAATAATAATAACAAATAAAATGTTTGGGAGGAACTAAGTGAAACTGTTCACAAAGATGCCATCCATGCCAGCAGTGGGCCTGGTAGTACCCTTAGTTTTAGGCTGTTCCTACATACCAAATTATTGTATTTTATTGATTTGAATATCAATTTCATTTCCTATTCTGACATGGACCAAAGCAGTAATGCAGGAATTCAGAAAAGAAACTTGATTAGGGTTAAGTCCCAATTCTGTATCAACTTAGTTTTTATCTTTTTTCCCCCTTCTGTTCCATAAAGAAAAAAAAAACTCATTCACTCTAGGGGGAAAAAATTGGCATGGCACCTGAAGTCTCTGCAGTAGTACATGAAATTTCTGTTCATACATATTGTTTCCGATTATAGCTTCAATAAAGCTGTTGACAGTGACTAGATTCTAGCTGAAAGGCACATACAGAGACACATGCATATTTGGAATAAATAAATGCACAGATTTTTCTATGATAATATTAATGTTCCTAAATATTTCCTATGATACTATGTGTACTCTTTTAGTTTAGTTCTCTTAATAATTTATAATATTTCTAATATATGAAGTATCAGTTGGATGGGAACATCTGTTTATAAGATAATTATTCTTCCTGAAAATTCTGTCACAAATCTAACTTTACTCTAAAAATTCAACTGAAATTATTGTGGAAAATTAGCTAATTTATATCAAAATAATTTTCTTAAGTTCTTAAACATGATGGTTGCATGCCTACCATATAAAGCTAAATTGCATTTTTTTTTCAGAAAAAAAATTAAAAGATGAATTCTTAGGAATATTACAGTTGGCAAGAGAGAAAGAGAGAGACTCAGTATTAAAAAAAACATTTATACCTTTTAACATATAAGAATACACTTTTATGTTTTTGTACACAACTTCCTTAATATAACTAGGGAACTACAGTACTGTATATTGTAAACTTTGGAGAAGCATGGAAAATTAAAGTCTAATTATATCAGCTGCATAGATCTTGTTTCTTATTGATACAGGAATTCAACAGAACTAAAAAAAAGGACTGTAGTCTATCTCATGAACTTATTTAGTCATAGTTTGTTATAGTTTACTGAATAAACTACAACAAGTTGGATTTCCACCATCAACTATAGTTTTTTAAATTAAGTGAGTAGGTACATGCAACATAATGCATCTCATAACTCCTTGGTATAATATGTGAACCAGTCTATTTCTCTGAATTCTCTTAATTCTAAGCATCATGTCACTATAGAATTATATGTAAATAGAACTTATTGTAAGTTACTAGGTTCACAATATTTGTTCATTAGTCATTGCTTCTTGACAGAAAAAGCCAAAGCCTGTGGAATTTTGCTGGAATGTTGCCTGCAAGATTAAAAGTGTGGAGGAAAAAGGTGTGCTGTTTGCATAACTTCATATTGACGAAGTGCTAAGATCTGCAGACTTGCTAACAACCCTTTTGCAAGTATTTGCATTCAGTGTCTAGAACACTTTAGAAACATCACACATCAGCAGTTTGGCAGCAAAAGACCCTCTCGATTCTTAATCTATTTATGAAGAAACTAAGTGCCTGAGGTGAATAACCAGAATCTTATTATGCCATGTGATCATTCTGGATAAGTCTGTTGTATTATTTAAGTATTTAATGTATTATTATATTAAAAAATAACCCAGGAAAACATGGCTGACAACATTGCAAGTGTTCCATTGGTGACTGTTTATTGAAAAGCATCTCTGAGCAAATAGTGTACACATTATCAAAATTGTTCTTTAGTTGCCCGTTTGATTTACAGCAAAACAAACCTTTATCTTTCCCTGTGCAAAGATTATCTAGATAAGAAGCAGTGTAAAATGGAACTGATGAAACTTTCCAACAATACTTTTTATATAGCAAGAATATCCTTAACCTGTACTCCAAAGGCTAACAATTTCTTCCATATAATGTGGGTGATCCTTTCAAAAAGATTAAGGCAAGTGAAAGGCAATTTGAACAAGGAAGGAAGGAAGGAAGGAAGGAAGGAAGGAAGGAAGGAAGATAGATAGATTAGCTAAATTTGAACCATACCTTTTATTAATTTATTGCATCAAGATCTGCACTGAGATTAAACCTGTGCATAAACATGGGGCAGGGATTGGGGAGGGTAGTCTTTTTCTCCCCAGGCATTCTGGTAAAGGCTGTTTCTGTTCAGACAAAAGTTATCTTCAGTTTGTATAAGGTTCATGACTTGTTACTAGAGATAATTACCTCTATTTCGACTCATTGTCTACCATGCTCATTTATGAATATACAGTATACTCCAGAGAGACATCAGTTACTTTACTAGTTCTGAATTCCAAATACCTTAAGAATATGTCCCGAGAATCTTGTACTAATTTTTTGAACCCTGCTGTAACTTGTGACTAACACATTCATAAGAGGGGTGATCCCTCAAACTTTCCAAATTCCCTTACTATATCAGCAAAGAGGATATTAACAGCGTTGCAATGAATATAGCTAAGAATTCTATCCGGCCCAGGAACAAACTTAGTAGAAATTGGGGCTGCCAAGTCAGGCAAAAAGGGCTATATAAATTAGATTATGGATTACTTTATGGATTACTGCCTTGTCGTGGCGAAGGGGCTTGCGTAACTCAATGAAGCTATAAGCTATGCCGTGCAGGGCCACCCAAGACGGACAGGTTATAGCAGAGAGTTCTGACAAAATGTGATCCACTGGAGAAGGAAATGGCAAACCACTCCAGTATCTTTGCCATGAAAACCCCATGGACAGTACTAAAAGGAAAAAAGATATGACGCTGGAAGATGAGCCCCTCAGGTCGGAAGGTGTCCAATATGCTACTGGGGAAGAGCAGAGGGCTAGTACTAGTAGCGCCAGAAAGAATGAAGCGACTGGGCCAAAGCCGAAAGGACGCTCAGCTGTGGATATATCTGGTGGTGAAAGGAAAGTCCAATGCTGTAAAGATTTTTTCTCCATAGGAACCTGGAATGTAAGATCCATGAATCAAGGCAAGCTAGACGTAGTCAAAAAAAGAGATGACAAGACTGAACATCGACATCTTAGGAATCAGCGAACTAAAATGGACAGGAATGGGTGAATTTAACTCAGATGACCATCAGGTATACTACTGTGGGCAAGAATCCCTCAGAAGAAATGGAGTAGCCTTCATAGTCAATAAAAGAATAGGAAAAGCAATACTGGGATACAATCCCCAAAATGACAGAATGATCTCAATTCGAATCCAAGGCAAACCATTCAATATCATAGTAGTCCAAATCTATGCCCCAACCACTGGTGTTGAAGAGGATGAAACTGACCGGTTCTATGAAGCCCTACAGCATCTTATACAATTAACACCAAAAAATGATGTCCTTATCATCATGGGGGATTGGAATGCTAAGGTAGGAAGCCAAAAGATAACCGGAATAACAGGCAAGTTTGGCCTTGGAGTACAAAATGAAGCAGGGCACAGGCTAATAGAATTTTGTCAAGAGAATACGATGGTCATAACAAACACTCTTTTCCAACAACCCAAGAGATGGCTCTACACATGGACATCACCAGACGGTCAACATAGAAATCAGATTGACTATGTGCTCTGCAGCCAAAGATGGAGAAGCTGTATACAGTCAGTAAAAACAAGACCAGGAGCTGACTGTGGCTCAGATCATGAGCTTCTCGTTGCAAAATTTAGGCTTAAATTGAAAAAAGTAGGGAAAAGCACTAGGCCACTCAGGTATGAACTAAATCATATTCCTGATGAATATACAGTAGAGGTGACAAATAGATTTAAGGAACTGGATCTGATAGACAGAGTGCCTGAAGAACTATGGATGGAAGTTCGCAACATTGTACAAGAGTAGCAACTAAAACCATCCCAAAGAAAAAGAAATGCAAGAAAGCAAAATGGCTGTCTGAGGAAGCTTTGCAAATAGCTGAGGAAAGAAGGGAAGCGAAAGGCAAAGGAGAAAGAGAAAGATACACCCAATTGAATACAGAATTCCAGAGAATAGCTAGAAGATATAAGAATACCTTCTTAAATGAACAGTGCAAAGAAATAGAAGAAAACAACAGAATAGGGAGGACCAGAGATCTCTTCAAGAAAATTGGAGATATGAAGGGAACGTTTCATGCAAAGATGGGCATGATAAAGGACCAAAATGGCAGAGACCTAACAGAGGCAGAAGAGATTAAGAAGAGATGGCAAAACTACACAGAAGAACTATACAAGAATGAGCTTAACATCCCAGATAACCACAATGAGATGGTCACTGACCTCGAACCAGACATCCTAGAATGTGAAGTGAAATGGGCCTTAGAAAATCTGAGCAACAACAAAGCTAGTGGAGGTGACAGTATTCCAGCTGAGCTATTCAAAATCTTAAAAGACGATGCAGTAAAAGTGCTACACTCAATTTGCCAGCAAATTTGGAAAACTCAACAGTGGCCACAGGATTGGAAAAGGTCAGTTTACATTCCAATTCCAAAGAAAGGCAATGCCAAAGAATGTTCAAACTATCGCACCATTGCACTCATTTCACATGCTAGTAAAGTTATGCTTAAAATCCTACAAGCTAGACTCCAGCAGTATGTGGATCGAGAACTACCAGAAGTACAGGCAGGATTTCGAAGAGGCAGAGGAACTAGAGATCAAATTGCCAACATACGCTGGATCATGGAGAAAGCTAGGGAGTTCCAGAAAAACATCTACTTCTGCTTCATTGACTATGCAAAAGCCTTTGATTGTGTGGATCACAACAAATTGTGGCAAGTTCTTAAAGAGATGGGAGTACCAGACCATCTCATTTGTCTCCTGAGAAACCTATATGCGGGTCAAGAAGCAACAGTGAGAACCAACACGGAACCACTGATTGGTTCAAAATTGGAAAAGGAGTCCGGCAAGGCTGTATACTGTCGCCCTGCCTATTTAACTTATATGCAGAGCACATCACGAGAAAGGCAGGGCTAGATGAATCAAAAGTTGGAATTAAGATTGCCGGGAGAAATATCAACAACCTAAGATATGCAGATGATACCACTCTAATGGCAGAAAGTGAAGAGGAACTAAAGAGCCTCTTGATGCGGGTGAAGAAGGAGAGTGCAAAAGTTGGCTTGAAACTCAACATTAAGAAAACCAAAATCATGGCATCCGGCCCTCTCAATTCCTGGCAAATAGATGGGGAAGAAATGGAGGTAGTGACAGATTTTATTTTTCTGGGCTCCAAGATCACCTCAGATGGGGACTGCAGCCAAGAAATTAAAAGACGCTTGCTCCTGGGGAGGAAAGCTATGGCAAATCTAGACAGCATTCTAAAAAGCAGAGACATCACCCTGCCAACAAAAGTGCGTATAGTCCAGGCCATGGTTTTCCCAGTTGCAATGTATGTCTGTGAAAGTTGGACCATAAGAAAGGCTGAGCGCAAAAGAATTGAGGCCTTTGAACTATGGTGCTGGAGAAGACTCCTGCGAGTCCCTTGGACTGCAAGGCGTTCAAACCGGTCAGTCCTAGAAGAGATCAACCCCGACTGCTCTTTAGAAGGCCAGATCCTGAAGTTGAAACTCAAGTACTTTGGCCACCTAATGAGAAGGAAGGACTCACTGGAGAAGAGCCTAATGCTGGGAAAGATTGAGGGCAATAGAAGAAGGGGACGACAGAGAATGAGATGGCTGGATGGAGTCACTGAAGCAGTAGGCGTGAATTTAAATGGACTCCAGAAGATGGTAGAGGACAGGAAGACCTGGAGGAACATTGTCCATGGGGTCGCGACGGGTCGGACACGACTTCGCAATTAACAACAACAAATTAGATTATATATCTATCTATCTTAAATAACAAGAGACCTGCCTGCAGGATATGGACACATTTAGGGACAGAAGTTAGATTTGTATTCTGTTAAATGCCTATAGCTTGTAGACAGAACACCATAAATGGACTTTGTAAAATGTGGCTCCCTTTGTGTCCAAAGGAATCAGTAGAAGGACTCCAGAGCCTAGGAGAAGGTTCTGGTACTAGAACAATTTCTTCAGGAAAATGCACTTTTTAACTTTTGTCAGCGCTTTTGTACAATTTCACTCCCTTGTCTCACTCATTGTATCAGCATATCCAGCAGATCTTTAGGCAATGTCCTGTTTTTCAAGGGAATATTGAAAAAATATTGAAAAACTTCATAGGGCTATATATTATGGATGAAGAATGGTTTTAGTATTCTACACTTATATGTAGTACAAAGTATCAATTAAGTACCTCTCAGATTTTAAGTAAGCATTTGCTGCTAGATATAATCATGATCAATACTTATTTCTAAACACACAAATCATACAGGTATTCTCTATTTGTGAATTACAACTGCTGCTCAGTATAATAAACTTGTATTTCTCTCATTGTAATATAAGATACAGCTTATTTTCTGTATAATGCTTCTTCTATAATGAGGGCTCCAATTTTCACATAGACCAGTAGTGGCAAACCTATGGCATGCGTGCCAGAGGCGTCACTCGGAGCCCTCTCTGTGGGCACATGTGCCGTTGCCCCAGCCTTGCCTCCTCCCATGACACCCTCCTCACCAGTATCCCCCCTGGAGCAGAATTGCCCCCAAGCATGGCCCACGCGGAGCAGCGCAGCCAAGGACATGTCAGCCAGGCAGCGTAGACAAGACTCTGCCCTCACACCCCATCATGCACAATTGATGCTGCAGGGCACGGGCAGAGGGTGTGGCCACAATGGTGCTGCTGGGCTGTCTGGGTGATCTGCGGCGGGCCCTGGAGGCGGTGAGTGGCCCTTTGGCCAGGTGGGGAGGGGGCGGGGCAGGGGGTGGAGCAGGGGCAGGGCCAGTTTTTGGGCACTCAGTCTCTAAAAGTTTCGCCATCACTGACATAGACAATCCAACTTAGAGTAGACTAGTGAAGTTATCATGATTACACTGCCATCTTTTTATGTACCACTAAGTATAGAAGTAAAAAAGTATTTTCTCAGAATATGCTTATGGTAAAATAGGTTTATCTTCCTTCCTTCCTTCCTCCCTCCCTCCCTCCCTTCCTTCTTTCTTTCTTTCTTTCCTTCCTTCCTCCCTTCTTTCCTTCCTTCCTTCCTCCCTTCCTTCCTTCCTCCCTCCCTCCCTTCCTCCCTTTCTTCCTTACCCACTATTAAAAGGACACTTAATAAAAAAAAATAGGGATAAAGCATTTTATGAAATGGCTGCTATACAACTAGTTCTGGATTGCTACTTTGTTCCATTTTTTTTATGAGCTGAACAAATCACAGTACAACAATGTCAGCTTTTAGAATAAAAAAAATGATCTGTTAGAGTATGCTGTATGAAAAAAATTAAAACGGGTGGTACAATTATTCATAAAGTACAAGAGAAATATACAGCATAGAAGTAGGAAAACTTGTGGTGGGGAGCAGTTCTTGATAAAGCATTTCTATAGATAGAACATTATTCTTCAAGGGAAACAAATTATTTCAGAGGCATCTGACTGACAGTCTGTCTCATCAGTTCAGGCATATCCCCTGGAGCTCTCACATTAAGGAGCTGTTTGATTTCATGCAGAGTCTGTGATCAGCTGTGGGAGAACAGAGTTAAAGCTTCTTGGGCAGCAAAGAGAAAAAGTGATTGCTCAAAAACTCCATATACTTTTAATATAAGATAGAAATGGGCAAAGGTAAAATAAAGTAATCTATCCTTAGCATAGCATCATATATGTTTGCATTTGAAAATAACCATGGTCTTGTGGCTCTTTAAAGACTAATACTATGAGCTTTTGTGGATCATAGGCTTCATCACTGGATGATCAAAATACCAAAAAGAAAAGCTATTTTGACTACCATATGCTACTAATGAAGTTTGCTAACCATGGGTTTGTTGTTGTCTCCTTTGTTTAATTTCCTCTGCATGTAATAAAAGAAAATCATACAAGTAGCAATAAAAGTAAAATCATACAGATAGCATGATTATATAGTGATGATTTAAAAATGATTTAAATATATAAACTAAAAACTTTGAGAATTAGAAGCATGATATTCTATAGAAACTAGCAAAAAGAGAATGACAGAGATATAGCAAAACTAGTATAAACCCAATGAGAAACAGAAATATCAATAAATCAATATAGAAATATTATATTTAAATTATTCCCCTTGAAAAAGAAATAAATGTTGATATCATCATCATCATCATCATCATCATCAAAAAATGTTGAAATAATGAAGAAGGTAATAATACTGTTGTTTCATTTTGTTTCATGGCATTATTATATTTAATCTATCTTCTCAACTATGTGCTTTTTCAGTATAATAATATAAAACCTCCTTAACATTCAGCTCAGGCTGATTGGCAAGGAAAACAAGGGATGAAAACATCCAGAATTTCATTAGCTAATGCAATCTGAATATTTTTGTTGACTTGAACTTTTAGGCTTTAATCCAAGAGATCTAATATGTCAGTAAGTTCTATTTATTTTCATGTATCTAGAATAGCTAAATTGTTCAGTTCGTATTTTTAAACAGGATACAGAAATATTGTAAAAGTACAGAATATGCATATTGTTACCACCCAAAGCATGTCTCAAGGTATCAGTCCTATCTTTAATCTCTGACCTTTCTATATTGAAAAAGATTTGATCTATACATGATCAGAAATTTGGATGTATTCAGATTTATAAAATACATGTTTGGGCTTTCATTGAACATGGTGGCACAGAGGTTAGAATGCACTACTGCAGACTTCCAGTTTTGCACTGTAGCTATGTGGCCAAGGGATTGCAGAGCTCCACACCACATGGCTGGTTTTGCCCTGCCAAGGAACCCTAAATGGGTCTAAAGTTGCCCCGGAGAGATGACAAAGAAGGAGCCCCCCTGTGGATCATGGAAAGATGGAGGTTAATCTGTTTGATCTGGGGAAAGCCCTCCAACCCGACAGGAGAAAGGCTAACTGCACACCAGTGACTAGCCCAAACTACCAGCAGCCAAAGTCCAAAAGCACTAACTAGAACAACCATGAACAGTGTACTTAGAACTGGGTGAGAATATTGATCTTCTCTCTTCTATTTTGTAACTGATTTTCTGAAAAAGATCCCCAGGAAGCAAAAAATCCTCCAAAAGTGAGAAGGGAAGGGACCACACCCCACACTTCCATAGCCGGAAGCAGCAATTTAATTTTTATAGGGGACAGAAATATATTGAAATGAACTTAATAATACTACAGTGGATAAATCTGAAAATTATGAAAACTGTTAAGACTTTACATCTGAAGGAGTATTGATAAAATTACAAGAAAATAACTCTTTGCTTTAAAAGTTGGAATATGAATAGCTACTGACATATAGTGGAGAATTTGAGCAGAGAACAACAGCTGCATTGACTCAGAAATTGGCAAGATGCCCAGAAATAAAGAACAATTTGTTCCTTTGAATCTCAGTGGCTTTTTGCCAAATAGAGAACAGCTGAGAACAGAGGAAATAAAACACACTGGGCTACCTACTACAGAGTGAGAACTATATTTGTTTTAAAAACTGCTGACTTTCTGGGATTATAAATACTTACCAAACTGTGATTTCTAAGCTCAAGAATTGTTTGCAGAGAAAGAAAAACCTTGACTTTTGGCTAATCTTCTAGGGGCAGAATTTACTGGAAAGATCCTAGGTGGCTAAACATCCGGGCTGTAAATTTAACTGGCTGATAATTGTGAGACCTATTATAAAATACTGCTTTTAGCAGTGCTTTGATAATTGGAAATGCATTGGATTATAAAAAAAAACATATATAAAGATAAGAACTAGATAAGATTCGGTTGTTTGGACTTTAAGATTTGCTGGTTTGAAAAGGTTAATTACAGAGACTATGGTACTGGTGAAAGACTATCTGGAGGGGGGGGGGCAAATAAAATGGATGTTACATACCTATCAAAAAGTGCCAGGAAACCACACCTAATATATCCTTCTGAAGACCCTAGCCTGGAACATCAGAGATCTGCAGGAGCAATACTTCAAGACAAGGCAAATATTTTCCAGGAGGAAATGTATGCAATGCTGCAATAGATTCAAATGATAATGGTTTCAAATCATGATGAGATTAAAAACAACTTTGACAACATAAATGAGCACATCTTCGACTTAAATCTACAATTAAAAAAACTCCCAGAAAAGGATGGCAAAGAATGAACAAATAAACCAGATAACAGAATACAAACTAGAGGACAGGGACCCAAAGCGGGAAGCTACAAATGAAGAGAACTACAGTCTAATACAAACAAAAGAAAACTTGCAAGATTTTGCCACAACATTGGAAATGGAAAAAATATCTTATTTTTCAGGACTTCAAAATAAACTTGAAGATAGGAAAGAAGATCTAACAAAATGGATTATAGAGCAGTCAGGAGAATTATTAGAGTTTGGGAGACAAAAAATGCACATTCTACCTAATTTGTTTTTTCTATTCCCAACAACATTCACAAAAATACAGGAAGAATCCCCTGACAAGCTAAACACACTAACTTGGAAAGAAGAAGGCTGGAGTTAGATTCAAGACATTTGATTTGACTTGCCAGATGGAGTACTATATGATTAAACACTTGTTTGAATATGCTTAAAAGAATAGATAAATTATGTCTTTAAAGGGGCCCTGCAGTTAGAGGGATAAGATATATAAGTAGTATAGTATTCTTTATAATATATGAAATATAAAAATATTGGGATGGTTATGTGAATGAAAAGTTTGGATATTTAAAGGTAATTAACACTGAGAAAATTATGACTATAAGAATAGTTTGAATACAGAAAGGAAATTAAGCTTAAATAAGAATCTTGAAAACAGGATATATAGTGACTCAATAAGATGACTTTTATAAATACAATTGAAACATAAGTGGACCAGAAAGATTATATGCTGATGCTACTGTTATATGTACAAACACAAAAAATGTTTATGTCAATCTTGTATGTATTGAAAGTATTAAGAACTATATTTGCTTAATGTTGATAAAAAGAGAATACCACTGAAAGAAGAGAAGATCAAAGAAATATATCATTAGTTAATAATTGATTACGGAATTATAGAAATTAATTATTATTGATTGTTTTTAAAATATATGGACCCAGACAAAACGGTGTTTACTAAGCACCAAAGATTGTTATTGTAAAAAAATCAATAAAATATATTTTAAAAAAAGAATGCAGTACTGCAGGCTATTTCTGCTGACTGCTGACTGCCTGCAGTTTGGCAGTCTGATTCTCATTGACTCAAGGTTGATTCAATCTTTCATCCTTCCGAGGTCAGTAAAAATGAGGACCCAGATTGTTGAGGGCAACATTCTAACTCTATAAACTGCTTAGAGAGGGCTGTAAAGCACTGTGAAGTACTATTGCTATGTGATCTACTAAAAACAAACCAGGATTGGACCTGGTTAGATCACCAGGAAATCTCAGGAAGATTGGGAAACAATACTAATATTGCTTGCATTTGTTAAAAAATAAAATTATATAAACAAGTTTTGAAGTTCATTAGCAGTCAAGTTTTTGATTCAAAGTCTTTGCCTTTTCTATTTGTGTTCAGACTTTATTATTGGACTCAGAAATGTCAGCAGTGAATGGATGGTGATATAATGAAACAAGGTCCTTAGGGGCATTATTTCTGTAAAAAACTATTATTTTCAGTAAAAGCACAGCATTGCCTGTTTTGACAAGCATGTTACCTATAATTAAAAGAACATAGATTTTACAACAAGGAACATGAACATATAATTTGTCCTTACATAGTGTGAGATATAGTGTACATATAGGAACTGTGACCCTTCAGATTTGATGGATCTCACATCAGTCCAGTCAGCATGGTCGTTGATCAGGGACAAGGGAGTGGTAATTCAGCCACATCTAGAGTGCCATAGGTTCCCTTGGAACTTAACACTAGTGCTATATGAAGTCCCTTTAAAATATATTGACTTATTTTCCAAACAAATGAATTGATAGTCTCTCTTGTTTGTTCAACTGACTGTATAACCATTAAAGTAGTGATAAGCCATTCAAATGACCTACATCAAGCTATGATGTCCCTTTTCTATCATGATTTTTTTCTTTAACATATTTAATAATTTATTGTTGGTATATAAAAAAATATAAAAATGCATATTGGCTTTATTATTGTTGTTTTGGTTTCATTATTGTAGTAGTGATTATTTATTTGAAAACTATTAGAAAAGCATTTGTCAATTTTGCAGCATATGCATGAAATAAATAAGGTACTAACTATTCAGAATTAGATATGAGTGGCAATATCTTTTATGTAAAATAGCAGAGAGCTCTATCCCCTTCCAAAGGGAGAAAGAGAATTGTCTTGTACACATGTCTGTTTGGATAATTTCTTTTAACCAAATATGAATTAAAGGCCTGAAATACATCCTGACCATGAAAGCCACAGACCTTAAATATGCAGCTCAAGGACCAATGTTCATTATAGCATGACCTTGGGCAAGTCACCTAAACCCTCCTGCGCTTCATTTCCCCTGTCTATAAGAACAAGAATGTTATTTACTTACCTGACAGAGGAATTGCACATCTTAATTTCATTAATGCCTCAAAGTGACCCTGACAACACAAGGTGGTTCTCACTCTTGCTAAGTGTTATTGTCAGCTAAGAAACCTTCATCCAGTGAATAAAGGGAACTGTTTCTCATTGGAATATACTTTTTAAAAACCACCTCAGCAAGCATTATCAGAAATCACCAAGGTAACATTGCATATTTTGAAACATTTTGATTAGATGTCCACTGAAATCAACAGGAAAGAACCATACTGCAACACTTGCTTTAGTGTCTCAATTCCCAGTCGTGGCATCATGTGTACATCACACAGTTGTGCAAGGTTCAAGGAACATACTTATTGGTTGGAAATCCAGTTCTTTAAATGCTTGCACTTTTGCCTCCCAATTTCAGGCATAAGCTATGATTGTTTCCATTAATTCGCATTTGCAGATCTCACCATGCAAGACAGAATATATTTTCCACTACCTGTTTCTGAATGTTCCTCTATTTGTCCCTATGTGGAATTACAAAGTTCTCTTTGAATTGTTTCAGTGTTATCTGTGGACAATAATACTTGGTTGTGATCCAGCAGCAAACGTGAGCACTTGTGAATTCAAGGTAGAGAAGAGAACACAATAAAACTCTTAAGTATTAAATCTCACACAGTGAGAAACAGACAGCTATAATTATAAGTGGCAAATACTCCTTTCTCTCACTCTCCAGATCAATTTCTGTATTTGAAATGGAAGGGGAGAGTAAGGATCATCTCAATTTGCATATCAAGAAACCAGCTAACCTTTTCAGACTCAAAAAAGGCTGTTTCAGATAGTGGTATGCTCAACACTGTATTAGAGGCACTCTGCTGTTGAATATAAATAGGGTCACAATATAAATACCTCTAAAGCTTCCTCATTTATCACTGCATCTTTTGCAAAATGTTTCATCATCTTTCCCAGATAGCATTTAAAATTATCCTGCCTGAAAGCAAGTCAGGCTGTCCCTAAACTGGAAGGGAAAAATTCTTTCAAGTAAGTAGAATGCTATGAATCCAAATATCAAAATGTATTTTGCATATTTTATGCACAGTTTGGGGAAGCTAGATCTATGGATATCCTCAAAGGAGTATTTAGCCATCCTTTTACCTTGTTTAGAAAGTAATGGATAAAGATTGGCAAACAGTGATTATACAGCACTAAAGAAACAAAATCATCTTTCTACTCCATCCAAATAAAAGTGTGGAGTTATTCTCAACATGATGAGGAGCTTGACATGCTTACAGTAAGTAGGATATAGCTTAACACAGAGACCCAAACCCAGATTTTATATCCTTCTTACATTACAGAAGCATATTTATCTGGTTTGGTAAATTTGTTTGCCTTTTCCACATTCCAATTAATTTAAGGTTTCATATTCTGTTTATGGAGATACTGATAATTTCAGGATTATCTATTTTCATACTTCTTAATGTATAATTTTATTCTGTTATGCCACTTAGCAAATGAACTCTAGAATAGATCATTCTTCTAAAATTGGTGATTTCTGAATATGTGACAAATAATTAGTCATTTAATGGCCAACCATAATAACACCAAAGTCAAAGTAGCTTAATATCTTGTAGAACAAACATTAACTCTTGCTATTATAAACATTATTTTAATTGCATAGCATAGGCCACTATTGCCAATGGTTACTCTGGTTTGAAATAAAAGCTGTGGTCATCCTCAATGTATTCCATTTTATAGTGCAAAGAATATCACTGGCAATGAACAGTGGTGCTTTCTGAACAAAAGGCAATTGGCAATATTTTTATAGAAGAAAAACATCAGAATGAAGGAGGTATCAAACTTCTTCCTCATCACAAGTGAAGTTTTCAATTCCCTTTAGAAAGTCCACAGAATGTCTCATTCAATGTGAATGTATACATACTTACAAACACACACACATTTGTGCATCTATGTATGTTTGGAATGAATTTTATACAAATTGACCAATGTTTTACCTATTAAGCTTATCAGGGATTCAAAAAGCAAGATCTTTTTTTTTTTTTACAGAAAATTGCAGTATAATCCATAGTTTAAAAACTTGCAAACATGGTACATATTATGACAAAGCAGACAAAAAGATAATACAGAGGGAAGAATTGATTGCCTAGGGAAAAATATAATAAAAGGAAATAAAAGCAAGACACATAAAATGTCTATTAATGGTCAAGTGCATTTTGCTGTTGCAGAATTCAGATAGAGGGATAAATTGAATGTGGGGTTGCTAAAATAAAAACAATTTTAAAAAATTGAGGATGCGATTAACAGACTCATATTTCACTATCCCGTTTCTTCAAAATAATAACTCCTTGTGAAAAATTCTTTCTTACTTATGCTTCAGAAACCAGTTTGGAAAACTGGGAAATTTTTCTAGAAATAAATGAATGTTTTCATGAAACGTCTTATCATTGACTTGAATGTGTATTTGCATCTAGCAGTCACAGAATTATCAACTGAACTTAGTAAAGAGTGAATTGTCTTAAGGTCCCTTCAAAATAAATATCTATTCCATTGCCTATGGATTAGTGGTAGTTTATTGCTTTTTAAAAATAAACATAATGAAATATAGTGCTTCCATATTTTGAAATTTAAGTGCCATAATCTTGGGTCCCAGACACAAAAGAAAAGTTTTTTCATCTTATATAAAAAAGTATGTATATAAAAAAGAACAGAGAGAAAAACAATTTATGAAAAACTTATCTAAATAATTTGACAAAGTCCCTTCTACAGATTCAAAACATTATTTTGCTTATGTAGTTTAAGATTTGTTCCACTTGATCTATGAATATTTATGCATGAGTTATTGCTGTTTGTGGATTGACAATAGCATACATACTGTATACATACTGTATACTATTATAAATAATATACATTGATAAATGTAAACACTTTGATCTTGAATTGGAATCACATTTTAAGAATGCATTCTGTTTCATTTTTTCCCTCCTAGCCAAGTAACTTTTGTCAAACTCTCTTGATTTTTTGAGAGATGTTAACAATTTAAATTTAGAGAGTAGGCATATGTCAGTAGTACATTTGTACCCACTGGTACTCCTATAAATAATAAATTAAAAACACAATAGGACAATAAAGGAAAATTTAACCACTATTCCTTAAGAACTGCTACTCATCAGAATCTTTGATTGAGGGATAAATTAAGATATTGTTAGGTGCAAGAGTGAATCAGACACAGTCACTTTGGTTGTACCGGAACAGCAGTTCTTCAGAAAAACAGAATCCATTTTAATGGAACCAGATTTTAAAAATGTAAATAAATATAGTACAGAAAAGGTACGGGTTGGATTTTAGTATAAAGGCAAGTAATTTTTTTTTAAAAAAACCCAGATGTTTTACTTTTTCTTTGGCATTTGACAAGGGATATGACTTTCCATTCATAGCAAAATAGAATGGGAAGAGTACATGATCATAATATACATTCTGTCTGCACACCAAGCCTTGATATTTTACACAGAATATATCTGTCTCCATGTCTTATAAAAGAGCTACTGATGAAAACATTCCTTTTTTATCTTATTCTTATATTCTTTGGGGATCTAAATGTGGACCTATGGATGTCATTCTTCAAATCACTATTTTATTGAAGCCTGCTTATCTTATAATTCCTGAGCAAACACCATGGGATGAAAGAAATTCAAGAATTATGTGAAGTTCAGTTCTGCCTCAAGCATATAATCTTTAATTTCCATCTTCAAATATACTGATTGGATGACCCCAAACATGACACACATTTCTGCTATATATTCTGGTTTTTTAAATGTAGAGTTTATGTGGTTGGATCATGGAATGGTGATTTAAGAAAGCAGAAAGAAGTCTCTCCCTGCCACCCAGATTTCAAAAGACAATAACAAAGGCTTATTTCTCCATGCTAAGTGACATAAATAATCATAAAAATCTCCAAGCAAAACTTCATAACAAAACCCTATCAAGCATACTGATGATCCACAGCAATGAACAAACTACCAAGGTATTAGGACAATGATTCAAATTAAAATCCACAGAGCACATTTCAGCAACCTACCAAAATTGTTCTTGTAGGTTTCTAGCAAACTGGCTTTTATTTTATTTGTCTACAAGTGATTAACCCCATGGGTAATGAAAGCCATGTTTGCTAGAAATTTCTTTTAAAAGACTAGGCATTTTCACATGCAGATGATAAATAAAATAATTTATGTCAGCTAATCAAAGCAGAGAGGAAAGCAGGCAGTGCTTATACTTTGAAATAAAGAAAACTGGCTCTTATGAGCCCTGAGAATTTGCAGTAGATGCCATCCTCCCACTCCAAGTCAGAATATGAAAAATTTATTTAATAATAAAACAGTCAAACTTTGCAGTTGTCTCCCACTATTTTGAGATCTCAAAGGGAATTTATACAATTTTAGAAATAAAGCTTTATCTTATCTCTGCCAGTCCAATATTATTGCCCTCTGTTTATAAATGGAAAGAGAAGCAATAAACCACTGAGCTGAGATTTAGTCAAAAGAAGCATCTGATGATTGAAAAGAAATATTTACAGAGCATTGCACTATCCACTATGAATTCTTTACAGAAGGATAGAAATACAGTACCAAGAAAAGGTAAAACAAAAGAAAAGATCTGGTTCTCCTGAAATACTGATAGTCCTCCATGTTTTCCTTCATGGTTAGCTCCACTGCTTGGGTTTAATAGGAATTGCAACAACAATCCCAAAGGTCCTAGGTTTTGGTACAACTAACAACAATTGTTTCTTAGATTTTGTTAAAAGAGACATTAACTCTTATGTGACCTGACTCTCATTTTTTGTTGGCTAGAACAGGGCTTTTCAACTTTTTCACCCATTGTACCACTTTTAGAATACGGCAACATCCGAGTACCACCAGTCGCCTAGCAAGGTGTCAAAAACTTGATGACCCCCCCCCAAAAAAGAAAAAAAGTGATAAAGTACAGGTAGTCCTCGACTTACAACAGTTTGCTTAGTGACTGTTCGAAGTTACAATGGCACTGAAAAAAGTGCCCCCCAAGCCACAGCCAAGCAAGACACCTGCCTGCCCACCCAGTGGCGCTCTTCCTCATATCCGAGGTTTTCATTGTTGTGAGCAGCGGGGGTGGGGTGGGGGTGTTTGATTTTTATTCCCCTGTCTGCTGGGTGGTTGCAGCAGATTTTGGTTACTTCACATGACCCTGGGATACTGTGACCATCATAAATATGAATCAGTTGCCAAGCATCTGAATGTAAATCACAAGACCCTGGAGATGCTGCAACATTCCAACTTCTGGGCTCAGCAGAAGTGCCAGGATCAGCGCCGAGCTCCAGCTGGATCCTGGCATTGATCTTGGCGCTTCCACTGAGCCCGGACAGCCCCAAAGTGCCGATCACCTGGAAAGTGGCACTGATCCTGGCACTTCCGCTGAGCCCTGACAGTCCTGCAGCTCCAGCCATCTCTCGCTCAGGCTTGTGCAGGGCTGCCACCAGCTCAGCTCATTCCCCTCCCCCACTACCACTTTTCTAGGATGGTCGCATACTACCTGCCAGGTGCCAATGTACCACAGGTGGTACCCATACCACTGGTTGAAAAGCCCTGGGCTAGAATAATTATATTTGTTATAGGATGTATATTTCAAAAATGTTTAATTTCCTCTGTTGCAAAACATATATTTACAAAATTACTTTCAGGATCTCACAAATACCGGTAAATTCTGTTCCAAAACAACCAATTTCTTAGCTTTTTGAATCCTTTCCTACAACCTGTTTGAATCAGAGGAGCAATATTTCCCTCAAAGGGGAAAAATAATCAGTTTAAGTTTTGTCAATTTCTTATTTCTCCGCTTCTCCATCCTGTTTCTCCTGTATTTCTCCTGTATTTAATTCTTTAAAGAAAATGTTCACCAAGCATTTACATATACTTTATTTGGGCATATAGTTCAATAGACAAACATATTTTTATCTACAATTTATGAGGAGTGCAATGCTTCTAAAGAAATTTCCTTAGTATGTGCATACATTTCCTTGAGTGTATGAATTTTTGTGTACTTTTTCCCAGTATGAATTAAATTTTCCCTTTGCTTCCCTAATGAATACCCAAATATCTCCATTTGCCTAAAACACAATATAATACCGAGTAGGAAGGGCAACTGAAATGTTTGTATTTGTAATAGAGAGATTTTGTGGGATAGCTATCAGCCTAAGCAATGGTGCCTAAGGAATTTTCAATTCATGGTTCTTCCATTTCTACCATTTCAGTAGCACTTGCACATAGGAGTCATTCTGGGTGAATAATATTCTCCCAAAGCATTTCTACAAGTGTATTTTCATTTTGACAAGAACTATAAAATAGTTGTTTTGAAAAAATGGGGGGATTATAAAACATATACTATAATTTTTCAAAATGATGGAGACATGAACGGATCAATGTTTAAACATATTGAATGCACTAAGAAATGCAAATTTTAATCATTTTTTATTTTTCATACATCATGCCATATTTTGCTTTTTCTGATTAACAAAAAGGCCAGAAGGTGGGCTAATGGGTTTCCCCTTGCTGGTGCTGTTTTAGAATTAAAGTTAAAATGTAATTGTTTTTGACATCTGAGGAGACGGAACAATGGGGAAAAATACTTAAAATTATTTCTGTGAATGCCTCTAAGGTAAGAAAATAACCTTGATCTGTAACTCAAGCCAAAGAAATGAAAAACAAATCAGATGCTTAGACTGTATATTCCTTGCATAGATAAAATGATTTGGCATAAACATAAATATCTCTTAAAGGCCTGAAGACAGTGACATATTGCAGTGGTATCCAATCTCTGAATCCAATCCAATCTCTGTGGTATATAAACCATTGCTTTATGAATCTAGCCAATTGCAACATATTCAAAAACATGGTTGGTAACTATTATGAATGATATTAATAATAGTGTTTTATATAGATTCTACTGTTTCTAAATTTAATGTAGGTGATCCTTGTCTTACGACCACAACTGAGCCCAAAATTTCTGTTGCTAAGTGAGACAGTTAAGTCAATTTTGTGCCATTTTACTACATTTCTTGCCATAGTTGTTGCAATTGTTAAGTTAGTGACATGATTGTAAAGTGAATCTAGTTTCCCCATTGACTTTGCTTGTGAGAAGTTTGCAAAAGGTGATTTATTTATTTATTTACAAATATTTATATGCCGCCCAATCCCAAAGGACTCAGGGCGGCGTACAAGGTTAAAAACATTCATAAAAGAATAAAATAATCCAGTCATACCGCGAGTCCGATCATATCCCGCCCCCCCGGGGACATCAGCCCCAGGCCTGCCGGAACAGGAGAGTTTTAACGGCTTTCTTAAAGGCCGGCAGGGTGGGAGTAGTTCGAACCTCGGGGGGAAGTTGATTCCACCAGGTCAGAGCCACCACAGAAAAGGCCCTTCCCCGAGGGCCCGCCAGCCGACATTGTCTGGCCGACGGGACCTGAAGGAGGCCCAATCTATGGGACCTCACCGGTCTCTGGGAGCTGTGCAGCAGAATGCGGTCCTGTAAGTAACCTGGCCCTATGCCATGAAGGGCTTTGAAGGTGATAACCAACACCTTGAATTGCGTCCGGAGACCCACAGGAAGCCAGTGCAGCTCGCAGAGGATAGGTGACACGTGGGCGTACCTTGGCGCGCCCACAATCGCTCTCGTGGCTGCGTTCTGAACCAACTGCAGTCTCAAACGCCCTTCAAGGGTAGCCCCATGTAGAGCGCGTTACAGTAATCCAGTCTTGAGGTGACAAGGGCATGAGTGACTGTGAGTAAAGCCTCCCTGTCCAAATAAGGCCGCAACTGGTGCACTAGGCAAACCTGTGCAAAGGTCCCCATGGCCACAACCGATAGATGTTGTTCCAAATTTAGCTGTGAGTCCAGGAGGACACCTAAGTTGCGTGCCTGCACTGAGGGAGGTAAATTTGCCCCCCCCCAGGACTAAAGATGGACCATCCAGTTGGCCTTTGGGAGGCAAGACCCAGAGCCACTCGGTCTTGTCAGGGTTGAGTCTAAGCCTGTTCACCCCCATCCAGACCCTCACATCTTCCAGGCACCGGCACATCACGTCGACTGCTTCACTGAAAGGACACGGGTGGAGATATACAATTGGGTATCATCCGCATACTGATGATACCTCACCCCGTGTCGCCGAATGATCTCACCCAGCGGTTTCATGTAGATGTTAAAAAGGAGGGGGGACAGGACCGAGCCCTGAGGCACCCCATAATTGAGGCGCCTAGGGGTCGATCTCTGTTCGCCCGCCAACACCGACTGTGACCTGACAGAGAGGTAGGAGGAGAACCACCGCAATACGGTGCCGCCCACCCCCACCTCTCCAAGACGACGCAGAAGGATACCATGGTCGATGGTATCGAAAGCCGCTGAGAGGTCAAGAAGCACCAGGATAGAGGAATAACCCCTATCCCGGGCTCGCCAGAGGTCATAGGTCAGTGCGACCAAAGCAGTCTCAGTGCTATAGCCGGGCCTGAAACCAGATTGAAAAGGGTCCAGATAATTGGTTTCCTCCAAGGATCGCAAGAGTTGAGACGCCACCACCTTCTCTACAACCTTCCCCACAAAGGGGAGGTTGGAGACGGGACGAAATTTCTTCAAAACAGCTGGGTCCAGGGAAGGCTTCTTGAGGAGGGGCCTCACCACCGCTTCCTTTAAAGGTTGCGGGAAAGACCCCTCCATCAAGGAGGCGTTGATTATCTCCTGGAGCCAGCCTCGTGTCACCTCCCTACTGGCAGAAACCAGCCAGGAGGGGCACGGGTCCAATAAACAGGTGGCGGCATTCATTGCCCTCATGGCCTTGTCCACTTCATCAGGGGTCACAGGCTCAAACTCGCTCCAGATTATATGACTAAGACCAGCCCCTGGCAACTCGGCTGGCACTGCCCAGTCGGAGTCCAGGTCTCTCTGAATCTGAGCGATTTTGTCTGACAGAAACTGAACAAACTCCTCAGCTCTCCCCTGCAAGGGTTCCTCTGCCTCCTCCACTTTAAGAAGGGAGCGGGTCACCCTAAACAAGGCGGCCGGGCGAGATTCTGTGGAGGCAATAAGTGCGGAAAAGTGAACACGCTTTGCCGCCCTTATCGCCACTAAATAAGTCCTAAGATAGGCTCTTAATAGTGATCGGTCAGATTCAGAGTTACTGGCCCTCCAACGTCGCTCTAGACGTCTCTTGTGGCGCTTCATCTCCCGGAGCTCCTCAGTAAACCAAGGGGCCCTCTGGGGACCACCACCACAGAGAGGTCGCAAAGGTGCAATTCGATCCAGGGCCCCGGACGCCGCCTCATTCCAGGCCGCAACCAGGGACCCGGACGAGTTGTAGACAAGGGAGTCAGGTATTTCCCCAAGCTCCTCCTGGAACCGATCTGGGTCCATTAGGCGCCTGGGGCAGAACCACCTAGTCGGCTCCCTCTCCCTGCGATGGGGGAGTGATGCTCTGAAGTCCAGCCTCAATAGGAAATGATCTGTCCATGACAAGGGCGAGATCTCTATTCCCCTTAATTCCAGATCATGTCTCCATTGCCCTGAGAGAAACACAAGGTCGAGTGTGTGACCACCCCTATGAGTTGGGTCCTGAATTACCTGGGTCAGGTCCATGGTTGCCATGGAAGCCATGAGCTCCTGCGCCGCCTCTGAGCGATCGCCGAGTGATGGCAGATTAAAGTCCCCCAGTACTATAAGTCTGGGGAACTCCACCGCCAACCTGGCTACTGACTCCAGCAACGCAGGCAGGGCTGTTGCAATGCAGCTGGGAGGTAGGTACGTCAGCAGCAAGCCCAACTGAACCCGTGAACCCAACTTCAATAGGAGGGACTCACACCCAACAACCTCCGGGGCAGGAATCCCACGAGGGCTCAAGGATTTCCAAGCGATGACTGCCACTCCCCCACCCCTGCCCTGATGTCGAGGCTGATGAAGCACCACAAACCCATCCGGGCACATCTCCGAGAGGGAAACACCCCCCTCAGGGCCCAGCCAGGTTTCGGTTATACATGCCAGGTCCGCCCCGCTGTCCAATATTAAATCACATGATCCAGGGACACTGCAACCGAATTTTGATCATGTGATCAGGGGGATGCAACAGTCATGTGAAAAACAGTCATAAGTCACTTTTTTCAATGCCATTGTAACTTCGAATGGTCACTAAAGAAACTGTTTAAGTCAAGGACTATTTGTATACTTTTTAGTTCAGAATCAAGTTACTGCCTTTTCAAATTATTAAATGTATTTGCAACACCTGTATTTGCATCATTGAATCGTTAGTGAGCGTGCTATATTTTAGCTAGTGGGCTACATGTACTCAAGCTGTATGTTTAGTTCATGATTAAGTGTGTTATGCACAGCCAAGAATTAGATGGAGTAAACTATGGATCAGTTAATCATTGATTAAATATATAATTATACCTTGTATATGTTACCATTCATATTACCTGACAATTTTACCTGAATACGTTTTAATTTAGAAAAATCAGCAGAGCTAAAACTTCAAATTGCACAAATGCCCCCTCCTCTTAATTAGAGAAATCAAAGGTAATCTCTTTTTAAAAGGTTCTTTATAAATTAAATTAAAATAAGTTATGTGTGAATTAGATCAAGGGTAGAACTGCTGATATGTAATTGTCTAATTGACTGCCACATCACAACTTTCAGCCTTCCCAGCCTGCTTCTGAAAAACAAAATTTGGGAAGCTGAATTTTCTTAAAACCTTCTGGTCCACTTAATGATAATGGTAAAAATAATTGTAAAATTGGGTCTGGTCGTTTAATAACCATGTCACTTGAAATTCTACTCCCAATTATGGATGTAAGTCATGGACTACCTGTACCAAAGACTAAGGTAAGTAGTCTTAACTGTGAGTTACACATTAATGGCAAAAATACTAGAGAAAGTAAATAAATTTATATACCTTGGTAGACAGATTACTAAAGATGGGAAATGTTTAAGGCATACAAATACATATGAGCTGAGGTGGCGCAGCAGTTACAGTGCAGTACTGCAGGCCACTTTAGCTGACTGTGTTCAGCAGGTCAGCGGTTCAAATCTCACCGGCTCAAGGTTGACTCAGCCTTCCATCCTTCCGAGGTAGGTAAAATGAGGACCCAGATTGTTGGGGGCAATGTAAATATATACATACATTGCTTACTGGTGTACACCGCTTAGAGAGTGCTTGCACTTAAAGCGGTATATAAGTCTCATAAATAAATAAATAAATGTTGGTAAGAAGATAGTAAGTGCATGAAAAATAATAACATAATCATATGCTACCCAATTGTTAATGACTCTGACAACAATCACACAAAAATATTAGAACAAAATCAACAAAAGATAAAGGTGAACATAATGAAATGAGGGGTCTGTCAGGCTCTAGAAAGCAAGAATGACACAAGGATCCCAAGATTCTTTATCTCTGCTCCCTGGGAAAGAGCTTCTCCCTACTCCAATTTTTGACTACTGCCACCATAAGACTCACTTTCCCTAGTCCAGTGTTTCTCAACCTTGACAATTTTAAGGCATGTGGACTTCAACTCCCAGAATTCCACAGCCAGCAATGCTGGGTGTGGAATTCTGGGAGTTGAAGTCTACAGGCCTTAAAATTGTCAAGGTTGAGAAACACTACCCTAGTCAAACATCTGCTTCAAGAACAATAGAAATTAATGAATCTTAAAGGAAGTAAAAATGCTGTATATATAAGAACATGCTTCTGATCATTTTGTTAAATGAAACTGAGAATTATCTTTATCTGGATAATATGAATACAGTGAGAATAGATTATCTAAGAAGTATGAGTGGTAAAACAAGATTGGATTAAGAAGAAATAAATATTGAATGAATGTAGATTGAATAAAAATTGATACTATGGTAACAAAAGTGCTATGAAACAAATACATTGAGATGCCTTAAGGAGATAGAGAAAAATGAATTAGTATCAAATTATAAAACAAACCTATGAGAGAAAAAAAGAAAAAGGTCAAGAAAAAGGGAAAGATATACAATCATGGTTGGATAAAGATGATAAAATCATCAAAAAGAGAGCAGTGACAGGAAAAGCTGTTGCATCAAGTGGTATGTGGTTACAATCAAAGCAAGGATTAATTGACAGAACAGAAGAGTCTTAAGACATAAAGTGAAGGTTGTTGATGAAAACTATTTAGATGTTATGCCTTTGGCTTACTCCACTTATATACTTTGAATAACATTGATTACACTGAAAGGAAATAATCAATATATGTAATCCTCATAAAACAAGATAATTATATTTGCTTTCAAAATACTAGGAATGAGTGATATTGATATTTTCTAGAATTGCATGTTTAGAGGATGTAATAGCATATTAATATCCAATGGAATAGAATAAATATTATAACAGATGGACATCAATCAAACACAACAATATTCACTTTTATCACTACTACATAATTTGCACTGTCTGTACTCTTATCCTGTAATGACATCTGCAAAATATAAAGTTGATTATTTATGTATTTATCATGTTTAAATGAAACACAAATCATAGAAAGACTTGGAAGGGGTATTTAGGCCACTGTTTGTGACCACCTGTTCCATGAAATTAAAGCAGCCATGACAGATGGCTGTCCAGTGTCTGCTTAAACATAATGAAAGTGAGTTTAATATCTCCCTTGATAATTCCTTCAACTGCCAAGCTCTTACTCTTAGAAAATGTTTCCTAACAATTAATCAAAATGTCCTTCCTGTAAATTAAAATATTATGTTACTTCTTACACTGCGAGTTGACAGAGTAAGAAAAGTTCTTCTATGTGGCATTCATTGATGAGTGTCATCATTTCTTGACGCTTAATATTTTTCAAGTTTCTCAATCTTTCTTCATACTTTCTAATTTTGACTCCTTCTTTTCAGCTGTTCCCATGTCTCAGTACCTTTTAAAATATGCTCCAAAGTATATATATAAAACATTTGAGGTAATAAATAGCCAATGGATACTAATGAACTTAACAGTTGCCCTAGGCTTTCTCTTTGGATCAGAAGGTGACAAAACTGATAGTATCCTAAAACTAGAGTTTTACTTCAGATGTAGAACCTAGGAGGAACATTTAGTTAAATTCTTGTTGAAACACAATTCTTCTCCTCTTAAGATTAAACAAACAGAAAAATGGGTGGTGGTTTGGTGTTTGGTGTTCTTGGGACATATCAAAGTTTTCCAAGATTCAAGGAGGAAAGAATCAAACACAAACATAGGAATCATGGTGGCACAATTGTTAGAATGCAGTGTTGCAGGCTAACTCTGTCCAAAGTCAGGAGACTGATCCTGACCATCTCAAGGTTTACTCAGTCTTTCATCCTTCTGAAGTCAGTAAAAGGAGGACCCAGATTGGGGCAATAGGCTGAAATTTGTGAAACACTCAGAGTGCTGTAAAGCAATGTGGAGTGGTATATAAGTCTAAGTGCTATTGTTATACTTCTATATCAATGGAAGATATGAAGGTTCACCTGTTATACCCAACTAGTCATGGAATGAAGACATGCCTCCCAACAACTTTTAGCGAATATGTTGCAGCCTTACTTTTCAGTCATTGTAGAGACATAATTCATCATTCATTCTTAGCTATTCACCTTCTAAAGTACGGTTTGCTGTCCTTTCCTGATACAAGTTTTGGCATATGAATAATATACAATGCCTCATTCATGAAATTAGTAATATTGGTGATCAAGGCTTACTACCTGCTAGTTCCTGTTGAGGCTACATGTGCATCTTTCCTTCTTTCTAGTCATTGCTCTTTATCACCATATTCACCTGAATTTCAGGAGAAAACCTACCAGTTGTTATTACTTTCTGCTTTTCCAATAATATGTTTTGTATGACTAAATGTCTATGGACATTCTCAGTCATCCAAGTCATGGTTGTCCCATTTGTACTTTTTCAAAAGGCAACTGGACTTTGTTTTTCTTTGAAGATGTTGAAGACGTTTCACTTCCCATCCATGAAGCTTCTTTAGTTCTGATTGTCAGAACTGAAGAAGCTTCTTGGTTGAGAAGTGAAACATCTTCAAGGAAAACAAATTCCAGTTGCCTTTTGAAAATGCATTTTTGTATGAGTAAGTTTTCTCCTGTTTTAAGTACTTTTGAAGGGTTAGAAGGGCCAACATATATGGCTGTTTGGGTTGTACACTGTACAACAGCCCCACATCTGATGGAGCACAAGCAAAAAACAGGGAATCAGTGTGAAAAAAGCTTTAACCCAGGCTGCAAAAACATACAAGGAACAGGCTGATAAAAAGCAATCTCCCTAGAAGCAGATTCATATGGGGGAGAAGGCTTACGTTTCCACTAAATATCCAAGATATCTAAGATCAAGCAAGCAAAATGGTAATAGAAGGTTACATGATGGATCAATCAACAGGATGCATGGTTTGAGCTGAAAAATTGAATACTGTTACTAAGTAGGGTAGTAGATAAAGCAATATGCATATTCAATCTCCACTTTCTTTTTAAAATAGTTCTCTTTGCTATGTTGTGTTTTCTAATACAGTGCAATGTTATTCTGAATGTATCTACTGCCCCTTGTTTCTAGGAAGTGCCTCAGAGGGTTTAAGTCTCTGCTTGTAGTAGATTTCAGCTTAAACTGACCTTTTCTTTTTGTTTTCTTTTTTTTCTAGCTGGCAAAAATTGGATACACTTTCATTATTTTGGCCTTCTTTCTAACTCTTTGATTTAATGGGAGCAAAGTTCAGGGAGAAGAAAGAAATGGCAGCAAAATCAGTGAAATCATTCAATGCTGCATTTATTCTAGACTAAATTACTTGGATGGATAGACTTATGTGTGGTAGAGTGATTGGTGAGGGAAACTACTTCCTCTACAAAAAATAAATTTCATGTGAATTACAGGAATTGTAGATTAATTTCTGTAATCTAGAAGCTATAATGCTGTAGATAAAATCTAAAATTGCAATTGCCTTTACTCTAGCCATATTGTTGAAGAACCATTGATGAATGCTTTTTGAGTAAGATGTTCAAGTTAGCTGTAGTCCATATTTTAGGGCTCTTAAAATGTTATTCTACTTTGAGTCCAATGAATAAAGAAAAATAGAATTGTGCTCGAAAGATATTTAGAATGCCTACTTAGCCTAACCTAAGGACTCTTTTCTTTTCAGTCTCCTCAATTCTCCTGAATTATGTTACATAGAAGACTTAAAAACAAACAACAATCATGTCAATGTACTCATTTTTTTGTGTTTTAGAGTCAAGTAATAATATATGGGAGAAGTCACAACCACCCCAATAAATTGGGTCGGTTTTGACAGTTCCAAGACTCTTAACACATGTTGAATGATTGTTTCAATTTAGTTTCAAACTGAAATAAGCCCACATGATCACTAATATCACACTGATGTTGAATAGTTCACCACAGGCAATTGGAGTAACTTTCTCAGTGCCTTTAGAAATTTAATAGCCACCACATTTCAGTTTAAATTAAAGGAGCTTTCTTGGGGCAGGAGACAAAACAGAAACTGATTTTTCAGAACTATCATGGACAGGTTTAATAAAGGGGAAGGAAGGAAGGAAGGAAGGAAAAAGGAAAGAAGAAAGAAAGAAAGAAAGAAAGAAAGAAAGAAAGAAAGAAAGAAAGAAAAAACTATTTTTGTTATTTAAGTGTTGGACTGGAATAGCCAAACCTCTTTCAGGGTGAATAAGAAGATTATAACCCATTCCTACTTCAAATGGAAACAGTAATTGAGAATGCAATTGAACAGAATGACACATATACAGTATCTTCAGAAAGTAAAGCAGACCTATGACCATATTATTCCACTCTGTTGGTAATGCATAATTGGTTCTCCTGTGACATTATCTCCATTTTATCATGAGGATGCTTCAATGAGACTACCTGAAACAGAATTATTGGTGCTGTTTATTTCTCTATGACATTTTATGGGGTTGAGTGGGAGGAAACCTGATTGCACACATTCACTTTTAAACTCCAAACATATTTTGCAAGTCTTTAAATTATATCACATCATTATTTTAATTTTATGGAAGGACACAATGAGGCATGAAGTAGTTTGATAACAAAAAAAAAAAAAAAAAAAACCCAAACAACAGAATTATTTGTTCCAGTAAGAAAAATGCCAGCATATTTTTTTTTAGACATGAAGCTAGCTTTCTCATTAGATAACTTCATAACATTATTCACATTTTGATGAAATAATAAAATGACACTACTTAGGAAAATATTGCTGAATGAAATGATTAATACGACTTCATCTAATACATTCCAGCTGTTATAAGGGGAGAATTAGAGAAGGACCTATTTGAAAGTTACATGGCAACATCTTGCCTCACTAGACAATAAATTTTGGCCTATAGAGAGGAGAACCATATGACCTGTAAATTAGATGCACACAGATAGCAAATAAATAGTTGGTACACAAACACAAGATCTGACATGTGTGACACAGATGCAAATTTATCATGTGCTTAAAATACAGAATGTTTGGATGAACTTTAAGGATGCACAGTGGTCTAGGGGTTAAGATACGGGCTTGTTGACCAGAAGGTTGGCAGGTTGAGACCCTGGAGTCAGCTCTTGTTCTTGCCCTAGCTCCTGCCAACCTACCATTTGGAAAGCATGCAAATGCAAGCAGATAAACAGATACCACTTGGGTGGGAAGATATATTCCATGCACTTTGGAATATAGTCATACTGGCCATGTGACCGCAGAAGCATCTGTGGACAATGTTGGCTTCTTCAGCTAAGAAACGGACATGGGCATCATCCACTAAGTCAGACATGACTGAAAAGGGGAAACTTTTGCTCTATCTTTTATGATAGAGATCTGCATATTATTATGACCTTTACATCTTGAAGAATATTCGGATATGCTATTGTGTTCCCTATTTCATTATTTTAAGAATAGCAATGAGAAGCTAAAGTATACATTCGGTTATAAAATTCACAAAATTTTGAAAGGAAGTCATTTACACAAAAATAAAAGTAAATTTCCACATGTATTTAATAATCTTTACTTTCTTAAGGACATTTTGCCTACAACCACCAGGGATAAATGTGTTTGTTTAAGACATGCAAGTCCTGGTATTCTTCTGCAAAACTCCAAGGTTAAGCAAGGAAGTTATAAATATATTCAAATTAAATGACTTACAAACTTCCATATGATTAGAAACTTTGTTAAGGCTGGTCTCCTGATTGTAAATTTAAAAGTGCACAGCATGGGTTAGTGCTGAATTTGGAAAGAATGGCCCATGTGCCAGCAATGCTGGGGGAGAGGAGTATTAGCTCTTACATATGCAAACTGAACAATCTTTTCCAAATTATGAGAGGTGGTAGGTAGAGACATAAGAATCAATAGAAGGGATCATAAAGGTAAGAAAAATTGGGCTTTTAAAAAGGCATATGATCCATTTAACACAAAACCATAGAAATTTAGTAGCATATGCTATGAATAACCACCATATATTTTTAAGGTCTGATGGAACAGACCTTTTTGCTTGGTTTAGACATTTTCTCTGCCATTCCAATCTCCCCCCTGATGTTTTTTATGGAGGCAATATTTACAGCCAAGGCAATGCTGAGTAAGATGCAGTGATTATAGCTGATTTTATCACAGCCATATTACTTAGCTGCAAGGTGAAGCACTGTGCTAAAATGGATCATGAATCCCCAAAATTGACTATCTGTCACCTTTATAATCCTGATGGAAAGGCATGTCAGATCAGGTCTGACAACTTTCTATGCAAATGGGAGTACAACAGCAGTGCTTGCTCTCCTTAAACTATTTGTCTGAAGAAGAGAGAATAGAATAAGAGTTGAATGTTTACAAAAAAATAACAACAAATTTATACAAGGAAAGCTGTACTCATAGAGGAAACACATTGCCCAAGGAACATTGGTATTTACAAGTCTGGTAACAGTTTGAAATTTCAAAGAAAATACAATTCTATCTATCTATCTATCTATCTATCTATCTATCTATCTATCTATCTATCTATCTATCTATCTATCTATCTATCTATCATCTCTCAAATCAGTGTTGATTCCTCGGAACTGCTTGGAGCAACCCCTGCAGTTTTTTTGGCAAGATTTCAGAAGTGGATTGTCATTACCCCCTTTATAGGACTGAGTCAAGTGGCTTTGTGCCTTAAGTGGGACTAGAACTCATAGCCTTAACTACTGCTGTACCGATGTTTTCTGCATATAGACAATTCTGCAATTTACTTTCTACTGTTTGCAATTTTATTTATGGCTCATAAAGGATCCTAGAAGGTATTCAATATTTAGAATATGAAATAAAAGGGAAAAGGAGCTTGATTCATGTGCACTATTGTTGATGCTATTTGACAGTGGATTTTCTAATATTTCAAAAATCAGTTGTTCTATCATTGCCAGAGATGCTAAATCTAGGAACTGAACCTATGACCTTATAAATACAGAACTGGTGTTGTTTCTGAGCTACAGCTTTTCTCACTAAGCTTTTACTTTAAAAAAATAAAAATAAATGTTTTACAAGATCTTTGAAAGTTTTTTTCCCCTTTAAAACTTGTATAGACTTAAAATCCATTGGGAAATAAAAAACATGAACACTTTCCTGAGATATTTTAGCAATATAACCTAAACTATTTAAACAATCCTACAAGTGACCAACAAGTAAGTTTCTGCTTTATCTAAAATGGACTAAATCTGTGATAGAGATTAAAATGATGGTAATTTAATCTGTAAATAACACTGCTATTTAAATTTACACCACTCAGGACCCCATATTTGAAAGAATAATTTAAAATAATCACTGAGTCTGACCTTGAAAGAATAATTCACAATGGTATATTAACTACTCTTCTACCGCCAAGGCAATGCTGTATAATATAGTGTGTAATTCTTAAATGCTGCATTACAGATAGGGAATTTTTGATTCACCAAATTACGGCTGGTTTGGGTGATTAAAATCAACTTAAGTTCTTCCTTCCTTCCTTCCTTCCTTCCTTCCTTCCTTCCTTCCTTCCTTCCTTCCTTCCTTCCTTCCTTCCTTCCTTCCTTTCTTCCCTCCTCCCTCCCTCCCTCCCTCCCTCTTTTTCTTTATAATAAAACAAAACAATGAAATTCTAAATGGAGGATCTATCTTTTTTTACACCTGATATAACAATATAACAACTCCTTGTTTCACTTAAATATAGATTTTGATTTTTCTTCCTATGGATTATGATGACTATCATTGCTAATGGTCAGCTTATTAAATATCAGATGAATATACTCCTCATATAACTAAAAGCATTAAATTTATTTATACATGGGACATGTTTCTTCTGTTGCAGAGCTGTAAATGTTGAGAAACAGGCAACACTAATCCTAGGGTGTGCTAATTTTCCAAAGCACAATATAATTTTCTTGAACAAGAAATAATTTTTAAAAATCAAATTTGTCATAGTGACAAACAAATATGCAATTAATTATGTAATTAATGAAAAACTGATGGGATTAATTCTTAGTCTAGCTTTCAACCAATTTCTTCTTGGAGATTTCCTTGTCTTAGTTAGACACATGAAGAAATCTAAAAAGAAATATCCTTATACCAGATTAATGACTACTGAAATACCAGTAACTTCAAAGCAATGACCCAAGAGGTTAATGCATCTCATTTGCTTTATTAAGACTGACAGATGGGAGTGAATAAGGGCCATTTACTTTAATGTGCTGAATGTATGGCTGTAAACTGGTGTTTATTGCTTATGATCTTGCTTCTGAATTGAGTCAACGGGAATCCTAAACTGTCTTATTCCATACTTAAATACAAATGAATGCGTTTAGATAACCCTTCAAACTGTGATTCAAAAAATAAGTAATAGGTAACAACAATTCTTAAATGTATGCTACTCTCTCTCCTCCATTCCAAAGTAGGAAAATATCAGAGCCTTTGCTTCTAAATGTGATAATTCATGACAAGTAATGTGTTGGAAGCCATGAAAGATATAATGTTTAAGTTTCCATGAAGCAGCAAAACCAAATAAAATGATAACTTTTTTTAACCCACACTTTTCTTGGTAACAATTTCATGGAAAAAAATCCTAGTTAAACCTCTTAGTGGACAATAACAGCTTTAATTGCCAAATATACTCTGTATGGTATAATCTTATCAATGTCTCACAAGTCCACCTTGGAGCAAAGTTGCTTGATCTACTGTCTTGTAGTATCCAGTTATCTGCTGGTAAAACTCTAGCCCCTCAGGCACCCAATGGTTGCATTTTATTCCTTTGTTGATCAAAGATTCAAAATATTTTCCACTAGAGACTTTGCAACACGGTATTTCTCTTGCATAACATAAACTGTGGATGTTTCACTCATTCTCTAAATGGATTAACAGCCAGTTCTATCACTTGGATGAACAACAGCAGCAGATTCAGCCATTTTTATGAAAAGAGATTCTGAAATTGTCCTTATCTGATAATCTCAATGGCACTGTGCAGGAGACCATGTTTTCATCAGTATCTTACTGTCCCAAAAGAAGAGATGCAATCAAATGCATAAGAAAGTTAGCACCAATTTTCTGATTTGCTATTTTGATGCAAGAGTGAAGATAAAAGTTGATGGCAAAAAAAATTATATGGTAAACTGAATACAATGCAAAAAGGGCTATTCAGTTATATTGTCCTGGCCAGAATATATTTTTTTAAAGTAGACTATAGGATAAAATTAATAGGAATGCTTATTATACACCTAGTTTGTTTTATGTCACATTCATAATGTTTTATTTTATATTTTATTATTATCTTTCCATACCATTTATGAATGTAGTAAAGAATGCTTCCAAATTCTTATTAAAACTGCTCTCCCCAGTTACGTCTACTTGGCTCATTGGGACAGGCAAGAGAGGCAGGATATGGGGCCCATCTACAAAAGAGTATAATCTGATGGGAGCCAGAAACAGAGCCTTTTCTGCTGTGGTGCCCACCTGGAATTCAGATTGGGTCTGACCCAGCCAGCCTTTTGGCTTTGCCACTATACTTGGGGGCCTGGCAATAGTGGGGAGCTTTTATGTTAGCTTTATTGATGAAAGAATGGATTTTGCGTTGACCAAAGCTGGTAAGAAGGTGACCAGCAGCAGGGAAAAAGCAGAACTGCTTAATTCATTCTTTGCATCTGTCTACATTAAAAAAAAAAAAAAAACAGTCTGGTCTATCAGAAACAGTATTGTAAAAGACAGATTAGGAATACAAATCAAAAAAGCAAGAAAATAGTAAAACAACATCTATCCACTGTAGATAAGTTCAAATCACCAGATGGGTTACATCCTGGAGTTTTGACAGAGCTGGCAGACATGATCTTGGAACCACTCAGCCATATCTTTTAAGATCCTGGATTACCAGGGAATTACCAGATGACTGGAAAAGGGATGATATAGTTCCATCTTTGAAAAAGGAAAAAAAATGGATCCAGGAAACTATAGGCCAGGGGTCTTCAAACTTGGCCCTTTTATGACTTGTGGACTTCAACTCCCAGAATTCCTCAGCCACAAGTCAGAAAAGGGCCAAGTTTGAAGACCCCTGCTATAGGCCAATCAGCCTGACATCAATCCCTGGGAAGATCCTAGAAAAGATAATCAAGCAATGAATCTGTGAATACCTAAAAGCAAGCAAAGTTATAACTAGCAGCAACATGGGTTTGTCAAAAACAGATCATACCAGGCAAATCTTATTGTATTATTTAACAAAGTGACTAAATTAGTGGATCAGTGAAATGCTGTATGATTTATAATTATAATTTACTTGGACTTTAGTAAGGCATTTGACAATGTAGATCACAACCTACTACTTGGTAAGATAGAAAAATGTGGGTTAAACAGCATCTCTACCAGATGGATTCATAACTGGCTGACCAACAGCACTCAATATGTACTATTTAATGGAACTACATCTACATAGAGGGAAGTATGTAGTGAGGTATCTCAAGGTTTTGTTGTAGGCCCAGTATTCTTCAACATCTTCATAAATGATTTAGATGAAGGGATAGAAGTCATCAAATTTGCAAATGACACGAAGTTGGGAGGAATAGCCAACATTTCAAAAGTTAGGGTCAAGATCCAGACTTGAACACTGGGATCTATCCAACAAAATACAATTCAGTGGTGAGATAAGTAAGGTTTTACAGTACACTTAGGTAAGAAAAAACAAATGCACAGGTATAGAATCTGGCTCAATAGCAGTAACTGTGAGAAGGATCTAGGGGTCCTAGTAAACAACCACTTAAATATGAACCAGCAGTATGCTCTGTTGATTCGTCAACAGAAAGACAGAATCAGTGTTAGTACTGATTAATAATAATAATAATAATAATAATAATAATAATAATAATAATAATAAATAAAAATAATAATAAAGTTGGAAGGAACCTTGGAGGTCATCAAGTCCAACCCCCTGCTCAGGCAGGTAACCTTATACCATTTCGGACAAATGGCTGTCCAGTCTCTTCTTAAAAACTTCCAGTGTTGGAGCATTCACCGCATCTGGAGGCAGGTTGTTCCACTGGTTAATTGTTCTGTCAGGAAGTTTCTCCTTAGCTCCAGGTTGCTTCTCTCCTTAATTAATTTCCATCCGTTGCTTCTTGTCCTGCCTTCAGGCGCTTTGGAAAATAGCTTGATTCCCTCTTCTCTGTGGCAGCCCCCGAGATACTGGAACACTGCCATCATGTCCCCCCTCATCCTTCTCTTCATTAAACTAGACATACCCAATTCCATCAACCTTTCCTTATATGTTTTAGCCTCCAGTCCCCTAATCATCTTTGTTGCTTTGGTAAGACCACACTTGGAATAATACTGCATTCAATTCTGGTACACCACAATACAAAAACATTGTTGAGACTCCAGAGAAAGTGCAGAGAAGAGCAACAGAGATGTTTAGGGGACTGGAAGATAACACATATGAAGAACAATTGCAGGAACTGGATATGTCTACTGCAGGGGTCCTCAGCCTTGGCAACTTTAAGACTTGTGGACTTCAACTCCCAGAATTCCTCAGCCAGCTTTGCTGGCTGGGGAATTCTGGGAGTTGAAGTCCACAAGTCTTAAAGTTGCCAAGGTTGAGGACTCCTGGTCTACTGTATTCAAATGAAGAAAAGGACTAGAGATGATAGCATAGCAGACTTCCAATATTTCAAAGCTGTTTCAGAGACGAAAGGTTGAACCTATTCTCCAAAGCACCTGAAGGCAAGACAAGAAGTAATGGATGGAAATTTATCAAGGAAAAACACAACCTAGAACTAAGGAGAAATTTTCTGACAGTGAGAACAATTAATCAGTGAAATGATTTGTCTCCAGAAGTTGTGGGTGCTCCATCACTAGACACTTTTAAGAAAAGCTGGCCAGCCATTTGTGTGAAATGGTACAGGGTTTTCTTCTTGAGAAGATCTCCAAGGTCCCTTCCAATTCTGTTATTCTGTTATTTGTTATTCTGTTATTTTTATTTTAAAGTGATTGTTGATGTTTTATGTTCCTGAATATTGGTAACTACCCTTTATTGTTGGTTTTAATTGTTGTGTGCCACCTAGAGTTACTTATATGAGATGGGCAGCCAATCAAATCAAATCAGAAAGACTGAATGAAAATTAACTGAAGTACATCAGCTAAATTCAAAATGTATCATTATTCTTATCGTGGAAAGAACAATGCTGTGCTTGTGTGACTGAAACTCAGTGATTTATTCTTTTTCTTATCTTGAGGGTTGAAAACCTTCCTTCCTTCCTTCCTTCCTTCCTTCCTTCCTTCCTTCCTTCCTTCCTTCCTTCCTTCCTTCCTTCCTTTCTTCCTTCCTTCCTTCCTTCCTCCCTCCCTCCCTCTGGCTACTGAACCCAGAAATCTGAAACTTGTTCTGTGCAGAAGGCTGAGCACTAAGAGACCCACATATACTACAAACATCATAGTTACAAGCATCATTTAAAAGTCAGCAGGCTTTATTTGCAGACACCTGGTAAATGCTTCCTAATCAAAAGGCTGGAAAGCCACTGAAGATTAGATAAAACCACAGGAGAGCTATACCTAATATAGCTATTGGTGGTGAAGAATCCGTAAAGAAAAACAACAAAAATCCTTTATAATCACAAAAGTACTCAATACACAGATTGAGATTTTTAAGCATTAAGCATCAAGGTTCTCTTTTTAGAGGCCATTCCTGTCACCTTTATTTTTTCTCTCATTTACATTTCAAATTAATAAAAAGTAAAATACTTCATTCTTAGTGGACTTATGAGTAGGTAAATTTAGTAACTACCAGCTGACAATATTGCACTGTAAAAACATTTGGGCACATTCATATTAATAGCTATGATCCATCTTGAGTTCCACTGGATCAAGTACTGAGACTGAAAGAACATCTCTGATGACATTCATGCTAATTTTTCTACAGATTTATTGATTTTATTAAATCTCTTATTTTTCAATCAAACAATACTTTACCAATGAAGGAGAATATTTGTGGCTCAGGATTGAAATGAAGGGTTCTTGTTGCTCTCTGAGTTTGCTTGTTTTCTTGCAGACGTTTCATTACCCTAACTAGGTAACATCACTAGTGCTAGTATGGAGTGTTGTTTGCTATCAGTTTATATTCTGGTGTCTTGCCTGTCTGGGTGGGTAGGGGTGGTCTTAGGGATTCTTTGGTTGGGCTATTTACTAATGGCTTTGTGGCAGTTTCTTGATTGGGATATTGCTTGCTTGATTGTTGGTATGGAGGTGATCTTTGAGTTAATCTAATCTTTGGGGCTGGTTGATTGTCTGTTTTGCATAGTGCCATTCCCTGGTATGTTTGACCCAGCAACCCCAGAAGAAAAAAGAAGAGTCATCTACAACATACAATGTAAGAACTGCAACATTCAATATGTAGGACAAACAGGTTGAAAACTGGCAGAACGCATCCATGAACACCAACTGGCAGTCAAAAGGCATGACGGAAATTCTTTAATTTCAAAACATAGTTAACCATAGTTTCAGTTGGGAAAATGTGACAATCCTAGACCAGGCCAAATCCAAAAATGCCAGGGAATTTCTAGAAGCCTGGCCCTCTAACAAATCAGTCATCAATAGATGCATAGACATTAACAACATTTATAGATTATGCAAAAGAGATAATCAACCAGCCCCAAAGAGAAAAAGACTCCAGCACCTCTCCACCAGTAATCAACATTCAGATCAGTATAAATTAACTCCAAGGTCACCTTCAGACCAACAATCAAGTAAGCAATATTCCAATCAAGAAACTGCCACAGAGCCATTAGTAAACAGCCCAATCAAAGAATTCCTAAAACCTCCCCCATTCACACAGACAGTCAAGAAACCAGGATATAAACTTACAGCAAGCAGCACTCCTTACTAGTACTGATGATGTTACCTAGTTAGGGTAATGAAACGTCTGCAAGAAAACAAGCAACCTCAGAAAGCACCAAGAACCCTTCAAACAATATTTTCTTGAAAAGCTTACTTGTGTCAAACTAAAACCTAGCATCGATTTTCATGTAGATTGCTTTTTATTTTAAGACTTAAAAAAACTTTGAACATTGGTTGGCTTTTCATCATTGCAAGTATGTTTTAAATCAAAACAAAAAGTACTTAAGAGCTTCAAACTGACTCATTGATGTCATCCTATTTATTCTGCTTCATTAATTTCTGCTTATTTATTCTGTCAATGTAAGCAGATATTATGGTGTCATTTTATTTTGTAACTTGGTTTATATGGTTCCCATGGTGGGTGTACTGTGTCTTTTATAAAATGCACATTCATATACATCAGCCATTCACATTATTCATTTTAAAGATGGCATGTTTCACTCTTCAGAGCAATCTGGAGCAAATGCTGATAGTCAATGGAAGTTGTTATATTTAATAAAAAATAATATGTTGCAGAAAAATACATAAAAATACAAAGCTCTGCAATGCAGTGTTTAAACTAAAAAAAAAGACTAAGCAAGACTATGTTAGTAAACTAAGCTAATCTAGTAATATTACAGGAAAAATAAAAGAAACATCATTTTAGTTCTAATGCAGAAGCTGTGGTTGTTCAGGTACTGCTGAGTTATAATTCCCTTTGCTACAGATCAGGATGCAATAGGAAGGCCATAGTTCCTTAAGCCTGCTCTAACAACACAATAAAACCAGTCAGATTGATGACAGCCCTACTTCAGAATTGTATATGTGCATAAATCTTTCAACCTAAGCGGGAAGAGTAATAAATTTAAAGTGTAAACAAGGCAGAAGATGTAATCATGATTGCTTACATTGTCTATTGTTTCTAATCGTACCAAACCTGAATTTCAAAACTTCAGAGATTGAAGACAAGTTCCATTTCTGCCTAAGGTAACTTTGTGACTAAAGGGGAACAAATACTCATAGTCTCCCTGTTTTTACCCTAATGCCTTAACTACCACATCAAACTAGTACAAGCCTTCTCACCCCACTCCCTCTCTCTTCCTTTCTCTCTCCTTTTTAATATGGATTTATTATCATTTGTGTTGCTATGTTTGATTATTAGTTTTTAATTTGAAAACTGAAAGGTGGAAATTATATATTGTTTAGAGTCAGTTTTTCTAGATAAGGTCATTAGCGTTGTTAAATATGTAAATAAATGGTTGTAGAATCCTCATTTAAATTGGCTGTTTTTAACCAGTCTAGTTAATGTACATCATACATTTTCTCAGTTGACTCCTACTTCTTTCATATTTAGTTTGTCCATTATTGAACAAAATTAATCCTATGGTCACATTGGCAAATGCTTTAATGAAAACAATAAATCTCATTTTCCATCTGTCTCTTCATAAACTTAATCCTGCCTGTGGATCTTTATAAGCCTTAATTCTGCTCCTCCATTTACAAATCTTCCACTGAGCTGAAGATTGACCTGAAACAGAATAATGTGTATTATTACTGTTCATAAGTATCTAACTATTTGGCGTGAACCAAGAACCCAAAACATATCCCAAATCCCTTCTTTGTTCTAATTGTGAAATCTGAAGATCAGAACAGGGAGTTTTTCTTAACAGTTCACTCATCTGGTAATTTCACATGAGAAGGGGAACATATAAGGTATACTTTTGCTACTGTGATCAGTGGCAGATTGACCTGAGATAGGAAGAGACTGTTCTTGGGACAGAAAAGAAAAAAAGAAAAGAAATAAGACAAGGTAAGGTAAAGTAAGGTGAGGTGAGGTGAGGTGAGATAAGATGAGATGAGATGAGATAAGATCTGGGTAGATGGCCCAAACAAAGAGAGAAATGCAGAGCTGAGAATACCCAGGCATAAAAACACAAGATTTAATCAGAAAAAAAGTGGAGTTTTGAACAGAGATTGGGAACATAAACCCAGTAGAGCTTCTTGAGGAATAGATTTTTTTTTAAAAAAAATGTATCCTGTATCTTTAGCTTGATTCTACTATTTCCTCCCCCCCCCACTATTTTCAACCTTTACTACTCTTAATAAAGTACTGAATCTTTTGAATTTTGTTCAATAATTTTCCTCTAATAAAATTAAAAATAAACATCTTGGTTTTTTTTAAAAAAAGTCAGTAAAATGTTCATGGATGAGTGGCAGAGTTTGTTTATGCACTGATTGGGATGGCCAAATAATATTTCTATTTCTTATTATCCAACAACGGTACTTCTCCAGGGCTCTAGAAATTTCCTGACTACCCTGCAACATTTAAATTCCAAAAGAACTATGGGTATTTCTTGCAGGAGCCTTTTATAGATCAGAAAATATGTGTAGCAAAGCAAATTTTTATACATCAATAATATGATCGTGGAAATGTAAGGTCAAAACCATTGTTGAAAAAGGTCTTTATTAGGGTCCAGTCCAAGCTGGAAATAAACAAAATGGAGACTGCTTTAGAAAGAAAGTTGTAGTGTATTGAAGAGCAAAGCCAGACAGAAGCGTGGCTCTGGAAAAGCTGACCATATGGTTCTGGGAGTGGGCTTTTATGTTTGGCATGAACTTATGGCATGAACTTTGACCTGAGGTTTTGAATGTGTCCTTTTTGGTATTGGTGGGTTAATCCTATTATGTCCCAATGGTCATATCCTGCTTCTTTGGTGCTGTGGCTGATGGCTTACTTCCTATGTTGAATTTTTTTGGGTGAGGGGTTGTTGATTCTAGGGATCTTTTGTCTTTTTAATCCCATCAGCTCCAAACTTCCTGGCTCCAATCTTTTTGAAAGGATTATCACATCTGCAGAGAGACTTGGGGAGGGGGGTTCTGCCTAAGTTTTTCCATTATTCCTTTGGGGAAATATTCTGCTTTTTTAATATCCCCCAAAATATTTCTTTCTCTGGGGGGCTGACTTTCCACACCACTATCAGGAGATATATTAAAAATGTCTAAAGCCTTTGATTTTTTTTTTAAATTTGTATTTATTTATACTGCATAGGTCAACCCAATTAGCCAATTCTAAGCAATACAGAATCTGATTCAAATGGATACAAATCATATTAAAAGCAAAAATAATATCCTCTTGGAAATAACATTTAGGCAATCAGAGAATGGTAGTGTATTTTTTTTTTTTTTTGTACAATCTGCTATACAAATAAGTCAGTAGACAATCAGGATATTATGCAAAATGCTAGCTTTGATCTCTGCCTTGTTTAGTGCTGGTCTTCAATATATAGCATCAAGTAGCCCTGTTGAATTTCACCAAAGTAAATAAGTCTTTCTAATCACCAAAGATCGAAAGTTCTCTGTCTTCCTCTGCTTCTGCTAACATGCCTTATATTATCTCACATTCACACCTCTTACTAGTGTAAAGATACTTTTCACTTTACTTTTCAAGCTTATTAGGCTTCCTAGTTGTATTGCTCTGATGTTTTTCCCCTTGCAAAAGTGCACTCTTCCCATTTGCTCTCCCCAAAATTCATTTGCTCTCTGCTAATGAAACCTCTGCGTTGCTAACAAAGCAGAAAATAAAAAAAGGTAAATAGTAGTCCCCAGAAACAATTTGTTGATGGACGCAGTCTTGTTGAACAGTGTCTAAGGGAATTTTCTCCCCAGCAAGTGGGGGTGAAAGAAAGGAGGACAGGAGGGTTACAAAAGCAATTAGTAGAGCCAGAGAGAAAATAGTAATTAAGCTCATACCAAAGACAAATAGGCACTCAGACAGCTGCATCTGTGATCTCCACAAAGCACTTCAGTACAGAAGCCACCTGACTAAGAAGAACTACCAACATCAGAGGGGCATAAATGTAAATGTATGTCTATATTTCACATTTAACCATTTAGGAACCACTGTAAAACTGGCTGCCCTAACTGGTCTTAAGTTATAATCTTCTTTTGTATTAAGAGAATCTCTTGCTTTAAGAGGAGATTCTTAAAATATGCCATATTATTTACAAGATTGCAACACAGATTTCCTCCCCCCCCCCAAATATTGATGTTCTGATGGAATACTTTTCCTCAATCCCTATAATTAAGCCCTACAAAGTGAAGTCATTTCAGTTAAGTCTTATGTGTTCATTTGAAATTTGAAGGCTAAGCAAGAAAAAAAAAGTGAGGAATATAATATAAACTTGAAATAGAAGTAAAAATTAGACGTCTCTATATTGAAAGATTAAATACTGTTGATTCACTAAGTTATTACTCAGAAAGATGTTACAGATTCATAGAAATCAACACAGATTCTTAAGAAAGAGCAGCTCTGCACCAATTAAAATGTATTTCAAATCCTTATATCATGACACTAAATGATGTTCTTAATTCAGCTTCAGAATTGGGATGCTAATCCGAGCTCCAAAAGGTATTTTAAATACAGCCACCTTCTGCTAAACCCTTTCTTGAGATTTAACAGCTATAATTTATACTGTTCTTATTACTGTTGGGAAAGCACTATCAATAATAATAATGGCAACAATAAAAATCAATTTGCACATATTTAATCTGCAATAGCTACCTTATTATACTTAGAAATCTCTTCCTTGGCCAAATGAAGTACTAACTGCAGTGTTGTGGGAATATGCTAGTTGCTTTACAGTAATACACAAACACATATGTACACACACAGACAGATACACATTTAGTATACCTATTGAAGCTACTGTGAAGATTGTGGCAACAAAGAGCAAAACTAGACTCCAGTTGGAGCAATTATTCATGGGAAAGAGGAATGACATAAAAAATGCAAAGGCTAGTTATCACCTCTGCATGGGCAGCTTCTTAAACTTCTTAATAATTCTATAACTCGTATTTTATAACAATAGTATGAAATCACATATTGTGTCATAAGGTAATTGCATAATGTCTGAATTAATGTCCTAATGATAATAGCAATATCACTTAGGCTTATATACCACTTCACAGTGCTTAACAGCCCTCTCTAAGCAGTTTACAGAGTTAGCATATTGTCCCCACTATCTGGGTCCTGACCTCAAAAGGATGGAAGGCTGAGTCAACTTTGAGCCATTGACAATTCAACTGCCAAAATTCTGGTAGCCAGCTGTCAGCAGAAGTAGACTGCAGTACTGCATTCTAACCACTGTGCCACCACAGCTCCAATTGGTTGCTCCGATTTATGCTGAAGAAACATCTATTTTTTCAGCTGTAAGTCTGTCAATAGTCAATGGGATTTTTGCATATTCATGCTATTGACATATTAGCCAGAATATGATAGATCCATGACATATATCCCTTGAATACAATTAGTTAATTGCCTCAATAGCAAGGCTATTATGATTGTCTCTCTAGATCAGGGGTCCCCAATCTGTGGGCTGTGACTCACTACTGAGCCGTGGCCTATTGGCCACTGGACTGTATATGTGAGATTGGCCAGTGTGTGCATGAGCATGTGCATGCACAGTGCCACTCACATGAGTGTTGCCACAAGCATCACAGGCATTTTCAGCCCCACTCCAACAAGCAATGGATGTTTGTGCATGCGTATGCATATGCGCACACATTTATCCCTCCTACAAAACTATCCCTTCTCCCCCTCCCCCCTGCTCTGGGCCGCAAACCCCAAAAGGTTGGGGAATTCTGTTCTAGATGACTGATTATTTTAATTGTGTGCTTTTAGTGCTTTCTTTTTTTAAAAAAAAAATTCAATCCATATCTACACTTGAACATTGACTAAAAAGAATCCAGACAAACTACTTCTATTAGGAACTTCATTGTTGCCTCTCCAACAAAATTTAAATAACTTCTCTAAAGGGAAATGGAAAATGCTAAGAAGGTTGGAGAAAGGCAATAGTTGTCTAATTCAATTAAATCCCAATAGACTCTCTTAAGGACAAGACATATGCAGCCTATTTCATAGTTTAAAAGGGGAACACAACCCCCCCCCCCGGATAGGATAAGAAGATTCCCTTTATTCTTTGAGCATTTTTCCCATTGACCTAATTTATTACTTGGATTTGGGAAAAAAATACTTCTTAAGTTATAGTGGGGTTCATGTATTGTGCTTACATTCTTGAAGCATTCTTATTATTAGATGTCATTCATTATTAGATTGAAAGCATCCTGTCAGTATTACTTTGTGATTTGGAAGTATTACTGTTTTGGACAGGAAGGCTGTGCAGAGAGTGATTATTGGACATTCACTTCCTTCTACCCAGGACACAGCATATAAGCAATGCTTGAACAGGGTCCACAGTATTGTCTGGGATGCTACATATCCTCTCCATGACCAATTTTCTTTGTTACCTTCTGGAAGGAGGCTTTGTGGTTTCCAAAGCAGAAAAACTAGATTCTAGAATAGCTTTGTACCATATAGTATCAACCTTGTTAATTCTCAAGACTCTTTTTTTCTGCTATGTATGCAATATGGATTGTGATCTGGGAGGTCATGAGCTTTTCCCCAGTACCCCAAACTTTCCATGTTAGAAATGTTTAGTTAGAGGTTGGATTTGCAATCACTTAATATGGCTGCTGTAAGAGTAAGACTTACTTCAGTAGAGAATTGAAAATCATTAACTTTGTAGTCCATTCCAATTCTGTGTTTCTTTGAACATGAGAGACTTTGCAGAGGTGCATAGCATAGTAATATGCATTTTTACTTGTAAATTATTTAAGACAAATTACTGAAGTAGATTCCTACTTATTTCATACAGAGTTTTGAAAAATAAACAAGCCATATAAATTCTTAATGGGTGGCAACCCATTCAAAACCCCTGGCAGATAACTGCATCAGCTAATAACCAGCAAGCAAGTCTCAGCTTTATAGCATTTTCACACTTAATTGGAGTTATAATTTATCACATCTAGAGAGCATCCTTCACTAGAAAGATCCATTTTGGGTAAGAAATTCATTTAGCAAAAATAAAAATAATAGGCTTAGCCACAGAAAAACCTAATTGAAAGGGAAAGAGGGAGAGAAATATCGTCCAAAATTTCAAATTAGTTTCTAGTTAGTATCTCTAATATTCCCAATTGCTGCAAGCTTATTAAAAATGCTGTACAATCCAGATACTGACTTGTGGATATCAAAAATATAACAATCTGATATTGTAGAACTGAAAAAAATCAGAAATGATCAATCAATTTTGCTATGGGAGAGGTTGTAATAGTTGGGACTTTTTATTTTAGAAAAGTTAAGTGGGATTTTATAAGTGCTTATAGAATAATGCTTAATGTGGAATATGACACAATTCAGTAATGAGTTTATGTCCTGTTTTTATCATGACATAGTCAAGTTAGTTGATTCATAGGGCTACATAAAAGAACTAAAATGCATTACCATGAAAGACCTTAAATAAATCTCCAGCTGCACCATTTTGATGGCAGCAAAATGTAAACATGGGCAAAACTTTATTGCATATGATACGTTCAGTGAAAAATTAAGTGCAATTTGATTTTTAGAAGCAACCTAGAGTCACTTGTTCAGATGGGCATCTTCAATGAACTCCCAAGCATGGCAGGTAGTTGCGTGGCCAATGTTTTTGTGTTGCTCCAATTGAAGTGGTGCTGTTTGATGTTGGTGTGGGTAGAGATTAAGGATTTGGGATCATGGCATTTGACTGCCAGCTGGTGTTTATGGATCCTGTTTTTAATTGACATGAGGTTTGTCCTATGTAGAATTGGTTACAATGGTTGTAGTTGATTTTGTAGATTATATTGTTTCTTTCGCCCTTCTGTATACAAATCCTTAATCTCTACCCACAACAACACCAAACAGCACCATTTCGATTGGAGCAACAGAAAAATCATTATCCATGCTACTACCCACCACATTAGTGCGTTTATTGAAGCCTGGCACCCCACAAGCAATTCCATGAACAGACATATTGACTTAAAACCAGCCTATGAGTCCCTCAGAATCCAAATCAACCACATAGCCAACTAGAGACTGCACTGACCCTCAACCAACCCAATCAAGTCTCTCCACCAGCAATTTTCCTCCCAATGACCCTGACCTGATGTAACCTCCCCATTACAAGAACCATTACAAGACCCTCACTAGATACACCACACCTGAAGCCCTTATAAACAGAAGAACACTGACACTGACATCTCCTAAACTCCACTGAAGATGTTACCTAGCCTGGTAATGAAATATTTAGGAAACCAACCCACAAGCTCGGAGAACAAACCTTCACCCTCAGTATCTCTCAATCTTGACAGGAAGTTATGCAGAAGTAGTAGCACAGTCTAGTGCAGGGTTTTTCAACCAGTGGTATGGGTACCACCTGTGGTACATTGGCACCTGGCAGGTGGTACGCGACCATCCTAGAAAAGTGGTAGTGGGGGAGGGGAATGAGCTGAACTGCTGGCAGCACCACACAAGCCTGAGCGAGAGATGGCTGGAGCTGCAGGCTGTCAAGGCTCAGGTCAGCTGGAGCTCGGCACTGATCCTGGTGCTTCTGCTGAGCCCAGAAGAAGTGCCGATCAGCTGGAATGTTGCAGCATCTACAGAGTCTTGTGATTTACATTCAGATAGTTGGCAACTGATTCATATTTATGATGGTCACAGTGTCCCAGGGTCTTGTGAAGTGACCAAAACCTGCTGCAATCATCCAGCAGATGGGGGGGAATAAAAACCAAACACCCCCCCCCATCCTGCTGCCAATCCTCAACAGAGATGCTCACAATGAAAATCTCAGACAGGAGGAAGAGCACGGCTGGGTGGGCAGGCAGGTGTCTTGCTCGGCTGTGGCTTGGGGGCAAGCCATTTTTTCAGTGCCATTGTAACTTTGAACAGTCACTAAGCGAACTATTGTAAGTCAAGGACTACCTGTACTTCATCAGTTTTTTCAGGTTTTTGGGGGTCATCAAATTTTTGACACCTTGCTAGGCGAATGGTGGTACTCGGATGTTGCCATATCCTAAAAGTGTTACAATGGGTGAAAAGATTGAAAAGCCCTGCTCTAGTGTTTAATTATATGACAACTTACTCATAAGTGTAAAGTGTGTTTGCTGGTGAGCTATATATCTTTGTGTTGGCAATGCATAGTAAGTTTTTTTCTGCCTTAGTTCATGTTCTTGTTGTTCTAACCAAAGTATATGAACATTTCAGCTAGAAGACTATTCACCAGTATACACAATCATTCCCAAATGTCCTGCAAAAATTCTATCCTTGTCAGCTAAAATGTCAGCAGCAAATCTATGTACACCTTCATGCAGCTTAACCTTTTCTTTATTCACATGAATAAAGCACTGCTGAATTAATAACATCACTATGATTATATGGAAGGCAAATTGTTTTGACCAACAATTCATGTCTGAGAGATGATTTAATAAAATATTTATTGGAGTCATTATTAGAATCCCATTAAAGTAAAAGGGGGAAAGGGGGATCAGTTTCAATGGGAATTGAGATCTAGTCCTAACTGAAATTAAATCAAAAGTCCCTATTCCCTGACCATTGGCCATACTGCCAATGATAAGAGTTGTCATCAAAACTATTTGAAGAGGGAAAAAAGGCTAGATTATCCTGGGAAACAGATTTGAACTTTTTGGAGTCAAAGTTTCCTAAAAATAATTATTTATTTATTGCTATGTGAACATTCTGTTTTAGAATAAAAGAACAAATAATTAACTGTTTCTGTTTTTATTTTTTTAAAAATATAGTTCTGAGTCACCCGAAGTCAATTTTCTTTGCACACTAAAGAAGTAAAGTAGACTAAGGTCAAATAAATATATGAGAGAAGAAATCTATGGAAAATTCACTCATTCTTTCTCAAATTACTCTACATTTCTGGTTTTTGGAAGAGCACCATGTTCATCTCTCAAAAACTGCTCTTTCATTGTAATGACATTCTTCAGAATAATCACCTTTGGATAGTCTGTCACAGATTGGGAATTATTATAATTTTACAATTCTAACTAGAATCCTCAAATACACTACAGAAAAAGGAAAAATAGGTATTCAGCCCTCTAAAAGATACTTCAGTAAGGAATCACAAACTAATTTTTTTCTACTTTAAAAATGCAATTATTGTCTAAAGGTAAAAAAAAAAATACTAATGCCTCCCAGGAATCTAACATACATCAGTGTACAATGCTACACTTATGTGATATTTCCCTTCTAGCAAAGGAAGTGGATGCTTACATCTCTTTGAAGAAATGTTTATTCTTATACTTACCCAGAGTTCCTCTCAAAATGTAGAGAACTCCAGGAATTTAAAACATAAATAAAATCAGGAAGTTAATTATGTTCTAAACTGCTACCCCCGCCTCCCCCCAAAAAACCCTTCAAAAACCACAACATGTTGCTCTATGAAATATCACATAAAATGCTTTTATTAAAAACATAAATGAATAAATAAAAAACGATGAAACTGTATTTTCCCTCCACCCTCCTGCCTTCTCTTCAGGTTTGCTAATAAGGAACTCTAGAGTTATTACTTCCTCATCAAATATTCCATTACAACTGACAGGCCTAAAAAGAGAAGTGTCATTTGCACAAGCTCCCACCAAGCTTCAGCAACCTTTTCAGTCAGTGTCATGGTGGAACTGGGATTGTGTCATAAGTAGAAATGAGGCTGGGACCTGTTTAATATATAATTAGCAATAAGAGGAGTTTGAAAGGCATTTGAATAATACATTCTGTGACCAGTCAAAATGGAAGAGAGAGAGAGAGAGAGAGAGAGAGAGAGAGAGAGAGAGAGCAATCCTTAGAATAAAGGACCTTTGCCCAGTTCTAACTTACCATGCATTTTTCTCTGGATAGTCTTACTTCAGCTCTTTACAAAAGTTGCCACCACAACAATTAGTTACATTCAGAGTTATAATAATTGTGTTTAAATTTAATTTCATAAGTTGAAATTAATTTATATAAATTTTGATCTTGTTCTTGTTCCTATAACATTCATTTTAAATATCAAATAGAATGCTAGAGATTAAAAACGGATGCATATCCATGTGCTAGAGAAAGAACAACCAAACACAAACATAAAAATTACCAGACAAATGATTATCCTGTTCTGTACAAAAATAGTCAATTGCAAATAAGATGCAATAACGATAGATTCTTACAAATATTATTCCTATAAACAAGGGTGTACGCCAGGGCTGTATTTGAGCCCAACTTTAACATCTACCTTAACAACTTGGGCTCATTTTTAAATAGTGTCAAGAACCATTTCCCTTCCCATGGCCATAGAAGACTATGCTTGTTTTTGTATGCTGATAATAGGACTTTATTTTCCCTTTCAAGATTGGGCCTCAAAACCCTCTTAATAGCCTTTGTTGAATATTACCAGTACAAATCTAAGATCTTAAGAAGTTTGAGAATAAATTTAAGTGTCTTAAATAGCTGATTTGGGATTCTCCAACTGACAAAAAACAATACAGCTGGAAAGGAAAGAACTTTGGCATTTGTGTAACTGTATTGTTCAGGCATAACATTTGGGAAGCTATTGTCACATATCTATTTCTTGTAATAGTTTGAGATCGGTTTTCAACTTAGTCAGTTCTTTATCCCATTCATGCCATACAGTATGTACAGTCAAAAACACATCCCCTGTAAACATCTGGTCAGATTAATAACACTCACTTGAGTCCCTCTTTAGAATGACATAAAGTCTATTCTTCTTTTCATTAACTCTTAGGCAGAGAGATAAAGATGCTATATTATGTTATATCCTCATTTTATGAAGTTTTACAGAATCCACTCCATCTTGGGAATTTCTCTAATTTTGCACAGTGTATATATTCTGTGTAGTTTGTTTTTTGCTTAAATTGATCACCAGAAGGCAGTACACAAGTTTAATGTTACTTGATTTTTTTGTCAGTTATATACTGCTTAGTCACAAATCTTGCAATGGGTTCTTGAGTTCCATCCCAAGTAGAAGATTTAGTTCAATTACATGCTTTATCTTTTTTTTTCATAAAATGCCATTGGTCAACACAAATAATCAAGATATGTAAAAACATATGTAAAGAACTTACGTAAAAACATATTATTGCAATTTTCCCAGTTAATCAAAGGAATCAGAAGGGGGAAGGGTTCAAGCTGCAGGTGGCAGTGCTGATGCTGCCAAGAATATTATCCGCTTCCTTAGGCATAATAAACTCAAAATAATCTCAGATAGTATCACAAAAATCCTTGCTTACCATGCTGGGTTCTCTCAATTTGGCATATAGTCAGAGTGTATAAAAGTAACAGAATCATACACCAAGTCTTCAGGATCTTATCCTATTTCCAAATAAAAGCATTTTGATTTTCTACACAGTTTCCCATAAAATACATATTTTGTATGCATTGTGTATGCAAATTTTTTGAATATACATATTTTTGTATGTAGCTTCCTTAAATATACTCATTTTTAAAAAAACTAAGAAATATTTAGAAACAGATGTTAAATTCATCTATAGAATTCATTACATCAAGAGTTTTTGTTTTGAAGGATCATCACATTCCTCTTGCAAAGAAATTAATGGCAGGGTTTTTTTTTTCCAACTTCCATGGTTGATAAGACTGTGCAATGCTCTAAAAAGAAAAGGCTGCTTCAGCAGCTGTGTGTGTGCCTACACAAAACCTTTGAGCAATTCCTTAAAGTATCTAATCTCCATAGTTGAAACTTTTCAATTTTTCCTGAAAATAGACATGTTTGGCTTAAGGAGTTGCCAATAGGAGGTGCGTACATGCTCATAAATGCTCCAGATCTGAAACATAGATTTCCTCTTTGAATCTGAAGTGCTTAATATATTTACTTAAGTGCATATTGTTTCATTTTCAACAATGAAAATGTGGAATAATAAATAAGAAAATTAAACTAAAGACATTTTTGCCTTATAAGGCAAAGTTCCTCAACCATCCAGTTTGCAGACTGGGAGGGGGAGTGGATGGTTCTGTGCAAGTGGTTGCAAGCATGCACATGTGTGCAACTTCATTTGTGCAATTGGCAGGCATGTGTGCCCACCGCTCATGCAAATGAAGTATGCACGCACCCGCCACTTCTGCAGCCTATTTCCAAATGGCTCATGATCCAATAGTGGGCCCAGCCCAGAGGGTTGGGGACCCTTGTTATAAGGGCTATAACAGATATAAATTCAGACATCCAATAATTATAGTCCAAAGCAAGCATCAAAACTCTCAAATTTCAGATAGGCTCAATATTCACACAAATCATTTAACATGAAAGTCAAAAGCAAAGCAAAACATATGGGGGTCACACAAGAGCTTTTGTGGATCATACATGCTACTTTCTGATCTTTTTTGTATATATGGGTGTGTATGTGAATGATTCTTGATTGTGTTTAGAATGCAAAGTGAATTTAAAAGATTGATTGTGTTTAGAATGCAAAGTGAATTTAAAAGAATTTAAAAGTGAATTTAAAAGAATCTTAAAAATATGTAATTCTGTGAATGAAAATCTCATCTTTTGATGAGTATTCAGCAAATTACGGCTGGATAATAAACAAAGAAACAAAGGGAAGATAACATTCTGTTTAAAAAGAATTGTTTGGCAGTTTAGAATTTGGTAAAAATAAGAACCCAAATCTTCATCTCATATATTAAACAGCTATTTAATTGTTGGTAATTTGGATTGCCCTGTTGGGGTTCCCACTTTTTTCTTTTTCTTTCTTTTTTTTTTTGCTTTCATGTTAAATGATTTGTGTGAATATTGAGACTATCTGAAATTTGAGAGTTTTGATGCTTGCTTTGGGGCTTAGTTCTTAGATTATGAACAACCAAGCATAGAAATAATAAATACCTAGCTGTTAATTTTCATGGTTCTGCAGTCTCAACACAAGTACACCTGTAAAAATGACTGTTTGGTTTGTACAAATGTAGCAAAAGCAAATTTCTGTAACATCTGTGATGGATGAGTTCCATAATTTATCCTATTCTTCATGCAAAGACAGTGATGTAGATAGCCAAAAGTAATTTCCTGCTTAGAGGAGATTATGGTTACCACTTCAAGAGCTGCAATGTTATCAGTTGGCAAATCAAGATGCCATTTTCATGTTTCAGTCTCTACATGACTCAGGACCTGGGTATCTCTGGGTATCTTTACCACTTGCTCTCAACGACATCAGATCCAGTAAGATCTGAAAGTGACATTCTAAGGAAAAGTCACCTTTGGTGTCCATGTAGGTGACTTTTCTCCAGTTCCCCACTTTCCACTTCTATGGAATAACAATTCCTCTTATCTCTACCTTTACATCCAACATTAAATCTTCTCCTATCATGTTGGGTTTTAGAAGGTCATTGAGAACCAGTGGGGAACTATAGGGACTAAAAGAATTATGAGACCTGAAAGAAGATATATCTCCCCTTCAATAATAAATAAAGTCAAAAAATAAATAAATATAGGTTTAACAGGGAAATCAATAAATGCAAAGGAAATCCTAGTCACTCATCGTGGTAAATATATATCACCTCTAAATAAAAGCTGCCAAGTCTCCAGTACCTGTTGCTGGGAGAAGCAAAGTCTTTTATTTTAATTCTCAGATTTTGGCTTTTCCCAGAAATATTTGTTGATTTGAGGATATTGCAGAGATTTTCTTATGGATGCTTTAGATTCAACTGACTACACAATGATTCATCCTATAAAAGCTACATGATTTCTGGGAGGAAAGGGGTGACAGTGAAATTAAATGTAATTTGCTATATCTTGGCATGATTAAGTCTAGCATTCATAATACGGGCATTCTGGAGAAATGTGCTCTTTCACCTCAAAATATGCCCAGCTGCCCACTCTTATAGAAAGAGTACAGAGTGGTTTTCCCCTTGACAGCTTAACTGCTTTCAGCATTTTTCTCAAAGGCTTCAGTATCAGATTTTTGATGTGCCCAGACTAGTCATGTGCTAATTTCCCTTCACTCATCTCAATTTACACTTTTCAGTCTTTCCCTGGTTGTATAGTATTTGGGGAAAAAAATTCAGAGTGCTTGCAATAAGATCACAAATCTCCCATCACTTGGATAATGTCCTGAAACCCTCTAACTATTTCATTTCTCTTCTCCAGTATTTAAATTGCTCTCACACAACTGAAGAAGAACCAGCTACAAGAGCAGGATTTTTCTACCAATCTAGCTAAAAGAGAGTTCCCCCAGATTTTCCTAAGTCCAAAGCACGATGCATTACTCTCAGGTCATCTAAAATATTCTGTCTCAAAGAATATCCTACCAGTTGGTTGTGTGGGACAGGGGACCAGGCAGAAAAAAGAAAAGGGACCTGTATCATTTTTCCTATATTTTAGATAAATTAATAATAGAGGAATAGAAATGGAAGGGAGTGCCAGTAAGCAATTATTATGCACAAGAAGTATCAGTAGGAAGCAAAATTAGTTTAGGGCAACACTTAAAATAAGAGAGATCTGATATTGTGTTCCATTAATGTTGTTTTTCACATTTCCCACTGATCCTATCTTAAGAATGTAAATGTAGATAAATATTTACATTTACATTAAATATGAATATTAAATACAATGTTTAATATGCATTGGCAGCAAAATAGATATTTCGATAAATAAAATATAGAAATAAAAAGAAGGTTCTGTTTTAGGCCCAGTATTCTTCAACATCCTCATCAATGATTTAGATGCGAGGACATAAGGAGAATTAATCAAATTTGCAGACAACATCAAGTAAGGGGAATACCCACCACTTTAGAAGATAGACTCAAGATCTAGAAAGACCCTAAGAATTGAGGGTCTTTCCAGCAAAATGGGATCTATTGAAAAAATGCAATTCAGTGGGGAGAAAAGTAAGGTTTTACATTTAGGTAAGAAAAAGCAAATGCATAGATATAGGATAGGTGTTACCTGATTCAACAGCAATAATTGTGAGAGGGATCTAGGTGTCCTAGTGAACTCATACTGAAGTATGAGCTAACAGTGTGCTCCAGCTGCCAAAAAAAAAAAAAAAGCTAATGCAGTCATAGGCTGCATCAACAGAGGAATAGTATCAAGATCATGTGAAGTATTAGTTCTGCTTTACACTGCCTTGGTAAGAGCACACCTAGAATACCACATCCAGTTCTGGTCACCATGATACAAAAATGATGTTGACACTCTATAAGATGTCTCCAAAAGATGATTAGGGTTCTGGAGACTAAAACATACAATGAATGGTTGCAGGATCTGGGTACATCTAGTCTAATGAATGAAGAATAGGGCAGTGGTGGGATTCAAATATGTGAACAACCAGGCTTCTGGTTCCGGGTCACAGAGAGACTCCTCTCTTCACCGGCCAAGTTTCCTCCACCGGTAGACCCTTGATTGGGTCAAAAAGTCGCCCTGGAGGGCGACTACCGTTGACGAGGCCCCTCGTTTGACTGCAGAAGGGCGGCGGCGTCTTCTGCAATCCAAGTAAGCTCCTTTGGGCTGACGGAGTAAAGATCAGTCAGTAAAATGGCCGATCACTTAGCTGCACCAGCCATAAGCCACAAGAACATCTAAGCAAAATAGAACCACCATGGAAGATTCAGTGAGACCTTTCCTTGCCTCTACTTTCCCTATTTACTCCTGTGAAAAGCTTTTTTGGAACTATTTCCCTATTTTGTTAAAGAGGCGTTGTTGATGGGGGAAGAAAAGCTTGGGAACAAAAGAAAAATTAATTTCTACTTTTTAATGGTTGATTTTATTTTTAAACATCTGGGGGTCCCAAAATTACCTGATATAGAGACTTAATATGCTAGTTATTTGGAGAATATTGCTTTCTTTTACTTTTCACTTTTTTTTAATTAAAGAAAAGAAGGAAAAGGGAAAAGAGGAAAGAAATTATCTTTACTGGGGATTTGGAAAGACTGAGTAACTTTGGATAACCCTCTGGGGGCATCTTGTGGTGAAATTACCAATTGCAATCATTATTTTCTTTTCTTGGACTCTGAGTTTGACTTTGACCTTCAAATTATCACAAAAAGAAAAAGATAAAGAACCTGTACAGTTGGGTGGAAGCAGATATTGACTGATTGTTATTAAATACAGCCTCCACCAAAAGAATAATGGCTCTAAACATTACTGAAATGGAGGAACCCTGCCTAGACTTTGATTACAAGTATATATTGGATAAAATTCTTGAAAATACTGAGCTAATAGTTGCCTGTACAAAAGAGATTATTTTTCAATGACAAATTAAAGCACAAGGTGAGCACTTTGCAGGCCAAGAAACAGTAGAGGGGATGTATACCCAAGAGACTTGTTCTCAACTTTGTTTACAATTCACTGAGATGGATGAATTAAATTCACATCTGGATCATCAACCTACATTGGAAAAAAACTTTGATGCTAATGAACAATTGATTTTTAGCACAGAAACTAAGGATTTTACCCCAGAAGGGCAAGCTGATGTGTAGAATCCAATTGATTTTTTGACAGATAAAAAATCAACAGAAGAAGAACAAAATAACACTAAAGAGGATTATACATCATCTTGTATACAATCCATTCAGATTTTGGATGATTCAAAAGTGACTGCAATTAAACTATATGCAACTTCAAAAAGGATGGGGATTGAGGTCCAATTACGAGCTATCAAGAATTGTTACAACTTTCTTACTAGCCTATTAAAATGGACAATGGGAGACTTTCTTTTGGTTTAAGTATTCTGGCTAGAGATGAAATTTATTTGCAGATCTAGAGTCTTTATTATGGAAACCTGTTTGGAATAGAAAGAAAGCTAGAATAAGATATAAATATGGAATTTAAGATTACAGCTATGGGTTGCAAAGGCTTCATAAAGATACGGATTGATTTGGATTTGGATTTTTAAGAGTTATTATTAGGATAAGATTTTGAATTTAGTATTTAAATATAGTAATAATACATTCTTTGGAATAATGGATCTTCCTTCTTTTCTCTTTCTTCCGTTTGGTCTGTTTATTTTTTCTATTTTATGTTTTTTTTATTATTAGGTATGATAATTAATTTGTGGAGGTATAATGAGAAAAAGATTGCAATAATGGAAGAGACGAAATTAACAAATGAAGAATTACTGAATAAGAAACAGAATATAGTTAAGAAATGTAAGAATGTAATGATGGAAATAATATGTTTAAATAAGAGAAGTTTGGGACATCCAAATGATAAATAATATGTCTGTTTAAGGCTAGGTTGGATATGGTATTTGGAAATTAATAATAGCTGAAAACAGAATTTTGACTTACATAGGTAATGGGTTGCTGATAACTTTTATTGATTAATGGAATTTTTATTTAGGAATATATTAACAAGAATTTTATTTAGAAATGTATTAATTTGACTATATTATGTTAATTGATAGAGAGGGAAATTTTAAGAAGTATTATTTGAGCTGTATATTTATGATGTTATTGTATTATCCTATCTCCACGTTGGTTCCCAAGCTTCTTGGTGCAAAAATGGAAAAACCAATAAAATTGTTTGGAAAAAAAATATGTGAACAACCGGTTCTTTGTGTGGATGCTGCTTCTGGAAGTCCATTCTGGGCCTGGGCAACAAAAAATAGCTACTGAACTGGCTGAATCCCACCACTGGACTAGGGGGTGATATGATAGCAGTCTTCCAATATTTAAGAGGCTGTCACAAAGAGAGGGAAAACATATTCTCCAAAGTACCTGAGGGAAAGACAAGAAGTAACAGATAAAAACTTATCAAAGAGAGAAGCAACCTGGAACTAAAGACAAATATCTGGACAGTGAAAACAATTAATCAGGGAACAGGTTGCCTCCAGAAGTTGTGGGTGCTCCATCACTAGAGGTTTTTTAAGAAGCAATTGGACAGCCATTTGTTCAGAATAGTATAGGATCTCTGCTTGGACAGGGGTTGGACTAGAAACCTCTAAAGTCTCTTCCAACTCTGTATTATGCATTCTATAAAAGGGAGGGAGATAAATCCTGTATGATTTTAATGAAGAGGACCCTAACAAACTGTTTGTTTGAAATGTTTCACCTAGAGATGGAATTCAGCTGGTAGATGAGCAGGAAATTCTTATCATATGTCTGTCAATCTGAGGGTGAAATTCTAATTATTAATGGTAAATTATTTAAATAATGATATTAAAACATAATTTTAACAGATATTCCCCCAGGGCTGTGTACACATAGACAAAAAGGTCAGTGATGCAAATAAAATCAGTAACACAGATAAAAAATAGATGGAACTTTGAATGAACTATTGTGGCTGCCATCTTTACTCTTTTGATCATAAGCTACGAACATACCTGTCCCTGCTTACCTCATATTGCTGTCTCCCATTCTATAGGAAGAATTTGAATTGTAAATACTATCAGGTTTATGCAGTACTACCAATGGTGGGATTCAAATATGTGAACAACCGGTTCTCTGTGTGGATGCTGCTTCCCGAAGTCCATTCTGGGCTTGGACAACAAAAAATTAGCTACCGGTTCTGCTGAACTGGTGTGAACTGGCTGAATTCCACCACTGAGTACTACCTATCATGGCCTGCACAGATTGAAATCCAAAATTCTATTTTTTACAAATGTAAAGACATAAGCCAATCTGTAGATAACATACAGTATATTGAAAGAAACAAGACAGATAATAATGTTCAATTAATTAAAAGTGAAAAAGGAATGACTGCTACATTTGTTCTTATTTTCTTTCACATTTTATAAGTATTTTATGAAATGTGATACAGTTCATTCTAATGAAAGTGTAGAAATATGTATTATAAAAGGGAAAATTTAATTAAAAATACAAAATGATAACTTGTGGTTTAGATCTATCTATCTGTCTGGTGTATCTATCTATTGGATGTTATGCCAATAATACTGTAGATCACCTTTTAAAGAAAACAGTTGAAGATCTGCAACATTTTTAACTGACATGAAGTGCAAATACAGTTCCCAGACCAAAGTACCAAGAGTTACAAAGAACAAATAATGATGGTGAAAAGATAGATGAAGGGGCATTTTCAGACAAAATAGATGACTTTTTGTCTCTCAACTTTCTTCACACTTCTTCCAGGTTATGCCAGATCTGGGATATCTGCTATCTACTATTGTTCAGGGCTATGGTTTCATTTGAAACGCTACACCAAGATTCTTTCAGGAAATAGCAATATGTATTGAAAAGGTCAGTTACAGCTAGTCCTTGCAATTTTCTTGGCAATATTTTGGAAACAGTTTACCTTTACCTGTTTTCTAAGGCTCACAGAGACTAGCCCATGGCCTCCCAATTTCTAGCCCTGTACCTTAACCACCAAATGGTATAATTCACATCCTGGCCATGAACACTTTATATTAATTGTACTATTTTTGAAGAATATATACAGTATATTGTGTGGAATACAAACCCATAAAATTAGTCCATCAAATACTGATATTGTCAAGAAAACTGAAAAGACTGGTATGGGAATGAACAATGAACCATTGAACCAATAAAAAAATCCTGAAATTATTAACGTATGTTTAATTTAGATTTATTAAAATCCCATTGCTTTTCAGTGGAGAGATCAGTGCAGATGTCAATTCCTCTAAAGAAGGAATGAATAATATACAACGGTTGCATGCTGGAATCTTAAAATATATAATTAAAAAAGTAAAAAAAACCTTCTTGTTTCAATCAATTGATAAAAAACCTCATTACAGTATTTCAAAAATACAGACCTATTTGAAAGGTTTCTGCATTCCCTTATTTTGATTAGACTTTCAATATACTCCTTTGCCCCCATCTTATACAGAACATTTGTGCAATTACCTAATCAATTCTATCTATAGCCTTCTGTAGTCGATGGTAAACTTTCTGCAAATTAAATTACATTGCATTAAATCATATTGCATCCAGTAATGCAGGCTTATTTCTTAACCTTATCTCCTCTGTTCAAAACCTCTGCCATGTTATATGATTTTCCTCTGAGAAACTCTTTGAAAATACAGATGAGGTTAGCTAGCAACCAATCCAACTTATATTTTTCAGTCTCAGTGGCATTTAAAGAAAGTCTGATGGTGAGGCTTTATGCAGCCAGTCACTGACTCATTCAATCTGAGCCAATAAAGGCTCAGATGGGTTGGGTTTTATGAGGATTGTTTAGCTTGACGTTTGGAAAGGATGGAAACCTCTGAGGTATTTTGTGAGCTATTTTTCATAAAGCTCTTCATTCTCAATATGGTTCTCATAGTTCTTTTCTTTCCTCATTAAACTTCCCCAATTAAACAATACAATGCCTTTTATTTTGTGCAGACACTGATTGTAACAGTTGGTGAAAGTATTTATTCACAGGATAAAAAGGCTATGCAACCATGATTAATTTCATAGTTTGAAATGCTGCAATTACCTAATGAGCAAAAATGCTGCAATTACTACTCATAAGTGCACATAGCTGTATGGTGTGATTACTAGATTCGTTGCCTATCAGTTAGTGAACATGTTCTCAGTGAACAATTCTACATTTACACCAATTACAGTCTTCATCAGATGTGTCTGTTGAGAAATTGGAGATGAACTTGAGAAAGATAGAAAAGAATAATGAAAGAAACTTAACATAAAGATTCCATAGACCAGAGATTGAAATAACCATAAGAAAGAAACTCAAAATAATCCCACTTCATTTTGTTCAGTAGTAGAAGGAATAGAGAGAAACTTGGCTTTCAGCATTCTGATACAAACCTATAATAAACAAGCATGCAGGGAATCTATGCAGCAACTTTTTTTTAAACCCTTGCTTCCCTTAAATGACTGACAATGTCTAAGGATATTATAATATTGGCCATATTTATTTCAGTTTTCTTCCAAATGATCCCAAGCATGATATTTGCCTTTCTAACAGCAGATGAAGACTTGATTGATATTTTCATTCAATCCACAATGGCTCTAATATTAGCACCACAATACACTAGTAGGTATTGCATTGTCTTGAAACTTTCAAATACTTCTAAGTTCTTCCTAAGATATGTGTCTACCACCTCCCTGAACCCTGATGTATCAATCCATGGACCCACAAAGTTATTAAGAGAGTGATAATAAATCAAATTCTTGAGCTACAGTGGCCAGCCAGAAAAAAATATAAGCTTGTTATATTTTTTCTAGGCAACAAGAACTAGGGCTCAGCAATAAGCTGGCAAACAGTCATTTCCATTTGCTAAAGCTTACTAGGTTTGCAGTTCTCATTTATGCAGGCAGTGCCTATTTTTCTGCATTCCCAACTGTAATTGGTTCATTATAATAAACATAGTCTCCATTATCAGAAAACAAATTCAGGATGACAGATTGAATACATAATTCTGCAAAAAATCATGATTCTGGAGATATTATTAAAACACACGAAAAAAGAGGGTTTTTTTTTCCTTCTATAGTCCCCTCTTCTTTGCCTCCTCCCCCCTTTTCTACTTCAACAAGACATAAATAAATGTCTGCATGCTAGAATACCCATAAAATCAGCAGTTAACAAGTGTTCTGGTCTGGCCTGTCTGTGATTTCCTCCTTGCAGCTGGGGCCAAAAAGTTTAAATATATTATTCATCTGTGCCCCTTCTCTTAGGATTATTTCAGAACATGAATCCCTCCTTTCCCTAAATGTGTGATATTCTTTTCCTGTAGCACTCTGAAAAGCTACAATATTAATTGGAAACAACACATTGATTGTTGATTGAGCACTACATACTGAGGCTATTCTAGTTGTTTTATAGTATAAGAGAAATATAACAATATAACAATATAATTTTCCTAAATTTCATAATTTTCTTTAGGATAAACCCAGTCATTATCCACAAACAGCTATCAGGATTAATTTTTCTTTTCTCAAAAACTAACTACTGTAAACACATTTTTTTAATGTGTGTGTAGATTTTCATTAACACAAACTGATACACCAACCAACCAACTAACCAACCAACTAACTATATGCATTTCAAGAGGGGAATTTTCCTGCTTCTTGTACAAGGCTGCTTCAGAATGCAGGCATATATACTTAAAAAAAATCCACCATGTCCTCATTATGTCTATGTAACTACTGTAGATATCAAGAAGAAGATAAAGATTATATTGTCCTATAGGCAAGAGCCTGAATTACAAATAGGTCTCTTAAGCCTGAAGCTCATTGTTACATCTATCAGTCATCTCATCTTTCCTTCATCATTGTTGCTGCAGCTGCTGCTCTTGCCATTCTACTAAACAGTGATGCTCCAGGCAGCTAACAACAACAACAAAAAAAATAACAACAGCAACAACAACAATAATAATAATAATAATAATAATAATAATAATAATAATAAACTTCAAGCAAAGTAAGTAAAACAGCTGAAGCATAATTAATATAACCTGATTGTTGCATACATAAAGACTGAAGTGAAATGCACTAACACAATACCAAACAGGACAATAAAATGTGTCTTGATTTTTAAAAAAAACAGTGAGAATGGGGTCTGTAAGAGGAATGGCTATCTAAAGACTTGATCAGGGCTTGGTTATGCCAACAGAGAATGGGATAAATCTCCATTATCAAGGGTATGGTAAAGTAATGTAGTATTTAAGCTGAGGATTTCTGTTGCAATAGCTGGTTTTCATAGTTGTTAAGGCTTTTTATAGCACCTGCAATCAAAATATTAGAATTGTGTCCTTTCATCTTTCAACTTTTTCCAATTTAAGCCACCATAACTGTTGCCATAGCAAGTGCGACATGTCTCCTAACGATAAATAAAATGTTAATCCTGGAAAAAATATGACACTCCTTATTTAATGTAAATTATATATCTCTTCAAAGTCTAGCAAATTTATTATAGGTCACTCCTATGTAGAATTTATGATTGCCTTTTTAACTGAAGTGAATCCATCTCTGCCTCAGAACAATGGCAACAAGATACAGCAAGGATTTTCCATTTCTGATGGTTAAGACTTTTGACATTCTTTGCTTTGGCAACATTTGCAATTGTGTTTATAACCATCCATACAGTTGACAGCTTTAAATCTAAGATTTATTGAATGTAGGGAAAGATTCAGCAAAAGCAGCACCACTTGTCTGAAATTCCAGCTCTACCTCCCTACACTAAATTCAGTGGCACTTGAAGAACCATTTCTGGAAGACTTCCTATTTTAGAAACCAGAAAATTAGTGTTCTGTATATTTTAAAGGCCTTGGGCATTGCAAAAATTGAAAAAGCTTTAAATGGGATATTAGAATACTTAGAACTTGTTTTCAGTACCTGTTTAAAATTATCCTGAATGAAATAAACTCTTTATCAAGAGTAGTCCTGCAGAAGAGAAGAGTCTTAGAACTTCTAAAAGCAACTAAAATGAAGTGTATGATTATTACAGGAGAAAAATTGAACAAAATGATCAGGTTCTTTAAAATGCTATCGCTTTATTTTTTTCCATGCAGCTTCTAACATCAGCTAGTTTTGGAGTTTTTCATGGTTAATGTCACTTTTTCCAAAATTAGATGCTTGGGGAAAACTATTTTAAAATGGCTCCTAATTTTCCTTTTTCCTTTGAGTTTAATGCTTACTGAGTTTACTAATGGCAAATATTTAATAAAATTATTTCATTTTAAATGTAAAACATAGAAAATACTTTTCAATAGCAAGTTTGGAGTTTTATATAATCAAATGAGGCAACAAGTAATAGAATTACAAAATAATTACACAATAGCTCATTAAATAATATTACATTCAAATGCACCCCTTTTTCTTCAGTTCATTTGTTTGTTAATTATATTTATACCAGGGGTAGGCAACCTCAGCTCTTTTATGACTTGTGGACTTCAACTCCCAGAATTCCTGAGCCAGCCATGCTGGGGGGGAAAGGGAAAGGTTTCCAAGCTGAGCCATGCTGGCTCAGGAATTCTGGGAGTTGAAGTCCATGAGTCATAAAAGAGCCAAGGTTGCCTACCCCTGATTTATACTGTCCAACTCAGGATTGATTCTGAGTGTGGTGCAGATATATTTTTTTTTAAAGCATACTTTAAAAATCTCCTAAAATATTTTAAAAAATAACAAATAAAAGTGAACATGTAAAAAGTGAAAATAAAAAGCAGGGGAGACAAAATAACTGAGCAAACACTGCATACCGGATGGACAACCTATCCAAGCCTGGGGTAAAAAGCTGGTTTTTAGAGCTTCTTTAAAGGCTTTCATGACTGATGCTATTCCAGAAAGCAGGCAGCATGACAGAGAAAGTTTGCTTCTTAATTCGAACTAAGTGAAAATGCTTCTTGGAAGGGAGCTGTCAGGGAGATGTCTTATAAGTGAATCCAGTTTCAAATATGTGCTTCTTCAACATTTAACCTTCTTCTATATCATTCCTGAGCAAAAGAATATATTTTGGAGGAGGTCTTCTTACTCTCTACTTTATCCACCTTTAGATTTTTTTTAAAAAAATAATGATTATCTATATTAGCCATGTGTTTTAAATAGGTAAAGATGTTAAATATTTTTTTAAAAAATTGCCTGTGTGTCTGTTACTACTTAAGCAACTATCACTGGAAATGCACAGTGTACATTTGTTCCTTCCTTCTCCTCCATTCTCCATTAACAGTTGATAAGATAATAAGATGATCATACGGCACTTGAGGATAAAACAGCTCATGATGGCATAGCTTTCATGATTTTAAATCTCTTTGTAACATTATAGCTAATGTTGCACTTCAATGAAGAAGCAAGCACATCCTACTCAAAGAATGCATTTGCTGACAAACATCATCAGTAAGTACCCATCTCTGAGATAATGTACTCTTCAGCACATTATAATTCCAAAAGAATCATACTGGATAAAATGGCTAATATATATCAACCTAGGATTTCAGGAAAGCTATAACTGGTGTTTTCAGAAGAGGCATCCAAGCAACTAAATGGATAGGTCTTTTATCGAAGGAAGGAAGTACTAAATGCTTAAAATTATACCTATCTGATGGTAATTCCTGATAGTAAGGACTACAAATATGAAGTGTTGAAAAGTGAAGCTTTATGATATAGTCAGAAGTAACATAACATACTAATATTTACTCTTGGTTTATATAGCAATTTTATTTTACCAGATACTTTCCCAATCTTTATTTCAATTAACCTCAGAAATGACTAATAAAAGTAACTGTTATGACATACAATGAATACTTAACATTAGAAATTCATCATAGGATTTAATATTAAGAAATCATTAGTCAGGTGACTGTAAAATGGGATTGAATTGAAATTGAAAGGCAATAGCACTAACCTTAAATAGCTGAAGCTAAAATAAAGAGAATGAAAATACAGAAAAGAAAAATATAGAGAAGATCATATAAAAAAACAGAAGGGAGGGTCCTGAAATGCCATCCCATGCAAGAATTGTCTGATGCAAGATATCTACTCTTATGTCATTTTTGATAAGAAGCCTTCTGGATTTTTCTTTATAGCAAGCAAACAAGGAAATAATTACATACTTTATTGGTGTCATGTTGCAAAGGTCCATTTTCTGAAATTAAAATATCTTTATCTTTCTTCTTCAAACCTGTGCAAAAACCATGTGATTCTCACATAGGGTCATGGCTGTCATTATACTGAAAGAACATTGCTCTATTGATACATTCTAATATTCTATTTCTATTCCAAACCTGTCAGTGCAAAATATTGACATATTCAGTATATGTGTCATTTGCATGTGGATATATGTGTGCACACACACACACACGTGTGTGTGTGTGTGTGTGTGTGTGCGCGCGCATGCATGTGAGAGTGGAAATCCAGAGTGATATATTAATTAGCATATTGAACTAGAATCAAGAAAATCCAGGTTTTAGCTCTCCTTCAGACCCTTATCCATGAGCGTCAACTGGGTGTCCTTGGTCCACTCACTATATCTCAACCCAGTCCATACTTGGCCAGCATATTAGATTGTGGTTCTTAACGTTCAAGGAACAGATTTTTATCCTGCCTGCAGTGGCTTGATTCAAGATGATGGTGATGGTGATTGATGATGATGATGATGACAATGATGACGATGATGATGATGATGATGATATTCATGCACACGGATCGGATTCTACATAATGAGAGCAATTACCCTATTGCACATGAGATTAATTGAATCCAAATGTTCTTTAATAGGGTGAATACCCATTGCAGCACAATGGCAGTGAAAATTAAAGAACAGGCATATCTCCATCACATATGCAGGCAGAATGGGTACTCAGCGAGCTTTATTCAATGCTGTTGTAAACGTCAGGAACCATGGCCGATCCATGATAGACCAACGACCGGTGCTTGGGTCACCCTTCCCTATATCAATTGTGTATCCAAAGTGACCGCACAGATACTTGCGGCCCATAATATTAGTGTGGCACACAGGCCCAGCCAGACCCTGCTCATGAGAATAATGCACCCAAAGGAACTTCTATCCAAAGGCAACATGTCATCTGTAATCTATAGAATCAATTGCAACAACTGCCGTTGCAATTACGTTGGGGAAACGGCGAAATGTCTCCATACTAGAGTGCATGAGCATGAACTAGCGGTTAAACGGCATGAACAGCGTTCCCAGATATGGGCACACATGGCTGAGAAGGATCATACTTTAAATTTTACTGAGACTAAGGTCATCACCCAGGATTCCATGAATGGTGTCCGGTTATTAAAAGAAGCATGGCTGTCCGATCGATACTCCATCAATAGACAGGTGGAACTGCTTCCAACATATCAAACATTGAGAAGACATGAACAGCTGCGTAGAGAATCAGGGCAGGTGAATCTCTTACCACCTCCATGCCGGGCAAACAGAAATATAAGAGACCCGGGTTGTTTACTCATGAAACGGCAGGGTGTCACAACGAATGGGGAGATGGAAACATGAGCAGAACCCACCACAAAACTAAGAGAAGGACAACAAAACAACATGACCGGGGCGAGCCATACGACGGAAGGATCATCAGTGGACGTGGTTGCTGATTTTTACTTTTGGTTTTTGACTGTTTTCCAGTGAACCAACATGGCTGTTTATGATGTAAAACAGTTAGAAGTAACATTTCTAGCAGCTTTCTTGGGATAAGCATAAGAGGCCAAGGCATAATAAGAAACAGCAGACAATATGTCTCAGTATTTTTTAGAGGCAGGAACACCTCTTTCTAATGAGAAAATTAAAGAACAAACAAACCAAGTCCTTCTATAATTTCATCCCTTCCCCCAACTCCCAATAAATTATTCTTGTAATTGACAATGTTTTAGGAGGAAAAAAGATTGTTTGCATGCTGGAAGAGGATATTCTATGTGAACATAATCGATTGTGATTGTTTTTGAAGTATAATTGGTCCTATAAATTCAGTAGTGTCTTGCTTCAGTTACATGATGTATTAGATACATATTAAACTGCAGCAGTAATAAGATGATTGTCTTCTTAGCTACCTTGTTAGAATGAATATGAAGTCATATTTATATTTCTGTTCTGGTTAAATTTCAGCATTAAAGATGATCCAATATCCTTGGCACATATTACTAATGAGTGTAAGAGTGACTCTTATAGTGGATTTAAATGCATAATTCTAAAAGTAATATGTTCGTTTTCATATAATTTGGGACATGGAAATATCTGGAATTTTCCAGTACGCCAGTATATTTATTTTCTGCAAGACCTGATAATATTAATTCAGTTTGTGCTGTTCCTCCCCCCTGCCCCGGTTTTTATTTATTTATTTTGTAAGCTCATATTTCTTCTTACCAAGCAAAATGCATGTCAATGTGCTTCCTCAACTCATCATCTTCCAAGTGGTTTTCCTTTGTTTCCCATAATTCCTTAGCTGACAATGCTAGAAATTATGAGGGTTTCGACCAGCACTAATAGACAGAGACAACTGAAGTGACACACAATGGAGTGAGCTCCCATTATTTGCTTCAGCTTCTGCTAACCTAACAGTTCAAAAACATGCAAATGCGAGTAGTTAAATAGATACCACTTTAATGGGAAAGTTACTGCATTCTGTATTTTCATGCTGGCCACATGATGACGGAAATGTCTCTCATACAACTCAAGCTTCCTTGGCTGAGAAGTACCATTCCCTTGAGTCAGTCACGACTGGACAAGGGAAACCTTTAGCCGTTTTATTGCACTAAAAATACTCCATTAGAGTTATATCTGTCTGGTAATCACTTTCAAGAAACCCTTCCTTCCTTCCTTCCTTCCTTCCTTCCTTCCTTCCTTCCTTCCTTCCTTCCTTCCTTCCTTCCTTCCTTCCTTCCTTCAATCTACCATGTATATACTGCCAGTATCACCTGACAATTTATGTTCTCTATCACAGCAACACATACATCAAGGGGAATTATTTAGAATTTATGAATAAAACACATATCCCTCCAGATACTGCAGGATTTATGTTCAATATTTGGATGACTGTGGAAACAGAAAGAAGTAGAAAGGGATCAGCTAATAGACATATCTCCCCATTAAGCAAAATTAATGAAATGGTAGTAAATTTTAACAGATATTTATTTATTTATTGCTTTTAAATAATAACAGAAAAAAAAGAAATAAAACATAAAGAAAATTATAATGCAAATACTGTACTTTCCAAAAGTGGATAAAAGCACATAAAAAGTATTTAAAAGTGCAAAAAATATTTTAAAAGTATACTATATAATTATACTAGTTAACAATTACAATTCTATATATAATTACCTAATGTAAATATTTTTCAAGTGCATACATATTAATTTCTAGTCCAAAACAATATTTATGTAAAACAATATAATTTTACATTTCTTTGTTTACTACATGAACATGTTTCTCAGTCTTGACAAACAACTTCCAATGATAAAAAATGCAATATTGAAATAGAAATCATCATTACCAACAAACCAAAATAGCACCTTAAGGACCATCCGATCCATAATATGAGGGTCCTTCTCCATCCATTCCATAAGAGCCAAGGTTTAATGTCTTTCAGGAAAAAAAACCTTATTAGGATGGATGCCAACCTAATTTGGGGAGGTATGATGTTTAAAAATCAGATGGCAGTTCACTGTGGTTATGGCATTGCAACTAATATTTACAGAACTCATAGGTTTTCTAATCTGAATATAGACTCTTCCATGAAGTGTTCTTAGCTGTTGAAGAGAAATGCAAAATATTCTTCATTGAATCTAACAGCCCACTTTTCACTGAACAAGCATCTCAAGTTTGAGGAACTGAATGTATACAGCCTAGAGGACAGAAGGGAAAGGGGGGACATAATTGAAACCTTTAAAAATATTAACCTGTGAATAAGGTTCTAGAAAGCAGTATTTTTAATAATAAGCCAAAATCAAAAACGTGTGGGCATACCTCAAACTGACAGGAGGGAATTTCTAAAGTAATATTCAAAAGTATTACTTCATAAAAGAATACTGGAAGCTTGGAACCAATTTCCAGTCGGGTAACAGGTCAATCATCAGTGAGTTTAAACATGCTTAGGATAAATACATGTCTATCATCTGATAAAAATCAAAAGATAAAAATAAGATGATCTCTGTAATACCATCAAACACCCACATCTGCCTATCCCAGGTCCTTGGAAAGGACTCGATAGGTATACAAAATGCCAAATCCAGTCTGAACATCTGGCTGACTATGCAACAAACCAAAAATAAAAATAAATAAAATAATAAATAAGTAAAATAAAAAGAAAACAAAAACAATAAGAAGAAAAGCTCAAAGGGCAAACCTGATGAACCACTAGGTTTGATTTTAAAATGTAAATTACAGTCAAATACTTATTTTTTGCAAGAAAGCAGTAACATGGTTTATTCCCTTCAGTTTAACCTCCAAAATACCCAGCTTTCATTCTTTTCTGAAAGACTAATTAAGGGATTAATCAAGGAAGTGACTTCAGCATTCATATCTGCCAGAGTTGTGATAGAATGCTATGTTTGATAACTGATATGAATGAGACAAGAGTTCAGACTATAAGGAAGAACCTCAGAGTGACTCTCTTTTTCTATTTTTTAGCTTCTGTATTTAACTCTTACTATAATCCCCCAAAGCCAGAAGCTCCGTGGGTCAGAAGGATGGAGAACAGCGAAAGGCAGAGGGATACAGAAGGCAGAGAGTATCACTTTCCAGTGGCTAGATCTTATACAGGCTGCTCTATTAAGAAAAGAGATTGAAAAAAAATCAATAACAAGTAGGATGATTGCTGTTGGTTTGTGGTTTGCCTCCCATAAACCATAATCAATATTTACTAGAGCAGCAAAATACTTAGGAAACTATGGTTCCACTGTGATGAAGGAACGAGGAAGAGAAAATGGGCATTTAAAGTCTTTGGAGGAAAATGGCAGCTTCTTAATGATCATTTGGATGCTCTCAGGTTTCTTTCTTCATTTATTCAGAGAGACTTCATTAGTGCTTAAATCACAGAATGTGGAGGTAGGAATCCCCAGTCTAGGGAGACTCTGAGTTAGTATATTCAGTGGCTAGACAGTTCAATTCTTTGCCTGCTGAAAATTTCTAATATTCAAAGCAAGGAAGTTGAATCCATTCTCATGGTTTCACTTTCTCATTTTTGATATACAATGCTTTAGAATTCCTCTCTCCAATTCAGTTTTACTGTTTTAAATGCTCCTTTAAAGAAAACCAAAAATAGTTGCATGTTTATGAACGGAATACATGACCCTACCAAGAATTAACAGAGTAGACACAGGATATGCAGACAAATTATAAGAATTATTATTTTACCTTCCCAATACAAATGAAAACATTTTCTTTCTAAAGCATAATAAAAAACATAAAACTATGCATGATGAGAATGGCATGCATAGAAAAGCTGAAGATTAGATTCATCTATTCTATATATCCTTAAACTCACTAAACTCAACTATTACCAATTGTTTCAATGTAGAAACAAAGTGCACTTTGCCCTACTACATTCAAAGATCCAGGAAGACCACGAAATACATTTATTTCTCTAGGCAGACATCCCCTTACATCCAAAACTTTATCTAAAAATCACAAAAGGACTCAGCTTTTAGTGGATTTTGGAGGGCTTGAAGATAATGAGTCTGGGCAAGGAAAAGTAAGATCAAGAATTAAAGTAGAAATAGAACTCAGACTGAAAAGGAAGATATCGCAGAAGATTTTTTTGTGCTAATTTCTTCTTTCTGCCCAAGTGTGTTTTCTCTGCCTGCCTGTTATATTGGAGGAAGAGGTCAGAACAGAGCACAAATGCTTCAGAAAAGCAAAGCAAGGAAAGAGCAGGCCAGCATTGTTGACTCTTCAAGTTTCCCTCTAATCTCTTTGTAGTTACAAAGAGTCCTACTGTGCAGGTGCTAATATAGCAGCAATGCTCCCCCCCCCCATGCTCACTTGTTACAAAAAGCAGCTACAAGCACTGAGAGGAACACAGTGCTAGAGGGCAGAACTGCATCAGCCATAATGTATCCAATCCATAAGCACGTCTTTTTGAATCTACAAAACTCATCAAGAAAAGGGAGCAATTTTTTTCAATTTTAAGAAATTATAATGGTTAAACACACACACACACACACACACACACACACACACACAACATGACATTTCTCCCTGCAGGCGTATTAAAAGCAGAGTGGTAATGCATGCTTAAAAACAAATGACATTCTACTGCCCTATCAAAACATTAAATACTGGTCTGGTTAAAGTGTAGACAAAATGGTTGCTGCCATCCTGTTGCTAAACAATCAAATATTTCCCATATCCTCAGCCCCATCTTTCCTTCTCTTCCTCAGCTGGATTCTCACTTCCTTTGCTCTTGCTATTATTTCCTTTTCCTTTCCAGCACCATGCAGAATTCTTCTGCACTTCCTGCTGGGAATGAATATGAGTATTTGCTCTCAGCAGAACTAATGTAGGATGAATATTAATGAGAAAGAAGTCTGGTTAGTGCTCCTTATAAAAAAAATGTGATACAGTTTTTCTAAAAATGCAAAGCCTTTGAGATCAGCAGAGATTGGTTAGTGACTGTGCATGAAATTTCCAGGTGAAGGGAATGTTGTTTATTCAACAAATTGAGTTACATTAATGCTTAAAAGAAGTATTAGATTTTTAAATGTCTTTTCTGCTTCCCAAAAAAGCAGTAAAATCACTAACCTGTTACTGTTGAAATATGATAATTCAATATCAATTTCCACAGGGGTTATTGGTGTTATTAGGGTAACAGATTTAGTTTAGGACATGTTGAATAGCAAAACAAGAAATTGCAGATTTACCTGTAGGGGTTATGAAAATCTGCTGAAAGACAACTTTCCACATTTATATATGGCTTATTTCTGATTTCTGTCAAACTCTTTTGCCAGAAAAGATCTTTATAATGCTTTAGACCAGGGGTGTCAAACTCGCAACATCACATGATGTGTCATGATGTATCGCAACTTTTTTTCCATTGCCGGCAATGGAGTGGGCGCGGTTTCAGCATGACACATCTGGTCCACAGGCCAATAATTTGACACCCCTGCTTTAGACCAATTCAGAATGCCAAATTTTCTTTCTTTATGATAACCTAAAATAAAAAGTGACAAACGCTTTGTAAGTTTTCATTTATCATAGATTTTTATATCTCCTAGAGAGCATACTATTGAGCTTGCAGCAAAGAAAATATTTCAATATTCCTAGAGCACTCCTTGTAAGACTTTACCACAGAACTAGGCAAATTCACAGTCCCTGGCCACTGACCCTAGTGGCAGAAACCGATGAGAGTTAAAGTCCACTGGTACATCCCTGTTGCCTTTCCTTGAACTGCTACTGCATAACTTAAATGGACTTTAGGAATGATGGTAGAGGAAGATCAGATTCATACAGAGTTTTCCCCCCTTAATAGGAGGTTGTCAATAGCCAGGTCAAGGTTTTCTTTCTGATGAAAGGTTTAATGTGATATTTATAAAAGTTATTCTTCCATCTTCTGCTGATAAATTCATTTTCAACATAAATCCATTCTCATCCATTCAGCTCAAATGTCAGTACAAAGCAGCAGTTTTAAAGAAATCAACATGTATGAACCCATGAAAACCATAAAAGGGTTGCACTGTCTAAAGTTAGGAGTTGAGAGAACTATGAAGTTACCCCACAAACACTCAAAGAAGCCAGAAATTCATAGCAGCTGACTATGTGATTGCCCCAGAGTCTTATACAGTCTTATACAGACACAAAACAAAGGTATTAACAAATGATAAGTTATTGGCAAAGATGTTTCCTCCCTGTCTGCATATGATCCTAGCAGATTTGGCTTCTGCAGACTTTACTTAATATGTTTGTGTTGGTTCATTATGATGTAACTATGTAAATTAGAGTTTATCTTACCTTACCTTCAGAAAGTGTCATTGGCAACCAGTCCACCCTTGGACCTTACAATGGCTTATGTTTTATGTTCAATAAAACTAAAAAAAGCAATCTAAAGAACATTGAAATGGACATAAAATTACACAAGAGTAGATGTCTGTCATTCTGTACAAAAATACCAGCCAAAAGTATGGTGTGTGAGTATGTGTGTACAGTGTTCACATTCATGTACAATCAATCCCCTACTCCCTGCCTTCTGTTCTTTTATAGCAGGTGATATATGTATAATGACGGTGGCTTTGCTTCATCTCCCAGCATCCTGTTTATATTCTCAAAGGGTTTCTCTTGGCATTCAGGCTAATTTCCACAGTGTGCGTGTTCTCACTCACTGCTGAAGAACTGGCACAGACACAAATAGAGAATTAAACAAAAAGTCCTCTGTACCCAGGGAATCTGGAAAGCTGCTTGTCCTCAGTTGCACCAGGAATCAAAGAGGCATGATTTTCTATCTCAGAATCAAGTAACTTCTTCACCTTAAAAATAATTTAAGATTCTTTTTATTTCTTTTTTAGGAATGCTTTCTTCTGAACTATGAAAAATACCACCGTTAATCAAGTAACTTCTTCACCTTAAAAATAATTTAAGATTCTTTTTATTTCTTTTTTAGGAATGCTTTCTTCTGAACTATGAAAAATACCACCGTTAACATCCAGCTAAATCTTTGAAACCAGAGGGCTGGATGGTTGTACATAATGAGATTTGTTTATCTTATCTGTTTCATCATTCATCAATATTATTATTTCTTTTCCAGAAAGCAGAAGGCAGAAATACGTTAATCAAAGTATGTTATGTTATGATTGTAACAAGAGGCACATAACCACTATACATGAAAGGGCAGAAAAACATTGGAGAACAGAGCTGTATATGCCATCATATATGGTAGTCTTGAAGAAATAATCCATTTGATTCCTTTATGTGATGTTTGGGGGAGGCAAGGGTTATTGTATCATTTGCCTCAGATAACAAAACAACTGTATATCCTGTACCCATAATACTGGATTAGAACTGTGTGACTTCGTGTTTGTCACTATTTTTCAGATAAATCTACTCTATGGCACTGTTGTTAATATATAATTAGGAAAGAACTTCCTTGAAATAAAGAAATACATAAAGCTAGTAGTAAACCAACTAAATCTGCCATCATTGCTTTGGAAGAAGTAAGGCAGAACAGAAGCTAAGCTCAGAAGCTGAAACTGTGAGGATATCACAATGCCCCAAAGAAGGAATGTCAGGAAGATTAGGATGATTTTTAGCAGCAAGGTACAGGGAGTGTCTTTACTTACCAGAGTTGAGTCTCAAGTACACTTTAGATTTAATGTTTCTTAGATCAGCCTTCCCAACTAATGTATTATGGTTAGACATTTCCGGATCTACAGATAGATTACATTCTGGAAAGTGGAAGACATCTGACAGTAACCAGTTTGGAGAAAGTTCTTCTAGAACTTGTCATGTCTGAGCCTATGCTGTTTCTTATAATGCAGGTCCCCCTCACATAGTGAGAAGTCTCAATGATTCCTTCTCATAAAAGTTCATTAACTCAGAGCCTGTGACAAATCTTTTCCAGCTGTGCTTTGGAAAATGCCATAAGAAACTCTCATGTGTTACTCTCAATGTGTGACAACATTCAGAAGTAGCTTCCTCCCAGGAATAAAACTGCCAGAAGGAGAATCTGCTAGTAAATAACTCAATAGATTCCCAACAGGCAGATGGCATGGTCATGGCAAATGAGAGGAGGGGTAAAATAACCAAGTCAATTACGATTAATGCAGTGTGGTAAAAGTATTAGTTCTGGAGCTGTAGGTCTGTGTATTAGAGCTGGAAAGTGGAATGAAAGAAGGGAATGATGTACACTTAGCAAGCAAAGCAGGAATATTGGCTCTCTGTTTTTCTACCCTTCTCATTATTTCTTATTCTTCCTTTCACCCCACATTCTAACTTGAGGGATTTGGGGCAAATGAGAGATATGGGACAGCCAGGAGCATACGCAGCATAGAAAATATAAAAAAATCATTCTCCTAGTAGCTTGCATTTGCTCCTGTACTTTCAGTAATGTATTTATTGGAAGTTTTATAGTGCTGGGAAAGTTCAAAAAAATATTCCCTGAAATCAACACCCTTTGTCTTTAAATCATCCTTGTTATTCTGCCTTTTTTCTCTGACAGCAATCCAGTCATTAAAACAAAATTAATACAAAATTAGCATTAATGAACAATTATCATCAGGAAAAAAAACTTTTATTTGTGGTTCCCATTTTACTCTTTTTTTAAAAAAAACAAACACATTTTAAATTTTATCATGAATAATTAAGTTTAATCCTGTAAAACAAGCACATATGCTTTAAGATTCGAGTGTTGTGTATAATGACAATATTTCATTACTATAAATTCTCTAAACTTATCTCTTCTTAAGTCTGGATTAAAAAGTTGTTGGAAGGTTCACTTTTTTTAGATCACCTCCAGTAACGTCTCTTTAGTACTTCTCTTACTACCTTTATTTCTCTAATGTACTGTAATAAGGCTCATTACTTTTCTCTTTACAACAATATCCATTGTCCTCTAGATTTTTCCAGAGACCCTATCTTCCTGCTTTTTAACAGATTACATCCCTTCCTTAATCACTGATATACCAGCAAGATTTCCGATTGAGCCTGGCTTTCATGAAGGAATTTTTACTGAGAGACAATGAGATTAGAATGAGATGTGAACCTTCTCCCAGGTATATGACTGACAGAATTATATTCTTCCTCCTGGTGATTTCTTCCCAAGAATGTATTTTTTTTTGTCCCAAACAGCTATAGTGCATGAAAGACTGCTGATTTTTTCTTTGCCTTGCTTTAAGTAAGTAACCACATTATTAATGTTTATGCTGATGTAAGAATTTTCTCATAATTTACTGAAAGTGGAAACTCTCTGGTTCTGTTTGGAACCAAGTCAGTTAAAGATTTAAAAATGGCTGTTACTAGAAACATCTTAGTGCTCTGTAGGACCCCAGCCCTCTAGACAATTTAGGGGTCAAAGTATGTATACATGCATAAAATGGCTTAAATTAATAACTAAATTAGCTATGAGATATGTGTGTGCCAATGCATATGTATTTCTTAGAATTGTTCCAGAAATAAAACTGATATATCCAATTATCATTGAACAGAATTTCCCAAAGTACCTTTTGCTCATGCTAACACATGAGGATAGGCAGATGGCAAGGCATTTACTAATTTCAGTGCAGCTCCACAGAAAGAGCCTAACTGGCATCTCCACTTCTTTTGAAAAAACGAAGGAGATATTTCCAGTTTTGAAATTCAAAATATTTCTTCTGATGGTTCATTCTACAGAAACAAAATGAGGATCAGCATATACCCTGCAGGTATTTTGAAAAGAAGGCATAGCAAAAGGAGTGGGGGCATAGGAGTCATCAACCTATTCCTCAAATAAACTTTCCAATTAAGGAAGTACTGGTTTGTGGGAAGATGAAAAAATAAGATGAACCTATGGATTTCATAAAGTGAAATAGGATTTTAAGCAAATTGATTGAACATCTAACTTACATCAACCAATTTCCAAGGACCAATGTATTTTCCAAGGTCCATTCTAGCAGCAAAGCTCTACTGTGGAAAAATCCTGGATCCCAAGCAGCTGAACTTAATCAGTTTAAGCTCCTTTTCCAAGGATTAATTTGTCCCAGGGCTCATCCTAATATCTTGCTACCCATGGCATGAAATGACAACTAATCATGTATAATAGCAATTGCTGTATAATATTGCTTTTGTCTCATCCCTATTCAATATTGACAGCTTTAACACTATTATTGACAATCTGCATTAAAGTTTGAAGTACTGTTTTACTTCTTCCACCACAGGTCATGCAGTGATCCTGATTTAGGACACTTAAATGATGATGTTAGTGAAAAGAAAATTAGAGATGGGATGGGATCTGATCAGCTCCTATAGGCAATTTAGATTGCTTCAGACATGCTTTCTTACTTCTGATCAATGGGTAGAGCTCTCCATGGCCTTTTTATTTTCAATTGATCTTCAATCAGGTACCTAGTTTCTTTGAAAAGGGTTTCAGAAAGGCATTATGTTGTCTCCTTATATACACAGATGTAGCATTATACCTGATTTTTAAAACAAGGTTTAAGCACACATTCAAAAGAGCATGAGATCTCTGGTTAAATGCAAACAAATAAAAACAAAAATACTAGTATTCGGGGGAATGCTAATTGCATGCTGCACAGGAATTCAATTTAAACCAGGAAACAAAATTGGGATCTTCCAGCTTGGTGCTGTCTCCAATCTGTATATTACAGATTTTCTACTAAGGTTTTAGTTTTCACTTGTATTATTTTGGTATAGTGGGGGAACTATCATTTTGTGCTGTATTTCATATTTTATATTGTCTACTTCTGAATGCTGCTGTTTATTACTACTCAGTGCTATAACATTTTGAATACCACCCACATTCTTCCATGTCCTGCCTCCATGACTGACTTGACTACTTATAGAAAGGGCCATAGAACTAAGTGGGAGGAAGCTGCAGACCATGAGGTATGATTAGAAAACCTCTGTCGCTCACTGTCAGGCTCATTACTTATTTGAAGCAAAACACAAAAAAATCAATTACATGTTCAATTACACATACACATTCTTTTCAGGATAAATATCTTCTGAATTCTATCAGTGTATGTCTCTGCTTCAATAACAGGAAATGAAATTTTCAAGCTGTATTTAAAGTCTACCAGTATGCTATTTATTCTTGCAATAAGTTCTGCAATGTACAAAATTATGTACAGGCTATTTACTACTAGGTCTACTGCTTTACTGGAAGACCTTAAAGCCATGCCCTAAAGTAGCTTTACTCTGTGCCCAGCTCAATGGTGTAGAGTAAAGGCACAGACTGAAGTGGAAGGATGTTCTTCTTGGACCTGCCTCTGTGCTTTTGACTGCTTCACCAATTTTATTTTGGATACCTGATTAACAGTCCTTTTGGACACTGGTTTAATGGTCCTCCAAGAATACTTATTATAAGCACATAGCAAAGATTGCTGGTGGTCTGATATTTGACTGTACTGAAAGGTGGATAAACCCTTTATTCCTAGTACTCATTTGTACTCATTCCATCCCACTCCATTATAAATTAAGGAGAGAAGTTTGTAGTTGTTTTTTCTTACCAACAAGTGATACTCTGTGGAAGGAGAAATCAAGCCATGGAACACATGATTTTTCTTCATCAAAACTATAAGGACAGACCATTCACCAGCCTCATTAATGAGGCAGATTACAGCTGAGTTGTAGAGGTATCATAATTTGTTGACATACTTTTTTGCTGATTCAGATATTGGATTATCATGTTAACACTGCTATGAGAAAAATAGCCCCCCCCTTCCCCCTTATCCTTCCACTTTTGTTGGAACCAAAATGCCAATACAATGTTTTATTAGAAGACAGGAAGGAACGGGTGATTAATCTTTAAAACATTTGGTTTTAGAAACGGCTTTAATATAGTGAATGGGATCAGTGCTGATTTATTCTACTAATTGTTTAATTCTGTTTATAAGATAGCTGCAATTCTGCTGCCCTTTTACTTGGACATAAACCCAATTGTACTCAACTCTGCCTATGCATTTAAAGTTTTGGACTGCACTGGGCAAGTACAAGTAGTAACTGTTTAGCAACTTCCTGTGGTTTTCATAAAATTGCACCTTTGCAACCAGTCCTCACATTTACAACCTTTGAAGATCTGTAAAGCAAAGTAATTATTTTATTTTTCTGGGCTCAAAGATCACCTCAGATGGGGACTGCAGCCAAGAAATTAAAAGACGCTTGCTCCTGGGGAGGAAAGCTATGGCAAATCTAGACAGCATACTAAAAAGCAGAGACATCACCCTGCCAACAAAAGTGCGTATAGTCCAGGCCATGGTTTTCCCAGTTGCAATGTATGGCTGTGAAAGTTGGACCATAAGAAAGGCTGAGCGCCAAAGAATTGAGGCCTTTGAACTATGGTGCTGGAGAAGACTCCTGCGAGTCCCTTGGACTGCAAGGCGTTCAAACCGGTCAGTCCTAGAAGAGATCAACCCCGACTGCTCTTTAGAAGGCCAGATCCTGAAGTTGAAACTCAAATACTTTGGCCACCTAATGAGAAGGAAGGACTCACTGGAAAAGGGCCTAATGCTGGGAAAGATTAAGGGCAATAGAAGAAGGGGACGACAGAGAATGAGATGGCTGGATGGAGTCACTGAAGCAGTAGGTGTGAACTTAAATGAACTCCAGAAGATGGTAGAGCACAGGAAGACCTGGAGGAATGTTGTCCATGGGGTCGCGATGGGTCGGACACGACTTCGCAATTAACAACAACAAAAGCAAAGTAAAGCTGAAATCATAAAATAGTGATGTTTCACTTAGCAATTGCTTTGCTTAATGATTGAGTGTCATTAAGACCCAGTTGTGGTCACTAAACAAGGGCTACCTGTGTGACTTATTCAGACTTTCCATAGAGAGGTGAGCATGCTTGCTCAAATTGTTTCATATTGGCCAGACAAAAAAGTTCAAGACTACAGTCTTATAAATGCTTATCTAAATAAAAAAGCACTATAATATGACACTAAGTCCTATAATATGACACTAAGCACTATAATATGACACTAAGTAAATGCTTTTACAATTGACCCTCATCCTTATTTCCAAGCACTATGTAGAGGGAAAGTGGACTATTCATTTCAACTTTAGCCATATCAAAATTGAATTATAAACCTAAACATCTTTCCTAAAGTTGAGCTGTGGATTATTTTCTACCCCAGGGTAAACATAATAAAATAAGCATTAAAAATCATTGTGGAGTGTCATGCTTGGTTAGAACTATATCTGTATTTCTCAATCTCAGCAACTTTAAGATGAGTGGGCTTCAACTCTGAGAGTTTCATAGTAGCATGTGTCGACTTCAGCTCCAGAGTTTCCCAGCCAGCATGGCTGTTATGCAGTTGGGAAATGCTGATGAATGTTGTCCAAAAATATAATGATGCAGGATGAGCAGGAGAAAAGTACTTGAAAGAATAGTATACTGTTTTTAAAATAATAAAAAATAAATAATTGAATTTAAGATTACTTGCTTTGCTCCAAATTTTAGGTAGGCAGAATAGCACTTGTTAAAAAAGTAAAAATTAATGTGTAAAGGAAAATCTACAAAGAGTACTTATTATGGGAAACAGGTTTCCAGAATGTAACTACTTATCCCAATGTCCAATATGTGATTCTAGGACGGTAAGCAAAACTGGGGGTGAGAATAGGAGAAAAGGCTTAAAATAATAGACATGGGACATAAGAACAAGGCAAAATTTTATATAAGCTTTCTCTCTTCCTCCCCAAGGCAATATGTAATGTAATTTGCTTCTTGTTGATTTTATTTTAATATGGAATATAATTCCTTGCATGTCAGTTGTTTGTATAATAGGGATTATTTCATTTTTTTATGTTACAGCAACTCAGATGCATTTCTTTAAGAGGCTCCCCATTCAGTTTTTTTAAAATTATTTTTAAAAACTAAAGGATGTCCCAAGCCTACGTCAGAGGGGGCTGCCTGGCTGTGATCATCCTAGCAAAGAACATTCCCATTGTCAAGACAGACTCCTTCTCTGGGCTTGCTTACTAAGCTTTTTCAGTCACAGAAGGCCAAGGTTTGTTAGGTTTGGTTCCTGACTAAGCTGCATGTATCCTGCCAGTTGTGTGTCTGCATGTGTGGGCATTTGTCTGTTTCTTCATGTCCTATTTCTCAGGATATTAGAACTATATACTGTAATTTCTGAAATTACAGTTACCCAGCTCTGTATTTGGCAAAATTGTCATTTTTCTTCCTCCTTCATCTAAGATGATATGTCTTTCTTCCAAAGAGGATAGATGAAGAGGAGAAAGAAGCAAAATGCATCCTGCTGGGGAATTCTGGGAATTGAAGTCCACACATCTTAAAGTTGCTGAGAGTGAGGATCACTGCTACCATGTCTGGCCTGCAAAACTACATGTGGCTACTAGATGGTAGGAAAATGATTCAGAAAGCCAACTTTTTATGGTCATCTAATGGTTACCAGTGTTTTTCAATCTTAGTACACATACTTATCTATGCAAAAACAATCCCTTCAAGGCTACAGAGACAGGGCATATACTTGGGGAGGGAAGATAGGAGGAAAAGATAAAGAAAAAAAGTGTTTGCATGTTGTGTTAATGTATGTTGAATTATGATGTCCTTACTTTTGATTCTAGAATGTTGATAAATAGATTAATTCCTCCATAAAGTTTATGCTACTTAAAACCCTTAAGTTCTTCTTGGTAATACATACATAATTGTTCAATTATAATTAATGTGTAGTTTAAAAAGTTTCTAAAAATAGCCTTTACTTTGATATTAAATTTGTTATTGTATTTTCTGCTACCATCCAAGCAATAGTAGCAGTGATGTTTATGGGAAACCAAACTGCTTAACCTTAACCATATGCCACAAGAAAGCATTATCAGGTTGGATGTTTTTGTTTCCTATTTCCCTACCAACAGGGAGCAAAGTCAAGATTCTTGTCTTTATGTATGAATAAATACCTTTCTTCCGTTCTTTTCTTTTTTCTAATTAATGCACAAAAAAGTCATTAAATATCAACAAGGAAACCATTTCCCCAGTACCAGATGATGCTAAGACAGATGGAAACCATTTAGTTGTGATTTAAAAGCATGGATGGCAGAGCATTTCAAGGACTACTGTGTTTCATTATAAAAACAATTTTAACAGCAATAATAGCACTGTGACAAAATAAGCCAAAGGGGTAGAAGATGTCAATAGAAAAACAAAACAAAGAGCATGCTTTATAGAAGTATTGAAACCAAACAAAATACAGGCATTGTTTTAAATCAAAGAATGTATGATTACTTTGTATGCACATGCACACACTCTCAGATATACATGCTAAATCTGACATTTTAACAGGATGAGCTCAGCTGAATTATCTCTATCCTGTGCTGAACAATGACTGAGCTTCCTGCTGTGCAACGGAGTATTTCATCAAACAAAATGGCAGCCCCTGGCCAGAAAGACAATAGGAGTTGCAGAAGACAAGGATACGTTGAAACAGTGACTGGAATTAAATTGTTATGGAATTAAAAGAAAATCAAATCTTTAATTGACGTCATCCACTATGCTAAGGTCAAACCTAGGGCACCATTTATCTTCACAGAAAACCTACTATTAACAGATCTGCAATATTCTTTTATGTTATGAAAACACTTAGCTGTAATTATTCTCCCCAAGTGACTTTTCAACCATAAGTTGGTTCTCTTGGCTTGTGACTATTGCACAGACATCATGGGAAAAAGCTAAAGAAATGGGAGGGGAGGGTTTGCAGATTTTTTTTCTAAAGAACAGATATTTTGCATTTCCTCAAATACAGATATCTGACAATGCTGTGGTAAATGATTAGTTACTTGTCAAACTAGAAAAGTGATTCATTTACAGAGAAGCACACTCCCTTTCCTAAGCAAATGTCCTTCCTGATCTTGAGGCAATTTGCACTGCTGTATTAGATAGATCCAGATATAGTTTGTTAATTATAGATCAAAATACTCTTAAAGTTAAAGCCAGTCTCATTCCACAGTTCCACAGTTCACAGATCCACCACATAAATCAACCCTATTTGTAGATAAAAAGAGTTCTATTCTGTTTAAAATGACTTGCAAAGCAGACCTGAGAAATTAGTTGATTAGCTGAATTCATAGATTTGCAAGACTTGGAGCTTGGCAACTCTGACAAGTTTTTCTCTGACAATACAAAATGTATTAAAATAATTGGTTTGTGGTAGAAGGTGTAGATGGCCATTAGCTATTTTGAGATGGGAAACCAATATGCTATTTATTAAATTTGCATCCCCCCTTCATTTGTTTCTGTAACTCAGTTGGTATGCATGATGCTCTCTCTTCTTTCCCTATAATAAATCTGTGATGTAAGTTGGACTGAATATGCAAACTTTCTGTAGTCCTTCAGTTCAAAAAGAATCCCATCATACTGTGACAAGAAATAAAGACTAAAACAACATATTCATATTTCAAGGAAGGAAAGCGAGAAACACAACAACCTTGGAAACCCATTGGCTCTACAACACTGAAACATTTCCTTCTTTGGAACAATAGCAGAAGCTGTTATTCCTCACAAGTCATGCATGTTGGCAGAGAAGAAATCAGCTAAAGTCTTTCTAAAGTCTAAAATTATTCCTGAAGATTGTGATGACAGGAAAAAGTTGGCCATCACTTGCTTCAGGGAGGCTTTTTTGACTTTTCAATCTTTCTTGGATTTTATGGCAATCATTCATGCATAATATATTATTAATTTTAGCTTCCAAGATTAGGTAAGATTGGCTGGAGTTGTCACCCACTACCGTAGTTTGTAGTAGCAACTGTAAATATAAGCAACTATTAATTAATTGGTATTGAAACCTGTGGTTTATTATTTATATATTACTACTATTTATATATTATATTAATATATAAATAATGTAAATATATTAATGCATATCTACTCTTGTTCTAGCAATTCCCTCATCCTGCATATTTGTCTCCTGCCTTCACCATTTTTTTTCTTTACCAATTTCCTGACAATGTTTCTGGGCTATAAATCTAACAAAGCAGGTGGAAATTTAGTAGACATTTTCTTCATTACTTGCTGATGCTGAGGAAAGGTTTTCCTGTTCCATATCTATCACAGATGTCACACACTTCTTTCAGGTACAAGGAACATTGCTAAATATAGCTTTTAGTCAAATTTCAGCATTTAAAAGAATATATATTTCCAAGTGCCAAATCAATCTTGGGTATGTTGACCAAAGTTGGGCAATTGTACAGTTCCTGTTCTGATTTCCTACTTGAGCTTTCTTCAAACTTGGTCTTTCCAATGTATGAATTTCAGATTTTTAAATTACATGGAAGCAGTTTCATTACTGAAAATTCTGAAACCTGAATTCTATACATTTGGAAGGCACTTGTGTTCAGAAAAGGGGTATTTCATTTTCTTGCAAGATAAATCTGCAATCAAATTGCTACCCATTATAGCTTTTCCCTTTACCTTTCAGACCCAACTTCATTCAGGAACATGGAAAGCTGCCATATGTGACAAGCTAATGTGACAATAATTTTCTCATACTTCAGACAGGATGGTTTTCCAATCTTAATAGTAAGAGCCAAGGATTCAAGGATCTTTTGGATATATAGAAGATATTTTATTATTAAACCATTCCTCTGTGATGTGTTCCTAAATAAATTTGTCAAATGAACATTTCTTGTCTATTTATTCCTCTATAGTTAGCCATTGTCCTTCCCTACTCACTTCACAAATGCTGGCTTTCCTTGGGTATTGCCTGATTCTTCTCTATTATTGCCTTACAGAAATGTACTGTTTATCTTTCATTTGCTTCCTCAATTTCCATTCAAAAGCAACATACAAACCTATCTGTTATTTTTAAAGCCCAGCAGATGTGTCCTTCAATTAAAACAGGTGAACAGCAGGGTTTCCTCAGTGGCAAACTCTCAAGTATGACATTCGCTCCCCACTGCTTTCTATCCATCATTTTCAGACTGGCATTTGATAAAGCTTTTTAAAAGTATACATTCAAATGGCCCTGAATAGGTAGCAAAACAAGTGCTCTACCAAACAGCTACATTCCTATCTTGTCCAGATAATGGGTAGAAGGGGGACAGAAGGAAGCATCTTAACAAAGAATTTTTGCCATCGAATGTAACCCATCAGATGAAACAGTGGCTGAATTAAGTGGAACAGAAAAAGTGTTATATAATAATGTTTGTTTTCCTTTTTTAAGATTAGAAAAGTTAATGCAATCACAGCCATTATTTGTTGGTATAGTGCTAGACCAAATACAGTATAAGATGTAATTAGGGGGAAATAAACATGGCAATAACTGGTGGTTTATACACCATTTATCTGACAAATTGAATATTCCTTTTACAGGAGATCAACATGATAGTCCTTGTTTGGGTTTCCCACAAGTTTATTTTCAAACATCTCTGGCCCTACCTGATTTATGCAGAGGACAGGCTTCTCTTTCACTAGACCTAGTGGATCCAAATTATCCTGTTTGTTCAGTGACAAAATTATAATTTCCCTTTTGTAAATGTTTATATGAATAAAAGTCAGTGGCTGTGCATTGACCCATACATTGAAGTGACTTGTGACTGTGTAGTTTAGACTAGCGGGGTGGGAGGGGGGTAGCACATAAACCTTGACAACACTCATATTTGAGAATCTTTGTGTATCTTTTCAACTGGAACATGACCTTTTAAGCATTTTAAAAAAACCTAAGCAAGAATTCAGAAATGTATACAAATTAGAAAAGCTTGGATGTCATGTGAATGCAAAGGATGGGATTGTAAATGTTTGGATCAGATTTGGGCATTTTGGGGGGGGGGGGGGCTGAAATCAGTCTCTTAAGCTGAACAACTCTTGTAATTACTATCAATGCTGCCAATACTGCCACTCTTACTCTGACATGTAAGATTACTTATTTACTTCAAGACTGACAAATACAATTCAGAAGGTTATCTACCTGACATTTGGTAAACATAGATCATGGCTTGAACAACCAAGTCTGATGAGCTTTGTAAGAGTTAAATTCCAGAATCACAATGCTGGAATGAGGAAAAAAATCTATTGCAAATCCTGTGCCAGAGAAATGGGTGAAATTTAAAAAAGCACCTTATTAAAATGCAATAATTACTTTCTAACAGGAAGGAAAGAATACAAGATTTAAGAAAAAATAGACTAGGAAAGGAAAATTATAATTGTCCAGTCTTAACACATGCCAATCAGCTACAAATACAGAAACAGTGAATAATTCATTTTGCATTAGTAGTAGAAATGAATTCTGGTTGAATGTTATACAAAATGTATTCATAGCAAGAGAAGTTTGACAGTGAAACCAAATATCAAAAGACATGGTGGGCTCCCACATAATGAACATGTTCAAGCAGATGCTTGACAGTCACCAATCAGGGATGATTTAATTTGGATGCCTACTGTGTATGAAGCTGGGGGCAGGGTGGCAAGGTTGGATGCAATGGCCTTAACAGCTTCTTTCTGTTATATGATTCTGTGACTGTGTAAATGGGCTCACAACTCCAGCATCAGATTTAAGGAGGCCCTAAATAAAACACCCTTCAATGTTGCTTCTCCTGTATTAGGTTATGATGACAGTGCTTTAAACAGTAGTATAAGTTTCATTTCAAAGTGAATAGTGAACAACATGGCATTTGGAAGGTGGCTGAGAATATAGGTGTGAATGTGTGTATGCTTGTGGTTATGTGGTAATGTTTTCATTTTTTTTTTTTTGCTTTGTTTGGTGGTAGTTGTGATCTCTCTGACATCAGGTGGAAAGGCTGATTTGGTACTCACTAACACTTTTGTCTATTATAATACCCAAGGAATGTCATTGCTGAAGCTAGGGTTTGTGGAGATCTTAGTAACCTAAAAACTGAGGGTGATAGGTCTACATATGGGCTCAAGATCAAAGGTGAATCACAGCCTGCTGTGGGAGGGATAGTTTATGTGATGAAGTTAGGACTGTAGGTCCAGCAGGATTAGTGGAATCAGTGGGGCATGTGGGCCATGCAGAAACAGAGATGCCACTAAGGCTGGGGATTGGGAGAAAATGCTGTAGTCTGCCAGATATTTGGGGCCTGCTGTGACATGTCAGATCCAATTGACATGATCTTTTGATGTACTGTTCTCAGGACATGTGAAAACATTTTAGTCTTGGATTGTTTTTTGCTTTTTTATTGGATTCCAGCTCTTGACCTATGCCAAGTCTTACATTACGTTTACAGTTGCCATCTTTAAATATAGGTAAAAAGGAGTCTTTTCTTGTAAATATTCTGCTTCAGTTTTATATCACTGGACTATAGCAGGCATCCAGCTTATTATTTTGTTAGCAGCAGCCAGCAGGTACAGAAAAGAGCAGATGTGGCAGGGAGGACTGAGAGCTTTGTTGAAGGGGCCCTGATTGTTTGAGGCCCTGGTTTGTATTTGTTTGGTATGGTGGATGAAGATGGTGAATGTGTCATTTGGCCCATGAGGAGGGAGCAAGAGATGAAAGCAGGATGGGAGGAGCTGAGAAGGAAACTAGGGGCATCAAAATTGTGTTGCATAAATAGATGTAGTGCACAGAACAGATCCTTTGTGCCGTACATTGGGCTTTGGTGTCAATAGCTTTCAAAACAGGGTAGTATATCTGACCTGAAGGAAACAGAGGTGTGCCTCCTTTTCAAGAGGCTTTCCTTGAACTCAACCATTTTAGAAAGCTATTGTCTGTAGGGATTTAACTATGACAGAAATAAGCAAGAACTGTTATCTAGGCCGAGTTCTGCAACATTATTTAATTTATGGGAAACAAGAGAATTTCATGGAAATGGGAAATGCTTCTCTGATTTACTGTAGTATAAAAAGGAGATGTATTACAAGAGACTTACAAGATTCTATTATTATAATCTATTTCAAAAAAGTGTGGTTTTAGTCTTTCTCTGAAATCTGTAATTTGATCTCATCTACTTAATAGGGCTGATATCATCCTGACTCCAACCTTATGCAATTTTATCATTTCTATAGCAACACTAGTCTAGAACTAACATCTAAAAAGGAGTAATGAAACTTTGGGATGGTGAAATTGTTGTATTTTTGGGGTGGGGTGGGGGTAGGGATTATCCTGTAGTTTCACTTTTGTCACTGGACAGATATTTTGCTTTATTCTTCCCAACAAGCTATAGATTTCCACAGAAAATGTGACTTTGACCTCTTTAAAATTCTTGGAACAAAGATGGAACTGGCAAGTGTTTGTAAGTATCTCTTTTCTCTTTTATAAGTGTAGTAGAAATTTTCCTCTATTGATTTTGCTTGGAATGGGAATAAGTATATTTTTCTTGTTGCAGACCTAGCAGCAGCAGCTTCAGATAGGAAATTATTTTGGCTCCTTATTCTCAGCAACTCAAGCTAGTAGAAGTGAAAACAGTGACAAACCACTTTAAATATGCTTTTGGAGTAAAATTAGTGATGAATATAAAAGCAGTGATGGGAATATGCCCCAATTCTTAGATATATTTCCCCACAGAGGGATTTGTCAATTTGCATTACATATTTCCTGCTACATTTCAAGGATTACTTCTATTTAAGTATAGGGATATATTGAGAAGTTTGTTCCAGCTGAATGTTTTTACATATTTATTGTGTTTACTTTTCCTAGTATTCTTCTATTTAAAAAAATCAGGCAAGTTCATGAGCAATAGATTCAGCACTCTTCCAAATAATATGAATGCAGTTCATTAACAATATTATAACAGATATGTGAATAATTGGTAAAATGTATAGTTTTGTAAAAAGTATTAAAATATTAAGAAAAAATTGACTTATTAGATGAACTGTACTTTCTATACATTACAAAATGCATATGTGCAAATCTCTATGAATTTTCATGCACAATTTCAACTTCACAAAATGAGCAATTAATCAAATTAATCAAATCAAAGTTTGTCTTTTCATACATTTTGGATTTTAGTCAATAATTTTAGCATGCATTAAAATCATCATTAAAGATATCATCTAACTAGATACATCTTTTAATTTAATCACCTGAAATAGAAATCTGATAGAACAAAGAGTTAGACCTGAGAGATAAACTTATCATTATTCTCTTAGCACTTTTTATAGCTGAATATGCTTATCAGAAAACAATCCTAATTCTTTTTTTCATTTATCTCAATTGCAAGAGATATTACAAATATTTCTACCACATTTAACATATTTATTTAAAAGATTTGTATACCTGGCCATCTTAAATAATTGTGGCCAGCTCACAATAGGAGTAAAATCTGTAACTATAAAACAATCATAAAACAAATCAATAACAATGATCAAATGAAAACAAAAACCGTGTACCTTAATCACCCCCTTGGAATGCCCCAGAGCACTCCACTCTACTCCACTGCACTCCACTACACTCCTGTCATGTCATGTCCTGTCTTATCCTATCCATTCCTACCATACCCTACCCTATCCTACCAAATCCCAGCACCTCAGAAAAAAGCCAGGTCTTAATGGTTTTTTGAAAGACTAAAAGCATGGGGACCTGATGAATCATCAGGGCTGGGAGGGTGTTCCGTAAGGTAGGGGCAGCTGTGGATATGGCAGACTTCTAAGATCCCATTAGGTGGCAGGATTTCAGGGAAGGGATTTGGAGTGTGCCAACCCTATTCAATCCAGGGGGACAGGTAGATATTATTAAGTAGAAGGAGTCCCACATATAATCAGGTCCTGTGCAGGTTTTAAAGGTGTTGCTCAGTACCATGAATTGCATTTTGAATGAAACTGGGAACCACTGCAGCTCGTGCAAGAGACTGCAACATTCATGCACAGATGAATATATGAAACATGTGTCTTTGCTTATATGCATTTACAGGATTACTGAAAGAATAAATACAGATGGCTTGCCTGACATCACACTTTAAATTTATCCACATTTCAATTTAGTTCAGATGCATGCTTATCTGGCTACCAGTGAGTGTAGCCTTATTCTGTCAGCTACTTCTGCAATTCTGCAGCTCCTCTTGCAAACAAATAAACAAACAAAGTGCATATTTTGCAAAAGAGAAGAAAAGCAGGTACAGGTAATCCTTGATTTACAACATTCCATTTAGTGACCATTTGAAGTTACAGTGGCACTAAAAAGTGACTTATGGCCATTTTTCATACATTGATTAATTAAATTAATAATATCAACCCAATAATTCATGTCAAGTTCAAATGTCTCTGATGGCAAAACATGCAAAAAATCACCTTTATTTTGTATACTATAGTAAATTACTATAAATTACTCTAATTAAACACTTTTTTAAACCTCACAATAGTTTGAATTAGGAACATATCACAACATCCAGAGAAGGATAGCATCTAAAAGACAACTGCATTCCAAATGAAATATCCTAACATACCTAAATTTCGTCCCTAACAATTTCTTAAAAATGAAATATTATTCTGAGTGTTGAATCTTCCATTGGTGAATTTTCATTTACCCTACCTTCCAGATGACTTGTGGAGAATAGGTCCATTTTATGATTAGGCCACTGCAAACTGAAATACTAGAAATGATTTAATGTGCTTCATGCATAAATTGGATTATTGGTAGCTATCTAACTTGATTTTAAGCCAGGTGAATAGAACTGCTGATGTATGACTTGTAGATAATACGTTACAATGAAATAACATGAGATTATTTATTGTAACAAGTTGGGCTGAAGCAGATGCAGATGTGAGATGCTAAAGAGAATTGTTGTTTCCCATGCAAGAAATAAAGTTCTATGCGATTTCAAAGCTGGTGACTGACTGATTTTGCATTTATTGTGCCTCGATTGCAATGGTAATTGAAATATTAAAAGGATAAAAACAGGTTGCAATTTGTAATAACCAGAGAAACGATGAAAATATAATATAGTGCATTAAATAATAAGAAGCCCAGAGAATATATAAACATAGAGCCCAGAACTTCAAAACAGAGTGGGCTCCTACCATGGTATTTCATATAAAACAATAGAATGTCTGGAATAAAGGATACAATAAACTTATATATATATATGGTGTTTACTGTATACAAATTAACATTATGAAATTATCCACAGAACAGTTTACAAATTGATTTTTCCAAGTGCTCACTATCAAGGAAATCATTAAAGAACTTGCAATTTAAACTGGAACATTTATGCATGTGCAAGCAGTGAAACTCATAATTTAGGATCTTTGAGAAGATTCCCTCTTAACTGGCCTCTATGATAAACTCACAAACTGGTTGAAGGGAATCCAAAGTCTTGTGGGTAGGAAGGAAGGGAGATGTGATGGAAGCAAAAAAGAGACTGTTAAATTTTGAAGCAGCTCCCATGATCAAATCAATACTGTTCCATGATGCTATTGTGCCAAGTCCAATATTTCTTCGTGAATTTCCAGAATTAGAAACCCTGCTGTGAAGACACTTCTAGGAAGATGTGTTGGCAATGTTAAAATGTGCCAAGAAAGCCAAATAATTATAATCTCCTGGAAACACTGCAGCAAATAAGATTGCACTAATTGTCCTAAAAGTTCAGGGTGCTATTTCTCTCTCCATTTGAAATACTATTGCTGGTAGAGCATTGCAATAAAATGTGGCCTGAGAGCAAAATACTTTTCTATGACATTTAAGCATACACTTTGTAATGATCATGCCTTGCTCTATATTTATTGTGCACATGATGAAGGCAGAGAAAGACAAAGAGACATGGAACCAGAACAAGACATACATAAAAAAGCAAAAGCTAAATATAATATACACAAAGAAACACAAAATAACTAATTTAATCTTATCCCCCTGCTCTCCCTCCCTTCCTCCTCATGTCAGCTGAATTGGGGATTCTTGTCCTGACATTTCCAGCCAGAAGGGATTCAGACAGCTGGGTGATGGAGTCAGTCTGAATAGTTGCTGAAGGGGATATATTAATGAAACTTCAATCTTGCTCTCTTTGAGTGCCCTAAAGCCCCCAATACATTTGTATAGAGAACAGTTTTACATAGAAGACAAGAGTCTGTCGATACCATTAAACATGCTGTTATTTTTCTTATAAGAGTGAGAAGATGGGGGCGGATGGGGAAAGAAAACAGGCAAAGAAGAAAGAAAGAGTGTTATGTTTCACAATGATACTCTGAATAGCTTTTATATATTTAACTCTTTCGAGGTCTCCTCTACACTTTTGATATCAAGGGACTATTCCTCTCCTGACTAAATGTAGTGGCTTAGTATGTTGTGTGAATTCAGTCAGTCACATGTGTGTGTGAACTCATGCCACTGTGACTATTCAACAAACCATGATTTGGCATGATTTATGATTTTCTTTACAGACTTGGAGGTGTCCTTGAGAGTCTCATGTTGAATAACTTGTTTTCGTCATTATGAGGAATAACTTCTAATACTTTCTTGCTTCTTCCCTATTCCCTCTTGTTTTGTAACATAACAATACATATTGATGTGTATATATGTGTGACTTTGGTTGAAAGCCCCCCCTCCGACCAACACATATATGACTGCTTTTAGAATTGTTTTAAAAATGTTTCAGATTAACAATGCTAACCACAAGGAAATACACTGCCCTGTAGAAAGTCCATAACAGATTCAATGCAGAAATTACAAGTATTAATACTAAATAATAACCCATAGTTAGCAATGTAATGTCCAATATCTCTGAATTATGGCCAAATACATCCAAAACCAAGCTAGTTTTTGCATTAGTAGATGATGGGATTAGAATCAATGTTAAATGCAAGAGGTTGCAACATCTGTATGGCTAGCTTTAAGTTTGAAAGAGTCCTTAACAAAATATTCTTCATTGAGACCATAGGGTTCCTCCATCATTGATGGACAACCATTTATTTTACCCACATAGTCCTGAGTCTTAGTATAACATTGTAATAATTATACTGGCATAATAATTATTTGCCAAAGGTACTACTATAGAAACTCATAGGTAGGATTCAAAGTACTTTTCTGCTCTAATGAGATTAATGGCAATGTGAGGCATTGGGAATAGTTTGATGTATATATATATATATATATATATATATATATATATATATATATATTCAATTTTCCAATCACTACAAATCTGGAATAGATAAGAATGTTAGAATAAATAAATTGGTAATCAAAGTTAGGCAATATCAACTCTATAACAATACTCAATAGAACTGGAAACCAAACTATCTTTAACTACCTAATGTCTTATCAGTCATTTGAATATGTTTCATGTTTTTGATTTGGGGTTGGGTCAATTCCTGATCCATCCATTTAAGGTATATGAGCATTCAGATTGCTTTTGGTCTTCCTTTGTCCATCTTTCTTTGTTTGCCTTACAATAATGCAGAGAAATATAATGCAGAACTTTATTTAATAATGCTAGAAGGTTGTGGAGACATGTTTACTAACAATGCTCCAATGGTTCAGTGACAGCAAACAGCAGTAGCATTGCTTCATGGCTGGGGTTTTTTTGAAAATGACTTCTTCTGAAAAAAGGAATAGCTGACAGTGAACAATCCCCTTTCTATGCTGCCACATAAATGGAGGGCTCTCCCTCATACTGCAGCACTATTCTTACTCTCACTTGCACATGTTCCCAGAAGTTACAAGCATATAGGGCTGCAATCCAATCTGGGTACTCTAAATATGAGAGGTGAAATGCTCATCTGTAATCTCACCTCCAGAATTAAAAATAAGACTCACCAAATGTAAATGACAGCATGTAGTAGAAATATTTTCTAGGTTCTAGAAATATTTTTTTTTTCAAAAAAATATCATAGATTGAGCTGACAATAAATACATACATTTACTAAATTTACTAAACTTCAGAAAGACATAGATGCTGCTCATATAATGCAGGCAGGTAAAAGAGCTGCAATCTGTTAAATTAGGCTTATCCAGTACAATTTCCTGCCTCCTCTGAGGCATCTTACTGTATTCTGTCTCACTGCCTCCACCAAAGCTTTTCTAATATTACTGCTCAGAAGAAACAAAAATAACACAAGAAAGACAGGAAGAAATCATTATATTCTAATTAATGTCATTCCCCAAAGCTCTGTGATTGGAGGTTTCCTGGTAATCTATTCTTTATTATTAGATGGCGGGTTGCCATCCACCTCCTGCACCTGGCATTTGTCCTGTGATTAAAGGAAATCACTGAATTAGTCTTTCTCCTTTTCTTCCCCTGGCATTTTCAACATACAGAAAAGAAAAATAGCTTATTAAAATGAAAAAAAAAACAAAAAAACCCACAGCATCTACATTTTATAACCTTCCAACCTCTTAAATAGTTTACAACACTAAAGGAAAGTCCATATATAGTTCTCGTTGTCTAGAAGTAAATATCAAGACACACCTCCTTCAAAATTTCCAGATGACTATGCTAAAATGATTCTGAAGAACATATTTGTAGGAATTTTTTTTTGCTATAATAGAACTAGTGAATGAGATTTATTAACTTGATTTCAGTATGTGACAATATTATCTTAGTTTAAAGTAATGCTAATTGAACAAGATTTATTTGAGATGCATTAAGCAAACCTACAATGCTCCCTTTCTATGAGAACATTCAAAGTATTATGCAAACTTTTTTAAATAATTAATAGATAAGCAATTGAATCATAATAACAAAATGCACATTTAAAAGCTGCTATGTAAACTATCTCTTTGCAATTGCCAAATGACAGAACACAAGGGGAACCAAGAAATGCTTATAGCAAGAAAATAGCAGAAGCATCCAGGAATATCTTGAAATATCAGCTGCATTAGCAATCTTGAAGGGGGTTTAATTCTAGAGAGAGTACTAAAGAAAAAAAACTATAGGCGAGGGCTAGATAAAGGCCAGGCAAAGAAAACCAAAGGAGAGAGAGAATTTCATATTTGAAACAATGAACCAAAACTCAAGAGATTTTCTTTTCCTGTAAAATATTTCACATGGACAGGGAGCTGCAAAATAATGGGCAGGGCCAAGCCTAGCTTTAAAATATGCAGTAGGTTAACAGAAGCTTTGATTCACACCTCTCTTTTTATGGCTCTTTCACCAGACTTATTCCCGGTGAAGCAAAATGAAAACTTGAAAGATGTTCAAGATTCCAAAGTTCTGTACTTACATTCTTTTTTTTTTTTTTTAATTGAAAATTTTTAAATTTTACAAAAACAAATCCCCTTCCCATACCCCCCCCAACCCTACCTCACCCCCCTCCTACCCAACCTCCCAAACCCTCCCCTGGACTTCCCAGAGCTGAGTACAGGCTTAATTGAGAAAAAAACTTAAAACACTTTTAAAACCTAAACAAATTTAAATACAATCATCATTCTATATAAACTCCCTCCAAAAACGCAAATTTAAACATTACTTTCTTTGAATATCTATACCTATAATGTAAAATCTAATTTCTCCCTCTTTCTTTATCCTAATACAAAAAAATAAATATATAAACCTTTGTTATACCATCAAAACTAAATACTCTTAGAAAACTTAAAGTAAATACATATTTCCTTCAATCTTCATAATCTTCTCACCTATCCAAAAAAAAACTTAAAAATCCTAAACAAATCTAGACACATTTAGTTAAACAAATTATTTTCTCTTAAAGATATTAATAATATTTAAAAACTTGAAACACTTTTGAATCCTAAACAAATCTAAATACAATCATCATTCTATATAAACTTCCTCCAAAAACACAGATTTAAGCATTACTTTCTTTCCTAAACAAATCTAGACATTTAATTAAACAAATTATTTTCTCTTAAAAATATTAATAATAATATTTAAAAACCAAATTTAAGCTTTACTTGGAACTTAAACAAATTATACTCCCTTCAAAACACAAATTTATTAGAATCCCCTCACTGAAATAAACAAATTATAATCCCTTCAAAACACAGGTTTAAACAATATTATCATTAAAGGTTTAAAACTTAAAGCTGAAATATATTATTATCCCAAAACACATATTTAGACATTACATAAGACATTTTCCAAAAACGATGTAAGTTTTACTTCTCCCACAATCTCAATAGTAAACTTCTTGTCTAAAGTTCTCATTCAATGTCCATAATTTTCTGTCCGACAACCAGTTGCACCCACTATAAACACAAACTTCTTATCTAAAATTTTCATTCAATATCCATAATCTTCTGTCTAATAGCCAGTTACATCTACTATAAGCACAATCCATATCGGTTTCTCTTGCCCGCAAGCATCGAAAAAAATGCGTGGAATTCTGCCCTTGAAGATCGCTCCAAAGAGTTTGTAAGTCCTGGTTGACCCACAAGCTCAGGAATCAGTACCTGTGAAACTTCCTCAACCTCCTTCTTCTGTTGGTCTTTCTCTTTACATTTATATGTTACTTTTTCTTTACATTTATATGTTGGACAAGTCTCAGGGACCGATACCTGTAAAACTTCCTCAGTGAATTCCTCCTTGTGTTGATCTTCACAATTATAAGTTGTACAAGTTATCCTCTGCCCGTTCCTCTCTTGTTGGTGCCCCTCAAGCTGAAATTTCCCAATTTCCATTTCAGGCAGCAATTCCACCCTTGAAGATTGCTCCAGAGACTTTGTAGGTCTAACTTCTCCCAGAGATTCAGAGACCTTCTTCTGTTGCTGCTTTTCTTTGCAATTGTATGCTGCACAAGTTGTCTTCTGTTCCTCAACCTGGACTTGTTGGGGCCTCTCAAACAAGGGTTCCCCAATTTTCATAAATATAGGCTCTTCAAGCTGTAATTCTACATTCTTTTCTTCCAAAGCTTTAAACTTAATAGATGGCGATACACATACCCCCAGGACCGAGGTATAAAAATCTTTTGCTTGAGAAACAGTATTAAGTCTATAACATGTCCCCAGGTGGTTCACCACCATTCCAGTCGGGACATCCCATCTGAATAGTATTTTTCTCTTTTTAAGTTCATTTGCTAGAAAAGCAAACTCCTTTCTTCTTCTTAAAATTTTAGATGGGATCTCCTTAAAAATTATAACATCTTGTGAAGCAATTTGAAATCTCTTCTTATAATAGGCTTGCACAATTTCATTGCGTAGAGATTTTTTACCAAAGTAAATTACCACATCTCTTGGCAGATTCTTCTGTGCTGCCACCACAGAATTAACCCTGAATAATTTTTCAATTTCACTAAGTATTCCCTCTTTTTCTTTATTCAAAATCAATGCAAAGTCCTTTGCAACCATCTCTTTCAAATTTCCTTGCAAAGACTCTTCCAGGCCCCTGATTCTTAAGGCATATTCCATTTGTCCATATTGAAGCATAAGAATTTCATTTTCCATCTCTTTTTCCATACTTTCAATTTTCCCCTCCATTATCTCCACTTTTTCATCTACCTCTTCCACATGGGAGTTCATCTTTTCAAGAACAGAAGCAACTCCTTTTAAAGCCAAAACAAAGTCTTGTCTCAAGATCTTATTGTTTTCCTCTAAAATCTTTTTCATTTCTGCCCTAATTTGAATTATGACATCTCCCATCATGTCTTGCAAATCCTTCATAGTTGTTAGCTGACCCCCAGAAGAGGGTGAGACTGTTAATTTAGAAGCTGTAGAAATCCCTGGACGCTTTGGAGCCATCTTAAAAAAAAAACCCTTTAGTCCTTCTTAAAAAATTATAAAAATTCCTTCAAAAATCATAACTCCCTCCAAAGAAGGTCATTATAATAAAAAGAAAAAAGGGGGGAAAAAAAAGAAGAGAAAAGGAATTAAAAAAGCTTTACTCCTCCTTAAAAATTGCAAAAATTAAGCAAAAAAAAGGAGTTAACTCCATGAATTCAAAAAGAAAGAGGGGGGGAAATCCTTCAAAAAGGGGTCATTGCAATAAAAGGAAAGGAGTTCAGAAAAAAAGAAAAGAGAGAAAGAAAAAAAAAGGGGGAGAAGAAAAAAATAATTAAATAGAAAAGGTCCGTTCCATTTTTTTTTTAAAAAAAAATACTTAGAGATACCAAAAACAAACACAAAGATTAAACAAAAATAATAATTCTAACAGTCCATTCCAATCATAAAAAAATAAAAAAGGAAAAGGGAAAGGAAAAAAAAAAAAGGACCAAAAAGCCTGCCGGTCAGCATTCTAACTTCCAAAAAAAAAAAAAAAAAAACACCGAGAGATTTGCCGATCGCCATTTTACTTTCCCTTTCAGCAAAGAAGGAGAAATAAAAAGAGAGAGTAAAAATAGAAACAAGTCTTAAAAACTTAAAATCCAAATAAGTCAAAGAAAGCAAAAACTAAATCCTCTACTCAGCTCTGTCCGTTTAAAAAAAAAACTCACCAGTTCTCTTTAAGCACGGAGGTGTTTGCAGCGGCTCGTTTTGTCCCTGAGGACAAAAACAGCTGGGAAGCGGAGACAAGTCTGAACTCCGTGGGAGCACTCCTTTCACCCCCCCAAAAAAGGACTTGGGGGGTGCAAAAGAGGCTCTACCACTATTCAGACACTCTCTGCCCCCCCCCCCTTTGCCCGGGAGGGGGATTTTGAACCGCTGAACAGCTGATGTCTGCTGTTCATAGCAGTTCTTACACTTACCCAGGAGGACGGCTACAAAGTAGCCGCCATCGCGCGCGCAAAATCCACCGGAAGTCTACTTACATTCTTTAAAGGACAAATCAGCAACAAATATTAAAGGGGGAAAAATCTTTGGTCCAGATGTATTCTTTCATGTGCTAGTGTTTATACTGGAGTTAATATATATGTACATCCCAAAATTCATAACTTTGAGGTAAAAAAAACCTGAAGTTCTAAACAGCAAGAGCAAACCATTTTTTATCAGGCTGTGTTGTGTGTAGTATAAATTTAATAATTAATTGTGCAGAGAGGTAAAAAGCTGTTTAAGACTATGTATAGTGTAATATAATACTGATCTCCAATTCTTTAAATGCTGTTTTTTTCCAGGATCACAATGCAGCCTCCAACACTGCTGTTGACTAGCAATTGCAGTTCAAAGAAATTAGACACTCATATATCAATGGTCCATGGCTTAAACTTTAAGCCCTTAATATATCACTTGTGGTCTTGGTAGGCTGCTGAGACATGAAATAATGCCTTCCCTTAGCCGAGCATGTTTGGCTCCCACTTTTTCAATCATTACAAAAGCATCTTGTTTTGACTTGGAATCAAAAGCATTGCACAGCCCTATTTGTAATATACAGTAAATAAATGCAGTCTATTGACTTGATCTTCTCATTCTTTCTTAAAATTTCAAACAAGCACACTTTTTCTCTTGGTGCTGCTACTTTTTTCCTGTGTGACTCTTTTCTTTTTTTGGTTCTAATAAATATTAATATTATGTCACATTTTGCACTCCCCATTTTTTACACTTATTTGTGTAGATGAATGTGAAACAAAAAGAACTGAGAATCATTAAAAAAAACATTTCTTAGAAATTCTCTATGGAGGTGCCATAGAGGTTGAACCTAACATAGCAAAAGTACGAAATAGTCAGAGGAAGCTTCTCTCGCTCTCATACGCACTGACACATATGTTAACCATTCCCTATGCATAATTGATGTAGTTAGAAGTTCAGTTCCTACCACTTCAAAATTAGCATTTTTTTTAAACTAGGAAGGTGCTATGTATGTTTGAGTGGTCACAGGAACATTTAAAGGTGCTCCAAAGGAAGAAATACTTTTCCCCTGTAGGATTACTGAAAATTTCTTTGAATTGTACAAAGGAGGAAATCTGTGTGCAAATACAGAATGTTGTATCCTAGCTCAGAATTATTTGATGAACATGGGATGATAGTGTTCTTCAATTTTGACATTCCCTAAAATCCATGTTAATGAAAATCAGCAGAGGTATCCTTTCTATGTGAGTGGTTTCAATTTGTGGGAGTGGGATTGAGGATTAAGCTTGGGACTCCTACATAAACCTACTGATAAAGTCATATATCAGTTTGGGGTGAAATATTCTTGGTTTTGCTGTTGAGAGCCAGCTATATACTTTAACCTGGGCCAAATTATCTATCAAAGTCTTGCTCTAGCATTTGCATGCCAAGATAGTCTGAAGGACAACAGTCTCAGGTTGTATCTGACCTTCAACATTGATATTTGATCCCCACATCAATTTTTGGATATTGCTCCTTGCCATATATACAATCAATGCATATTAAAGATAAGGCAGTATCGGACTCCAAATGCATATACAATTCTCCCATCATTGAATCTAATAGATTGCACTCCCAAATTTGAGATGAGAGAATTTATAATATGGATTAATAAATAGATTTAATAGATAGAGGTCTCTATTCCAGTTCTATTCTATCTAAAATAGTTGCAGAATTAATAAAGAAAAACATATATTTAGTGTTCTGATTTTAAAACAGAGTAGAGAAATTATAGCACTAGAAGATCTTCAAGACAGGACAGGTCATGGATCCATCTACCCTAACAGTTGTTTCATCTAATTTACACATGTAATTTGTACAGTATTTAATGACACAAATCCTCAGCCTAATCTACAATGCTGTTAAGATCATAAAAAAGGCTAAATGTGTTGTTCAGATAATAAAAAGATTGGGATAAAACCTAGAGTACTGGGTTTTACTGAGTACATGTAGTTTTTGACTTATGATCACAGTTGGGATTGGAATTTTGGTCACTAAGCAAAGCAGTCATTAAGTGAGACATCATGTGGCCAGACTCAATTTACGACCGTTTTTACTACAGTTGCTAAGTGAATTACATGGATGTTAAGCAAATCTGGATTTTCAACTGAATATGTTTGTCAGAAACCATCTGGAAATATCACAAATCACAGTCACTGTCCACAAGATGCTAAACATGACATAAATGTGAGCATGCTGCTAAGCGTTTGAATTTTAATCATCTGACTGCAGAGTTGGTGTGATGGTTGTAAAAGGTTACTTTTACCAAGGCTGTCATAATTTCAAAAGACAATTTAAAATAATGGTCATGAGTTGAGAACTACCTTTACATGTCTTTATCATATTCCCTCTACAGCAGACATGTCAAACACAAGGCCTGTGGGCTGTCCCATAAAACCTTCGTTCTTTCTTTCCTTTTGTAGTAGAGAGGGGAGTTGGGGGGGGGGAAATTAGTGCTGGCTGGGATCAGCACTGGCTGAGAGGCTTTGCGGGAGCTCTGCAGATTCGACAGTGAGGTGGCCTTCGGTGGCCTCCACAGTGTCTGGAGACAGGGCAGGGCTCTTGACCACTGCTGCCCAAGGCTCAGCCCATGCCACTGTCTGGGGGGGTCCACTGCATGGCCTGAGAGGGACAGTGAGGCTCACTCCAGTCCCACCCTCCTCCTCCAGAGACCCTCAGATCCGCCCCAGTCCTGCCCAGGCACCCCTGACGCAAGTGATGTTGAGCTGGCCACACTCACCCAGTAGGCCAAGCCCACCCAGTAGGCCAAGCCCATCCCAGCCATGCCCATGCAGCCCCCCAAGGGCAACCACAATGCTGATGCAGCCCTCAATGAAATTGAATTTGACACCTCTGCTCTATAGCATTAGAGTTTGTCACCCTTGGCAACTCTAATATGCATGGACTTCAACTCCCAGAATTTTGTTACATCTTAGAGTTGATAAGATTGAGAAACACTGCTCTAAAGAAAGGCTGTGATGAGACATCTGCTTAACTTGATCTTTGGAATTGTTTAATGATATCATTATGAATACATGTATTTTACCATTATGTTTTCATTGCCTGGAGTCACTGTGTGTGAGCTGGGTAGATATATAAATTTGTTTAATAAATAGACAAGCAAATAAATAAATGTTTAATAGTGTTCTTGTTCTAATTCACATTTGTATTTTATTTCATTGCTAGCAGCTTGAAATATTTTTGTCATATGGAAAGAGGATGATACAAGTTCAGTAAATAACTGAATCATATTTTGTTCACATTGTAATCAGGAGCTCAGCAATTTTCCATTCTTGAAAGCATTTTTGACCTCTCCTGTGTAATTTTTAAAAGAAATCAGCATTTGAATTTTGCTGCAGCCGTAATCTTTCAGGAAGCAGAAACAAATTCTATTGGCAGAAATACAATTGGCAGCCCTAAATCAAATGCACCAAGAAAATTAATTGCATACCAACATTAAAAAGACAGGGAAAGAAAGGAAGAGAAGTAGATGGAGTTTTTTTCCTTAAAATACAATCTCTCTATTTTCTGACTCATGTCTCCCATCCAAACACAGAAAAAGATGTGCAAACTTTCAGGACCTTGCCTATAAAGGAGAAGTTACACACAAGAGCAACACTTCAAGTTGACTGCTTTATTGTCTCTCAAAGCTTACAAAGAGCAGCCATTTAGTAATAAAGTCACTGAAATTATATTATTTCATTTCTGAAACATATAAATATTTCATTTTCTGCTCATATTTGAGTCTTTCTTTTCTTCTCAAAGTTGACAAATATTATTATTATTATTATTTTCTTTTCCTCACAAGAAAATAGTCTTCTTCCTTTTTTAAAAAAAAACAAAACACCTCATTTCGTTCATTCAGAATAAGCACTGAACTATCTCTGTCTTTGAAGGAAATGGGGTATATCCTGCCTTCTCCTGATAAAAGTGAGGAAAAGGATGCCCAGAAGCAAGGATCTGCTTTTTACTCTGGATATGATTATTTCAAATGCCAGTCAATGAAGGCTATCTTTAAAACAACATTTTTTTTCTTCTCTAGCCCCCATCCTGTAATTGCAAATGATTATATGTCAATTGTTGAACAAATTGTTGAACAAATTTGCTAGCTACAATCCAAGAACTCCTTTTAATAGATCTATTGACTAACCAGAACTTAAAGTGGTTTCTAACTGACATTCCCTCCACACACAGGTTGACTCTGAATTTCTGAATAACTTGCATCTGGCAAGGTCATAAGTGGACTGGGAAAGTATGCTGCCTTTGACTTAGGAAACGACATAGAGCCATTAAGGTTGTTAGCTACAGAACCCCCCCCCCTTTTTTTTTTTAAATTCTTTTGAATCAGTACTATCTTGGTCACTTCCTCAACAAATTCCAGCAGTTTTCTTGACATGATTTCAGAAGCCTGACAGAAGGAGAGTGACAGACAGAAGATCACCCAGCTCCTGGGTGTGCTTAGACAGGCTAGAACTCCTGGTCTCCCATTTTCTAGCCTCTAGTCTCCCAGTTTCTAACCTCTAGACCATACTGACAATTAGAGATAGCCTTATACCTCCTGAATTTGTCTAATTGCTTATTAAAAACATGACTATATCTGATGGAAGCTATTTCTATAATTGAACTGTGCGGGTATAAAATTGTGAAAAATTTCACTCATCCTGAAATTCCTGTATTATGTTTCAACAGATGACCCCAAGTTCCAATATTGTGAGGATGGAAAAAGTCACATTTTTCTGTTTCCTAGATTAGTGTCTCATAATTGTAGTATAAAACTTAAAAGACCTTCTGTGTAGAAACTCTTGCTTCTTGGAAGTGAACGAAACCTAGATTTTAATGCTAAAGATGTCCACAGGGCTTGGAAAAAGCAAATTCAATAAAAATAATATGTAAGATATAAATATGAATAATGCAATTAATATGAATGGATTCTTATTTTAATGGGGAATAGCAGCAATAGCAAGCCGTTTATATGCCATGTCCACAACTTCAGGTGCTATGCAAATGAATACATGCAGGTTAGTGATGGTGGCAGTTTGTGGCCCATTAAAACTCATTATATCTTGGGGAAATGTAGTCATGGTGGCAGTTTTGCAGAGGAAGAAAGAAAACAATCTTTTCACAAACTAATTGCTCGTACATTCCTGGGTTATGACAATGTCTGGATATATATTTATATAGATATATATCCCCCTATACACCCACAGAAATACCTTTTCCTAAAATAAAATGCTATGAACTCCCGTGCACCAAAAATTATAAACAAGGAAATGTAAAATATTTATTTATTTCATTGTGGAAGAAAAAAAGATCCTAGTGTATCACTCTTCTCTAGGAGATAACAAATAAGTTCCTCAAACAATGAGTAGAAGTCAGACAGAAGAAAGAAAAAAAATAGAATGGGATGGATAAAATTGAAAAATGGGTAGTAGAGATTAACTGACAAAAGGTGAAGAAGATATGTGGCATTATCAAGAAGCAAGCAACAACAATAAAGTTACTGTTGATAATATATTTTCTTGTGTTTTGAAAAGATCAAACCAATCAAGTCCAGATAATAGGTGCATCTCCTTCTTCTTGGCTGCTAGTCTAAGTCTGGTATACAGATAATGTGGATGTAGAAAAAGGACAATAGTCTTCTACCCACAGTGTCTCAATTTTACATTCTTTTTGTTTTAATTTTCAAAAGATTTTAATATTTAATATACTTTATCATAAGAAAATGTCTTTCCTAACTGCATCTTTACTAATGCATGCAAGATAGATGTTATATTTTATGACAACTTTCATGAAAAAGAAAATAAAGAGAAGGAGATATAGTGGTAGCTTGGTATTCAACTGCTTTGAAGCTCATTGAATTTGGTACTCAACACATTTTGCCATGAGAATTTTGTCCTGGTATTTATAGTTTGTTTGGTAATCAACACACAAGCTAGAACTTGCTGGTGTCAGCTACCTTGCTCCCAGACAATATCGAAAGTCTCTTGCCCACAGACACATAGCAATGTAGCAGCTTTAAGGCCATCTTCTTGGACCTTGTTTATTCTTGAAACACATGGTCTGCCCGGGCCTTCTGCAGCCTCCTGAGCCTGCTGAGTCATTCAGCAGGTTCAGGACATAACACCCCTCCCCCCTTGGATAAAACAATAAGTGAATACTTATTGTTTTTATAGCAGCATACATATACATGTGTTCAATTAAGCAATTAATTAAAGAGGATGCTGTGAGAGCACTTCGAACCCAAGCTCTCAGTAATTGCATGGAGGCACGCCTTCGAGCAGAGGGATCAGAGGCCTGGTGAGTCTGCTGCAGACTTTGTTGCTGCCTTAAGACAAGCAGCTAGGCCTTGTGCATTCAAGGATCTAGAAGAGAGGCTCTGGGATCATTTAGTTTGTGGGCTTCAGAATCGTGAGCTGCAACAGAAACTTTTTGCAAAAGAAGATCTGTCATTCCAAGATGCATTAAGAGAGATTGCAGCTGAAGAAGCAGCAGGCAGAGCGGTGAAGGGGGTTCTTGGCTACAAAAGTTCAGACAACCGCTACATGAAGGCTCAGAATTTTATGTATTGTTTTGCTACATTTTGCAGCACATATCTGATTTTTTTTTAAAAAAAATATTCTATTATAAGCCATAGGGAAACATCATGACTTACCACTCATCATCCGCAGATACTTTTGCTTCTTAATATTCTGGTGGATTTTTCCAATTTTTGAATCTTAATAAAATATATTTTATGGATTCTCCTGGAGAGTAAAGTGTCCATATCTAGCCTTCCCAACTGGGGTTCTTTAAAACCCTAAGCTTCCATAAGTTAATATGGGTTCCATGAAAGATTGTAATTAAACATACACATGCTAACACTCATTTTGCTGGGAATTTTTACATACTGTGGTTGAGTTGTTAGCCTGCCATTCTGCTGTTGTCAATGTTGTAAAATATGGATTGTGTAGGTTATAAGTGAATTGTATTGTAAAGTATTTATTATTATTATTATTATTATTATTATTATTATTATTATTATTATTATTATTATTATTATCGATCATCGCACAGTCAGCCAGATGTTCAGACTGGATTTGGCATTTTGTCTACCTATCGAGTCCTTACCCAGGACCTGGGATAGGCAGATGTGGATGTTTGATGGTATTACAGATATCGTCGCAGGATGGAAGCAGTTCCTAATAAGGCCGCCTTTTGCAATTGACTAATAGCGAATTTGTCAATGCCAATGGTGTTCAAGTGGTGCTCCAGTTGTTTTGGGATTGCACCCAAGGAGCCTATGACTATTGGTACTACCCTTGCTTGCTTTTGCCACAGTCTTTCTATTTCTATTTGTAGGTCTTTGTATTTTGTTATCTTCTCCAGTTCTTTCTCTTCTATTCTGCTATCTCCAGGCACTGCCACGTCCACTATCCAGACTTTTTTGTCTTTCTTATCGACAATTGTTAAGTCTGGGGTGTTATGTTGCAGGTGCTTGTCTGTTTGAATTCTGAAGTCCCAGAGCAGTTTAATTTTATCATTTTCTATGACTTTCTCTATTTTATGATCCCACCAGTTTTTGCTTACAGGCAAATGATATTTTTTGCAGATCTTCCAATGCACCATTGTTGCTACTTTGTCATGCCGCTGCTTGTAATCAGTTTGTGCAATCTTCTTGCAACAGCTTACCAAGTGGTCCACTGTTTCTTCAGCTTCTTTGCACGGGCGGCACTTACTGTCTGTTGCTGTCTTCTCAATTTTGACTTTGTATGCATTTGTCCTTAAGGCTTGGTCTTGTGAAGCCAGAATAATAATAATAATAATAATAATAATAATAATAATAATAATAATAATAATAATAATAATAATAATAATAATTGAAGAAAGAGACCGAGGGACTAATTCTGGCTGCACAAGACCAAGCCTTAAGGACAAATGCATACAAAGTCAAAATTGAGAAGACAGCAACAGACAGTAAGTGCTGCCTATGCAAAGAAGCTGAAGAAACAGTGGACCACTTGGTAAGCTGTTGCAAGAAGATTGCACAGACTGATTACAAGCAGCGGCATGACAAAGTAGCAACAATGGTGCATTGGAAGATCTGCAAAAAATATCATTTGCCTGTAAGCAAAAACTGGTGGGATCATAAAATAGAGAAAGTCATAGAAAATGATAAAATTAAACTGCTCTGGGACTTCAGAATTCAAACAGACAAGCACCTGCAACATAACACCCCAGACTTAACAATTGTCGATAAGAAAGACAAAAAAGTCTGGATAGTGGACGTGGCAGTGCCTGGAGATAGCAGAATAGAAGAGAAAGAACTGGAGAAGATAACAAAATACAAAGACCTACAAATAGAAATAGAAAGACTGTGGCAAAAGCAAGCAAGGGTAGTACCAATAGTCATAGGCTCCTTGGGTGCAATCCCAAAACAACTGGAGCACCACTTGAACACCATTGGCATTGACAAATTTGCTATTAGTCAATTGCAAAAGGCGGCCTTATTAGGAACTGCTTCCATCCTGCGACGATACTGTAATACCATCAAACATCTACATCTGCCTATCCCAGGTCCTGGGTAAGGACTCGATAGGTAGACAAAATGCCAAATCCAGTCTGAACATCTGGCTGACTGTGCGATGATTGATTATTATTATTATTATTATTATTATTATTATTATTATTATTATTATTATTATTATTTTCAATTTTTATGCAGGGATTCTGAGACCTGAAAAAAATGTTTCAAGAGTTCTTCCAGGATAAAAATATTGAGAAAGGCTGATTTAAGATCAAGTAATATTAGAATCCCTAGGTCTGTTACAGATCCTATGTTTGCCAATAGAACCAAGAAATCCAGCAGTTGTCTGCTGGAATAATCTCCTGAACAACTGGATACTGGCAACTATGCCCTTGTAATTTAAGCATCAGATTTGGAAAGTGTGGATATTGCAATAATATCAGAACATCTCAGTTGAAAAGAATGGCATGAAACCTACAAATAGAGCATGGGCATTTTTCAAACACAGAATAAGTTGTCTACAGAAAGAATATCCAGCAAAGTCAAGGAAAAACATCCATTTGGTTTGCAAGCTGTTTATATTGAAATGTGATGTTGTTTTGCTAGCTTGTGGCAAATAATAGAACTCAGAGAAAATCACTTCTGACTGTGGAGATTGGGATTGGAGAGTGAAGGCAGTAGCAAGAGTTTTTAAATCCTGGAAGGCACCAAGCTTGGGAAAATAAAAATGCACATAGTAGATAGTCCATTGTTTCTCATTCTTGGCAATTTAGGGGATTTGGGAAGCTGGGGAATTCTGGATTTTGATGCCAACAAATCTTTAAGTTGCCATGGTTGAGCTACAGTAAGATAATCAGAGGATGATTTCATACAAGACAGAAGGAAAAGGATATAGGAGATTACAAAGATAAGGAAACATTTCTTACATTAATCTTTCTGAATAAAAGTTGTGATAACAAAATGAAATGGGTAGCTGTTTTATACCCAAGCTTCCCCTCAGCCACCACTTCCTTCTCTTTTTCTGCTCTAACCTAATTCACATTTAATATGGTGCTATGTCGATGAAGAAGAGCTAAATGTTCTTTTGAAATGGACATATCCCATCCATAAATATTTTTGTGTTAGTGCCCATCATCTAGCTCAGCACTATGAGCCATTTGCTTCTCTGCAAGTCATGGCACCTGGAGAATGCTGTAACCAATCGATTAATATTCTGTCATTGAGTCTCATGGCATTCCTGGGGATTAATTTCCTTAGATATGCTGACAATGACTCATACCCTTGGATATATATCTTCATCAACCTGGAGCAACATAATGCACAGCTCAATGTCTACCATTGTATCATTTTTTTTATTTTCTGCTTTATCTTATTGCCTACCTGCCTCTCACTTTGCAGATATTCAGTAGTCTGAATTTTATTAATCACCTTTTAATTTGCTTTCTATTTTCTATCTCTACTGTCTTTCAGCCTCTTGCTGTCAAGTTCTGGCTGAAAAGCCCAACAAAGTAAAACATTGGAGACAAGGTGATCTCTAATGTAAATTTTATTAGACATAGCATACTGGTACAATAGAAGGAAAGTTAGCTCTGGCAATATGGTAGGAAACAGGTAATTAAAAGAGTAAAACTTTCTATCCCCTCTCTTACAGTTCATGTCACATTGTACAATTAATCTTACAGCATTTGTTATGAGAAGAACACTTTGATTCACCAAAACATCTCTTTAGCTGCCTTGGCTCTCACACTGATAGGGAACATCTGTGGATCCCAAGTCTTCCCTACCCCTTCACAACTGTAGGCAAGCTAGAAGCACTATGGCAGGCTTAATAAAACATAAATATTTGTAGCTTGCATTATTTCAGCTATACTGTATCTCAAGTAGTTTTTCCTCAATTTATCTCTTTTGCTTTTCCTTAAGGCATCATTCATTTTCTCTGTTAAGTAACCTATTTCATCCTCCCCAAATTCTCAAGATACATTATGGTTGTTTAGCTAAATACTATTAGAATGTAAACTCCACCCAGAAGAGCATCCACTAGCCTGATATAACATATTCCATTATCAAAACATCCCATTTTACAATACAACTATGAAAATTGTACTTTGTTTGAAGCACATGAATATTTGATATCACATAACCCTTTTCTCCTTTGTAAATAATTGCCTTGTTCTTTAAAAATATCCAGTAAGTCAAATATAGTGTTTCAATATTTAAGTAAAGCTCTTTTAGAGTAACAATCAGTTTGAAACAAACAGATGAAATATTCAAAATGTATAACACTTGGCAAATATCTCAGGAGAAAGAACTGAAGAGCTGGGAAGAGAAACAACCCATCTGAAGTTTGGAAAGATATTATCAGCCTTTCAGATATTTGGATTCACCTGCAACTTAAAATTTTACAGTTCCTACTTAAGATACTGCAGATATCAAGGTTTGGTTCAAAATCCCCAATTATTATGAGTGAATATCCCACTATTCTTTCAGAAATCTGAAGGCAATATACAACCTTTAGTGTCTTCAGATAAGTGTTGATGCCTGGAAACTGTCTGAACTAGTACGTGCCATTTCCTTGGAAAGATTTTCTGAAATAGTTTGTCTTCTTTCTAAAGACAAATCACCCAGTATAAAGTGCATACACAGTAGTTTTGAAGGACAGGAGGAAGAGCTGCTACTAAGGCAATGGTCAGATAAGAGGATCATGAGCTTTGCCAACAAAACAACTTAAAGTATCTGAAATTGCACCTGGTTCACATGAAGATAAAGGGACAGAGGATGAAGCACATTCAAATTTGCTGTTATATGGTCATCCTGACCTATATAGCACTAATTCCTTAATCTGTCTACTGTAGGAAGTCATAACTCTCCCTCTTCCTAGAGAATGAAATATTTTGGGGAATATTAAAAGAGGCAGGATAGAATATTTCCCTTAAAGGAGAAATTGAGAAAAAAAAATCCTAACAAAGGCAGAAAGCCTCAGTCTACCTGCCTCAAGCAGAAAGCTGAGGAGGCTAATCTTTAGAAATGGAGATTTTGGGCCACCCTATTCATAAGTATAATGCCTTCAGCTACAGCTCCCACAGAAGGCTGGAGCTGAGGGGATTAGAAAAACAAATGCTCCTAAAATCTATATTCCCCATCCAGCTCAAAGGACGGGGCATGACCTCCCAGCTTCAATGGGAGTCAGGCAAAAATAATTAGAATACTAAAAGGGCACACTCAAGCACAGGTCAAAGTTCATTTCATAAGGAGCAAGCATCTCAAACACAAAGCCCCATGCTATTGTGATTCTGCTTATCAATAAACAGACCATCTTTCCTAATCAACTAGTGTTCATTTTATTTCCAGTGCCTTTCTCCTGGTTTGGAACTGGACCTGATTTTTCTTCCAACTCTACCTTACTGGGATTGAGCTGGCTTAATGCCTAAGTAGATCTCTCCAGGTCTTGTCTGAAATGTTAACCATTATACTCCACTTTCCTAATCACAACAGAAAAAAATTGCTCAGCACAAGCTACCAAATGTTTTATAGAACCTGACAACTTACATGAAAAGTTTTTGAAAAAGTCAAATTGAGGGTTTCATGCAGGTTTGTCAGTTCTCAAAAACATCCATTTAGAAAATCAATTTGCTTCCAGTACTGACTTGTTTTGCAATAAATCATCACTGAAGAATATGTCCCATGAGATAGCTCACTGGAGAGCCACTGATATCTGCAATTGAAAAAGTCCTCTGCCTTTTTAGTGGAGATTTGAAAAGCAACATTGAACTTCTGCGAGTAGCTAATGGTTCTTTCATGATGTGGAAAGTGTGTTTTTTTAGATAGAAAGTCATCTATGTTACTGCCAATCGAGCATCAATGCTGTGCAATATACTTCATAGGAGCTAACAAATAGTCTTATTTGTTTTCAGATGTTTCAACCATTGGCAGCCAAAAAGAATCCTTTGTGATTATTTAATACAGAAATTAATTTTTTTCTAAGGTATTATGACAAGGCATAAAAAAATACATGAGAAGAAGGGCTTAGTAAAAAATAAATCTCATTTGCAAACATTTTGGGGAAACACTTCATTACTCCAGTTGATTTTCACCATGAATCAAATAGGCTCAATGCATTTTAAATGTCAAGTTTGTCTTTCATATAATGGAACTGAAATTTTTCAATACTAATGCAAAATTACCTATTCTGTTTGTGAATTAATGTATGGTTAATTTGTGAATGTATAACAAAGTTGCCCATCAACTTTTGAGTTTCTCAAAGGTTATCATCACTTTTCACATTATGCAAATTATAAAAAATAACTATTTTGAAGGATAACTATATGTGTGTGTATGTATGTATGTATGTATATGTATGTATGTAGTAAAAACAAATAAATGTATGTATATGTATGTATATGTATATATGTAGTAAAAACAAATAAATACGAACACCAGGATAATATCAAATTAGGATCTGTATGTGTATGTATGTATGTATGTATGTATGTGTATATAGTAAGAAATAAAATGATCACCAGGGTAATAAAAACCATAAAATTTAATAAAAAGCGACTAGCTTTCGCCGTCACCTGCCGGCATCCTCAGGGCTAGTGTGCCAGGGAGTGAGAGAGTCACTTTTATAGGTGCAACAAAGCCTGCGCACGACTCCTCGATCTCGTCATCGGGCCTAATTGGGATGACTGCGCACGGCTGGTCTGTTCCTTTCTATTCCTTTTAATTGCATGTTCATCCTCCTCCATCCTTCTTTCTCTCAGTCTTAGGGTGGATGGGCAGATGCCTCTGTAATTACAATGGTCTCTATGTTTTAATCCTTCTCCCCTGGGGTCAGGTGGCAATACACATTCCATGTTTGTTTTGCGATCCTCCTTCGTCCCATTGTCCTTCTTATGACAAGTTTTTCCTTTAGTTTTGGTGTTTTCACTGCTTATATGAATGTCATCTGGGTGGACCTGTAGGTCCTTTTGAGGTGGCTGTGATCTACTGATGGTCTGGGGCTGGAGGAGAAGCCGTTCAGTCACGGAGGAGGGGGGGACGACAACTCCCCAACCACCCCTGCATCCGGTCGTCTCGCGCGCACCGCACCATAGTCAGACAGTCCGGGGGGAGCAGCGGCGGAATCATGTCCTCGCTCCTCCCCCTGGGGCAAGCGCCGTTCAGACAGTCCCACAGACCCCTCCCAGGTGAGTGTAGCTCGTCGATGGTCCGGAACCAGAGGATAGACCGCTCGATCGTGAATGGAAGGGGGCGGCGGTTCCCCATTCGTCACTGCACCCAGCTGTCTCGCGCGTCCCCTGCTGCGGGTAATCGGTCCGGGGAGCGGGGTAATGATGGGATCATGTTCTATTTGATCCTCACAGCGTCTCTCCTCGGTCTGTCTCCTCTCTCTTGTGCCGTCGGTAGCCATACAAGTTCTCCGGAATGGGTCGGGGGGGAAGAGTTAAAACATAGAGACCCATGTGTGCCCATATCTGGGAGTGTTGGTCTCCCCTTTTCACTGCTAATCTATGCTCATGGACCCTGGTCTTAATCCGTTTAGCTGTCTCCCCAACATAATTGGATTGGCAGTCCATGCAATTGAGAATTGGAGAGAGAGGAAAAACGCAGGAGACCGGACCATCATACCCCCCGCTTGCGCATCCCGGAGAACTCCGGGGGACTCGTATGGTTACCAACGACGCAAGAGGGAAGAGGCAAACTGAGGAGAAACGCCGCAATGCTCAAATGGAGCGAGATTCCATCATTACCCCCCTCGGACCGATCACCCGCAGTAGGGGACGCGCAGGACGGTTAGGTGTGGTGACGATCGGAGAACCGCCGCCCCCCTCCAGCTACGATCGAGCGATCTATCCCCCAGCTCCAGACCATCTGCGAGGCGCACCCGCCTGGGAGGGACCTGCGGGATCATTTGGACGGTGTTTGCCCCAGGGGGAGGAGCGAGGGCATGGTTTCACCGTCGCTCCCCCCGGATCGACCGACCATGGTGTGGTGCGCGCGAGGCGGCTGGACGCAGGGGTGATTGGGGCGCTGTCTTCCCCCCTCCCGTGACTGAACGGCTTACCCCCCAGCCCCGGACCACCAGTGGGTCCCGGCCATCCCTGAAAGACCCGCAGGACTGCCCGGATGACATCCATATAAGAAATGAAAACATCAAAACCAAAGGAAAAACTTGCCGCAAGAAGAACAACGGGACGAAGGGGAATTGCAAAATAAACACGAGATGTATACTGCCACCTGACCCGGGGGGGAAGAGTTAAAACATAGAGACCAGTGCAGTAACAGAGGCATTTACCCACCCACCCCAAGATTGGGGGAAAGAAGGATGGATGAGGATGAACATGTGACCGAAATGAACAGGAAGGAACAGATCAGCCGTGCGCAGTCATACCAATTAGGCCCGATGACGAGGTCGAGGAGTCGTGCGCAGACTTTAGTACATCTATAAAAGTGACTCTCTCACTCCCTGGCGCACTAGCCCTGAGGATGCCGGCAGGTGACGGCGAAAGCTAGGCGCTTTTTTAATAAATTTTATAGTTTTATTACCCTGGTGATCATTTTATTTCTCACTATATATATATATATATATATATATATATATATATATATATATATATATATATATTCTGTTATGGACTTATAAACAAATGCTGATGTGGCATGGATTGGAAACAACACAATTATCCACTGTTTCTAAAAGCAAACCTTGTAGATAAGTCAGTTTTGCAGACTGAGAGTTTCAGATTCATTAAATGCATTTCATAATTCTTCATGTTCCAGAATGATCCACCTTGCTTAATTTGCAAAATAAGAGACCAGGTGCAATGATAATGTCAGGTCAGTTCAGTCTTGTATGGCACTTGTTTTTTCAATGTGTACCATTCTCTGTGGACTAAGAGGCTGTATACCAGGCCAGGAGATTGAAGCTATGTCTATTTGTTGACAGCTTGGTCAATTGGCCTGTGCTGCTTAGGGAGCAGCCATGCCAGTGGGCCTGTAACCTGTGACAATAAACATAAGAGAGCAGCCTTGTCAGTGTATTATCAGAGAGGGAAGATAGCATACTGTCTTGGGTACCTGTGCCAAGAGCTAAGTGAATTTGCTTCAGCATAGACAACTGTTTCCAGGCAGAGACCAATGCATTTGGATGCAGGTAGATAACTATGCCTAGAGGCTTCACAGGTGGAGGAAGAAGGCAGCATCAATATTTTAACACCCATCTATCTGTGTCAGAAAACCTGGCTACCCACTGTTCCTTCCAGATGCACCATGCCAGCTTTCAATTGCAGCAGTTGTCTGGGAAGTTGCACAAGAATAACACAGCAAGATTGAGCAGGCCTGCAGTGATTAAAAAGAATTCAGGATACATCAGTTCTGAAGTTCATAGGTAGAGGCCCAGTACCCTTCCTGAGGATCCACTGCTGATATCTTGGAGGGATAGACAGCTGAGGCCAGATCAACAAGGTTCCCCTGAGCATCTAAATGAATTGGAGTTCTACCTTTCCATTTGAACTATCATTCTGCTTTTATTATTTTATTTTTCAAAAAGACTTATTTTTGTTCAGATTCTTTATTTCTATATCCCAACTGGAAGCCCAAGTGGAAGTCAAAAAGAAACTTGTCAACCGCAGTAAACCAAACAGTAGATAGGCCAAAGCAGCTGGCCTCTGCTGTGCCTAATGAAGCCAGGAGCTGCTAATGTCTCTTGGTGCTAATGCATAGACTTCATTCGTGGAGTGAATCTTCTGACTTTTCTGCACACAGGCTGTTCAATAAGGCAGAGCCTGGGAGGAAAAATGTCCAGTCATGTCACAAGCTGGGGTCAAACTCTGTTTCCAAATAAGATTCTAACTGAGAAAAAAAAAGTTAAACACATTAAGGAGCCAGAAGCAGAATAGAGTAGGCTCATTCTTCAGATCTTTTATGTCTCTGAATTGTTTTAAGACTGGATTTTATTGGTTCCTGATTTCTCCTGAGGATCCATGGTTGCTTTGTGCTGCCTTCTACTTCCCAGTTTAAATTTAGCTTAAATTTAAAAAGGTTTGTTTCAAAAGGTGATGGAAAACTAAACTGAACAGGAGCTACAGTAAATCAGTTTAATCTTCATGTATTCTGAAATGCGTGAAAAGAAGAATAAATAAGTTGTTCATCCCCCCCTCTCTTTCTCTCTCTCTCACACACATTTTCTCCCAGTTTTTTTTATTGCACTGTTCCAGAAGCAACAATATAACAGCTACAGCAAATAGCTGCCATTTTTATTCCCTAATACCTTTTTAAAGACTCACAAGTCCTCCAAAACTGCTGAAAAGAAAATAATCCTGCAATTCTCAGTATATCTGAGAATATACTGGGAACAGCTAATTGTGTCACATGCCATCAAATATGATGAATCAACATTTTAAGTCAAGATGCATGTCAGGTATCCGTAGGCTGTTTCACTAGTGGACTGCATCATATACCACCAAACAGGTAATAAAACAATATAGCAACTGATAACAGCTTTTCATTTGCTGAATTCTCATCACCACCATCAAAATAAATAAAACAAAATACACCACCACTAGATAGTGATTAATCAAGGACTAAATATTCTACCAACAGCATTAAAAATAAATAAGGTTCTTCCACACGTCTTGATCTCCACCATCCTGCTGATGTTTCATGACTTTTCACCCAGGCTTTTAGTAAGCATACTGAGGTCCTGTGGAATTTGTGGGTCTGTTTGTTTGCATTTTTGTCATGGTTTTTGTTGTAGTTGCTATCTTGCCATCTTAGCCCTTTGTTTTTTTCTGAGGTACTGTTTTAATATTTAATTTGTCAACTACTAGAATTGTTGGGAGTTAACAAATAAATTAATACATTTGATAAGTAAATGATTTAAAATTGTTAAAAGGGAATGGATAAAAGTGAATTTATAATAACATATATTGATTCTAGTGAAGAGTAGAAGTATTTTCATAAAAACAACTTTGTTATGAAAAATTCCAAAATAATTGTAGAAGAAAAAAGATGTCTCAAGTGTTTAAAGATGCAAAATTGCAATGGACCATATAGATCTTATCTAAAGTTCTTATTTAAGAGAAAAATAAAAATGGAGGAAAAAAAAGCTTTTAGAAACAACTTTCTGTTTACTTTTCTACAGGCAATAATAACTTCATTTTAAACTCCAATTTTATGAAAAGCCTAGAGGGAAAGAGAAAAGCATACAAAACAATCTGGAAAACATTAGTAATGCAGGCCTGAGTGTGGGAAGCACGGGTTTATATATTCTGATGTTGATATCCCAATCAATAAAAATCACAGATCCTGTGCTTTAAGGCAATTTAATTCATTAAAAATGAGGGAGATATTACCACTAGTGCAGATAGTACTTAAAAACAGGAAACAAAGATACGATGCATCTGTATATGTATGAGATGCAACAGACATAGACAGCTGTTATTCCTTTCTGATTGTTACATAGCTAATGGCTCAGAAACAGCTGGGCTGCATAATAGCATTCTTAATAATCTCTCACAAAACTAGCCTTGACAGAAATCAAATTGTTCAAATATCCCTTTTTCATCTCAATTTTGTGGTTAGCCTCAGAAAATGATGGTACCTGACTGACCTTATATGAAGCTTAAGCAAACTATGTCCAGGTTAATTCCAGGTTTTAGGTTATATTGGGAAGCTGGAAAAGTAAAATATGTAAGACAATTACAAACCACTTATGTACTGTTGACAAGAATCAGGGTTGACCCAACAACCTCTCTACCTTACTAGAAAATATGGTAAATAACTAATGAGCAGAAAAGGTTTCTTTCTTAAAATATTTTTCACACCCTGATCCTGAAATCAGTTTCAGAGAGGTAACTCACAAGGAATTCTTCAAGAAAAATATTTCATCTTATTTATATACTTTATTTGCATTCAATTGTTCAATTCATGGATACAACATGAATGAATGTTGTTCTTATGTACCCATCCTCTATCTATCTATCTATCTATCTATCTATCTATCTATCTATCTATCTATCTATCTATCTATCTATCTATCTATCTACCTACTTACCCCCCCTCCTCTCATCTTATCAAGCAGACTTTTGATGCACAAATCTTTTAAAGATAAGGATTTCTACCATTCCAGCAGATACTGAAGGATGTTAGTCTTTTTCAACTTTAATGCCATTGTAGTCTGTTAAGTTCCAATCTTTACTGTACTAAGATGAATCAATGAACCAAATAGACTAGCAGCCAGCTATTAAATCATTGTGCAAGTTCTTGAATTTGTCAATTGTCAGAAACATCTATGAACAGATATACTTGAATGCATATCTTTGTACCCTTTGCACACAAATTGCTGTGTCAATATAAGAAAACCCAAACAAAGTATCAGTTTCAGTTGATATAAGCATCTAAAGCCCAATGCAAGTTTTCAGCCATCTCAGTAGAGACAATGTGAATGTGGAAAACATCTCCTTTCTCATATGTTGATGTTATATGAAGATAATCTTGATATTCACAGGAATATTATCTTGCAATATGGGTGATGTTATTCCTCAGGCTTCAAAGTAATGTTTCTCCTTGCTTTTATACAACATGATATCCAAATGATTAATACAATATCCTTTCTGCTTCATGCTGTTTAGAAGATTTTTCTGCATACAAGACATAGGAAATGACGAAAGCTATCTCCTCCTGCCCACAGAAATGGCTAATATCAGAGGTGGTACTTTTGTGGAAAGTTCTTTTTTATTATTATTCTTAAGCTTTATCATAACATCCTTGACACACAATAGCCTGGTATATTACTAGTGGTAGTGCGACTGACTGAACTCCAGAACACTCTCAATTGTTTTTGCTTTACTACTTTGCATGGTATTGCAACTCTCTGGTTGCTATTAGAACTTAAAGGATTATTATTTTTCTACAAATCAAAAGAAATGGTGTTTTGGGGGATAAAACAGTATGATTTTAGGTAATAACATATCAGAAGCATAAGATAATGTTTATTGCAGATAGAATGGTGACATGAATGTAATGGTTAGGTATCCTAAAGTTAAGTGTAGTGGGTGGGAAACAGAAATTCTGGGAAACAGATTTTAAACTAAGAAATTAAAGTTAATAAATGGAATGAGGAAAGGTGATAAGATATACAAGGAGAGACCAAGGTTAGGTAAGACTTGTTGGAAATAAGAAATATGTATAACGAGAAAGGAAAATAGTGCTGAGGCAAATAACAAGCAGAAAAATGAAGTAGCTTAGAGCAATGAGTTTGAAATGCAAGGAAGAATTATGGTAAGAAACTAGGAGATCTTTCTTTTGTTCAATTGTTCTTTTTCTGTAACAGGAGATGGAAATGATGATTAAGGAGTAAGCCTTATGTAGAAGGGAGAAAGCAGATTTTTTTCCTCCTGATAGCAATTTGCTCAGCAAGAATTTTGAGTGCATTTTAACTGGGAAGATTTGGGCAATGCAGGAAGAAATATGCTTAAACAAGAGTCAGCAAAGGAAACAAGCAGATTCACTGAGTACCTAGCTAGAATGACCCAGAAGAGTAACAGAGAACAAATAAATGATTTAGATCAGAGAGCCTGGAAAGATGAAGCAAGAACTCAGACAATAAAAACAAATGAGCAGGAGATGAACGGTCTGTTTAACATATATTGTTGTTTTAGAGCATGGGTATCAAACTCGCCACACCACATGACGTGTCGCAACGTATTGCGACTCTTTTGCATTGCTGGCAATGGGGTGGGCGTGGCTTTGGTATGATGAAAACGGCCTGCGGGCCAGCAGTTTGACACCCCTGTTTTAGAGAATGAATGTCCCTCAGGAGGGACCAACTTTTAAAAAATCTCCGGGTAGATTAAAGGTTCTCTTAAAATGTGTATGTATGTATGTATGAATGCATGTATGTATGTATGTATGTACATTTATGTTTGTATGTATATACAGATAGCGAAGTAAGTGCTTGTTCTCAGCAGATGCTTCTGTAGGTAAAGGAGATTCACCCACAGAGTTCATTAGTGTTGCTTAAAGTATGATGAAAGAACTTAAAGGGAGATACATTTTGTTTGTTTATTTCTCTACATATATGTCTGCAAAACTGTTTATTCACAGCCAGTCCATGGCTATTATTATCACTGGATTTTCCAGGAAAGACTTAGAAATTATTTTTTGGGGAAGTAAACTAGGTGGAGGCATTGTTCACCACCATATTTTTTAAAGAGACTTCTACAGGAACTGGAAGAAAGAGTTTCTTGCAAAAACTAGTTCTTCAGGTAAGTTTAAAAGGAGGTTACCTGTCATCTTCCAATGTGAAAATTGAATGCAGAAAAAAAATTGTCACTAAGAAAGATCAATTAGGTCCCTCCTTTACCTTCTAATTTTGCCATTATAAACTAAAGTCTTTGCTTGCCATTTCCTTTATATTCAGATTTAAAGGGGGGCGGGGGACTTCAGGTTCAGTTTTTCTTTTCTTTGAATGAGCTCTATCCCTCACAAGAGCATCATCAACCATCTTGGAACAAAAAAAAAATAGAAAAGGATACAGAAATGAATTCCAGAGGATAACACCATGTGAGAATTAGTTTCAAGAGATCTGTTATTCTATAATACCACTTATTTTTATACTGACATATTGTACCATCTTTTTAGACTTCTATAAATCTTCTGTTGCCAACCTAAAGGCCTTTGTTAGAATAATTTAATTCCAGTATGAACTATGTATTTTTTATGTGATTTCAGGAATGTGTTCATTGAATTTGACCAATTGAATTTGACCAATCCAATTGTGACTATTACATTTCCTCCTAGAAAACATAAATGCTAAATTTTATATTTCCAGATCATGTTTAATGATAGTGATAGCCATGATACATAATAGTCCTTGGTGACCTATGCAAGGTGTCTTATTGATATGTGTAAAATATAGCTATTTTATCCATTAATCAACTAAATTGCTTCATACTTTGTACAGGGATATGTAGAACAATAGTTTCTTCAGTTTTGACTCTAGTTCCTATAAACTTAAAGGCTGTCCATATAGATACAGTCCAAGTCTCAGTGCTGTAGGCTATCAGAAAATGGATCAATCAATTTCAATTACTTCCTTGTTTTTAAAGAGAAAGTCTTCAGATTCTATGTTCTGATTATGAAGGAAATGCAACAGCTTTAGATTATTTTAAAACATTTATTCCACTAACAAACCAAATTCATTTTTACTTAAAGCAGTATTTTTTGCCTTTGGACCTAATGCCAGAAAGAATAAATAATGACAGAGATATAGGATATGATCAAAATAAAAACTGATTATGTAAACAAAGTGTCAAGAATATGAATGGAACAAATTAGATTTCATCTAGATTCTGATGTATTGTGTTAATATAATAAGATAATTTTTTTTAAAAAAAATCCAGTCTAGCAATGTCTGATTTTTTTTGCCTCAAGAACAACCATTTATTTTTACAATAAGACAACAAACCCCAATAATTATTTTTTTGTATTAAAGGACTCTGAGTTAAAATTTAGTTTTAGAATGATCAGATTTTCATTTTGCCCAGTTAGAAAAATATGCTTGTTCTATCATCAGAAAACAGCGGCAGGAATATTATCAAGACAAATTTTACAATGAGAAAAAAAGCAAAAAATAGAGGGGAAAAATAAGAAAATAGTCTGATTTTCACTTAAATGGTATTTTAATGTGACTTTCTATGCAATATATATTTAAATTAAATATAAATCAATGTCTCTCTCCTGAATAGCAGCCATAGAAAGGAATAATGTAGATAAAATGAGCAAATGGAACATTGAGAAGAAACTCTTTCTATTTGCATTAAACTTTCTATCATATACCGTATTACTCTATTACTATTAGAATTAATATTAGCCTCAGGAAAAAATCTTATTTACATCCAATGACCAAAATAGTCTTTGATTATCTTGGATTTAACCTCCACCTTGGGACAATAAAATATCAGTTCTCTCTTGTCTGACATGTCAAACATTAATTCAAAATATTAATGGTAATGGTAAAATTGTACATTTTAGACAATTTTTCCAGTGACAAACATCAACTAGTATTTTCCAGTGAAAAACAACACCATCGTTTTATAAAAGTTTTCTTTAAGATTATAACATTATATAAATTTCAGTCCTTTCATCCACATATTCTTCCATTGTTCTATTTGTATTTTATAATCAAAATTTAGCCTATTTTATCATATATCATTTTCAGAAACACTGATATACATCATGAATCACTCATAAGCTTATTTATTATTGATAGCCATTTATATGTGTTTAGTTTTACTGTTGTCAGACTCTTGATGTTTTAGCATTCAGACATTTGTGAAGTCTGACTATTAAGATTGTATCTGAGTGATGCTCTTTCTTTTGGAAAAAATAAAATAAAACTATTACCAGTAGCTATATCTTTCCCACTGATATATACATTAGACACTGATAGATAAATATTTATATACCCAGTCAAAAGATTTTCACATAAAGAGAGGGGAAAAAGCCAATTTAGACAAAGAACCATTGATAAATACTAAATACTAAAGTTCTTTAAAAGAACTTAAATGGGAACTGAAACAAAATCCTTTTTTTCAAGAAACTTAGTTTTATTCCTTCTCTTCTCTAGGGCTTTCTGTTGTTTTGAGTGGTTTTTTTTTTTAACCTTACTAGTTTCCCACCCACACTACCCATAGTACAATATAGTACTCCAACCTATTGGCACCTTTCATTTGGTATTGTTTTATTACACCAGTCTGAATTTTTTTTAAAATTAATACATTAGTTGGCTTTTATATATTGTATATATTCTATATCTTGATGGATATATACTCTGATGCTGCTGCTGATACATTTAGCCACTTAAGGCAGTCATCCCCAACATTTGACATGTTACAAAGCAGAGGGTGAAAGTCAATTAATGTTGTTGTCTTGTTTTTATGGCTTCCTGCGAATTTTCCATAGCAAATGCCTTTTTTGTTCATGCAGAAATTTCCTGTTTCCTTAATACTGAGTAACTGCTTCATTTTTGCATCTGTATTCCAACAGCATTCCCACTGTTCCGAATACCTACTGTGAAGTCAACCTAAATGTCCCCAAGCAGTTTATGACAGATGTCTTCTGATTAAAGAATTATTAGTTATGATTTATCTGCCTTGTAACTGATTAATCAATTGATTAAATTCAATTGAAATAAATTTACATATCACTAGAATCTCATTAGTTCTTTTTTAATATCTGGAAGAAGTACCCTTTCTGTATCTTTGGCTCATTCACAATTCTAGTATCATACACCTAAAACAAAATAAACAAATATGCCTTTATCTCCAGCACTACTGATTAAAATTTGTTACTACTAATTCATCAATTTTAGTAACTTTCTATTTATATAAGCAATATGTTGATGGTTATCTGAAATATGAATTTTTGGTAGAGAAATATTCATCTGTTCTTAAGCAATGTTTACTGCTTAAGGGAAATAATTGATTAGCTTGTCTGGGACATAAAGTGAACTAATAATAATTTATTAAACCTATATACCACCTGACTGTCAATGATGTTGAGCAGTTTATATATGGTTAAAAATAATTTAAAAAGGAACAATATTGATTTGTAAAATGGCAGAAATTATGCAAGTGACTAACAAGTGTTAATTTGCTTAAGTATATATTATGTTTTTAGATTATGATTCAAAAAATCAGTAGCTACATTACATTGAATATTGTAAAGTATTTTAAGAGATCCTTATAAATATGCCAGTGGGTGAAAATAATATCCATGTTACTATTATTGCTATGTTATTATATAATATTAATGTTACTATATTCTGATTTGGTAGAATTTCCCTGGAATTAGGAAAAAACTGTATAAAATTTATAATCATCCATCCATCCATTTTTTTGCTCCCAAGAGTTCAAGGGTCCATACATTTTCAGCTGCTTTGGGGGGAATTGGGATGACCAATAGGTTGGATGTTAAAAAAAATACACCACTATCATATGTATCATGAAGAAGTTGTATTCTGATAGCTATAAATAATGCAACAGAAGTTGCTTGCAGCCATGAGTCAAATTAAAATGAATGTAAACCATGCCTAAATTCATTCTCATTACAATCTTAAGAAAATTCTTTTACAGCCCTATTTTGTGGTACCTACTGATTTTGCATTATTTTCCAGCTGTCTGCAATTCTGAAAAATGAATGTTTGATTCTGTCTGCTTCTTCTAAGAAGGAAAATGGAAACAGGCTATTTCCTACAAATTTAAGATAATTCCCAGCATAACGTTTATGATAAATGGTTTTCAGCTTGTTTCGTTTTAAGTAACTAATTATAAAATGCCCAATGGATGTTATATTCAATTTTAGGTAAACTTATGACAGAAATATTTATAATCTTATCCCATCTCTTGACTATTTTGAATCAGAAACTGCTTGTTTATCAGTATATCCTAAAATTTTATATATTTTATACTTTATGTCAGGGGTCCCCAACCCCTGGTCTGTGGACCAGTACCAGGCCGCAGCATGGCAGCAACCAGTCTGCACAAACAAGCAAAGCCCCATCCACGGGATGCAGGCAGCACACAAAACCACATACCCTCCGGTCCACAGAAAAACCTCTCTCCATGGAACTGGTTCCTGGTGCTCCAAAGGTTGGGGACCTCTACTTTATGTGACAGAACTGAGAGCTGGAACATCACCTATAAAAACTCTTAATTTTGTAATGAACATACAGAACATTTAATATACATATATATAGAAATCTTTCTCTAGAAACATTGTATCCTGAAATACAAAGATGTATTCTATAACTCAGTTAATACTTCAAAACCTCAAGACAACATTGTAAAAATATGTTAAGACAACTAAAACTAAACATTTTTATCCATGTGAAAACTATACATTTATTTTGAATTGGATCCATATACCACTGAGTTGGGCTGAATCAACATGCAAGTTACAACCCGTACATTCCAATACTTTGTTCTTCATCTTTCTTCTATGTTGCCCAAGGCAGCCATTTAAAAGATAGTAGTTTGAAAGTCTAAAGTTGGTAAGGTAGGAATCTGATTCTCACATCAGACAAACTGAGACAAGGGAAAATAGTAGAAATATCAAGAGCTAGAAATAAGCAGAACTCAAAGGCAGAGGTAATAGTGGGGCCCATAATTGATATCTGGAAACTAGCATGTATACAGGACAAGATTCTAAGGTGTTGATAGATGAAGAACCTTTTAATGTGTCTATCAACCTTTTCTCTTCAATAAATTAACTTCTTGACCTTTCTTTTTAATATATTTAGGAATGTCTGAGAAGGCATATCTGATATGAATAGGGGATGTTGATGCCCATCATTTCTGCGTTGTGCTTATTCCAGTTTGAATCTTTAAAAAACTCTTTGGAATTTTCTGAATGTCCAACAGGAAGACTCATTCAGTGCAAAGAATTTGCAAATATCAGGGTATCATGACAGGAAGACTTTTACATCACAAGATGGCACTGATCAAAAATATGTATTACTTTCCGTAAAGAAGTGTTTTCTGTTCAAGAGCATTGTAAATTTTCATTTTGGATATTTGTCTCTTTTTACAATCTAAAAATCAAGTTGCTAAAGCTCTTGGATGTGAGAAATGAAATATTAGTGTTGAGTGTCAAAATGATTTTAGTAAAAAAACATTGATTTACTGACTATTTACTGGACAAGCTACCACAGTCCCTTAAAACTAAAATCTTGGACTGCAAGACAATTGATTTCAATAAATTTAAAGAGAGATTAAGAAGGATTCCATGAATGAGAATCCTCAAGGGGGAAACAACCCAAGAAGCTTGGGAAACTTTGAAAAGTGAGATTATAAAAGCCCAGTGTAGCATGGTCCAAATGAAGAAAAAAAAAATAAGAGATTTCAAAAGAAACCACAATGACTGAAAAAAAAAAATACTGATAAACCATGTAAGAAACAAGAAAAAAGTGAAGGAAGCAATTGATCCATTACTGGAGAAAATGGCAAGAAGATGATGAGCAGCAAGGAGAAAGCAAAATTGCTTAACTCATTTTTTGCATTTGTCTTCATACAAAAGGAAAAAAAAAACAGACCATGATGGGATTTAGCCAGGTCGCACCACTTTGGCAGATCCGTTAGCTAATTTTTTGTTACCGAGGCCCAGAACGGACTTCCAGAAGCAGCATCCACACAGAGAACTGTTGTTCACATATTTGAATCTCATCACTGCTCAATAGTAGTAACTGTGTTAGTAACTGAGAAAGATCTTTCAGTCCTAGTGGATAATCACTTAAATATGAGCCAGCAGTGTGCTGCAGCTGGCAAAAAAAGTAAACACAGTCTTGGGCTGCATTAATAAAGGAATAGAATCAAAATCTTGTGAAGTGTTAGTACCATTTTAGAATGTCTTGGTAAGACTACACTTGGAATATTGCTTCCAGTTTTGGTTACCATGATATAAAAAGATGTTGAGACTCCAGAAAGAATGCAGAGAAGATCAACAAAGATGACTAGAGTACTGAAGGCTAAATATGAAGAATAGTTGCAGGAACTGGATATGTCTAGTTTAATGAAAAGAAGGACTGGGGCTGACATGATAGCAGTGTTCCAATTTCTAAGGGGCTGCCACAAAGAAGAGGGAGTCAACCTATTCTCCAAACCACTTGAAGGCTGGACAAGAAGCAATGGATGGAAACTAATCAAGGAGAAAACCAACCTAGAACAAGGGAGAAATTTCCTGATAGTTAAAACAATTAATCGGTGGGACAACTTATTAATTGATCCAGAAATTGTGGGTATTCCAACACTGGAGGTTTTTAAGAAGAGATTAGACTACCATTTGTCTGAAATGTTATAGGGTTTCCTGCTTGAGCAGGGAGTTACTCTAGAAGATCTCCAAAGTCCCTTCCAATTCTGTTATTTGGATAGAAATTGAACTGAACATTTTTTTTTAAAGAAAATCAGAATTTGATGAGAACCAAAACCATTTATTTCAAATCATGTAGCAGATTTTCATAGAATAAAATAGAATTCTTTATTGGCCAAGTGTGATTGGACACATAAGGAATTTGTCTCCGATACATAAGCTCTCAGTGTACATACAAACAACAAGTGATAAATCATGATCATAATCATAAAATCCATCATCATAAATCATAAGATGCAACACTTAGTGATAGTCATAGGATACTAAATAAGCAATCAACATAAATCATAATAGGATAGTGAATAAAAGCGATCAGCATAAATCATAAGATACAAAAAAACAAAGTTATATTCATAAGAAGCTAAGGAAATAAGTAATAGGAAAGATGAGAAGGGTAATAATAATTCAGCCCTACTAGGTGATTTGACATCCCAGGGTATAAGACAGTGTGAAGGAATTAGCTGTTTAACAGAGAGATGTCACGGGGGGAAAATGTCCTTGTGTGTAGTTGTTTTGGCATGCAATGCCCTATAGTGTCATCTTGAGAAAAGAAATGGAAACAGTTTATGACTAGGATGTCAGGAGTCTATATGTATATGCATATACTGTACTGTACAGACCCCACACATCCTTGCAGAATCCTTTGGTGGGTGTATGCTTTCAGAAAATTAAATAATCATCCCATGGTTTTACTCTTTCCTTTGCAATTTTTTTCTAATGACAACCTATTTCCATAGATATGAATGGGAATACAGACAAAATATAAGACACCTTACCTGTTCTGACCCGTTTTGGTTTTATAAACAGAGTCAATAAAATATATCTGTGATTTTGGATTCTGTTTTGATCCAGAAGCTGTCTGGGGCTTTTTCTAAGACAGATGTAGTTATTGAAAAAAGATCATCTTATAAGGAATCAGCAGAACAGCAGGAAATTCAGGTTTTTCAGTGGTCAAAGATTGAAAGTTATTTTGCTATTCTCTTTTGTCTGGATCAGGGAACCTAAAGGAAACAAAGGGTGCCATTTCTTCATAGCCTTATTTGACAGTTTTATAAGGAATAAACTCATTGAAGTTTTGATAGGAGAAACTTCTCAACATCCAAACATCTGATTGTGGGTCTAATAGCTACCAGATGATATTACATGTCTATGTGTGGTATGTTGGACATTAAAGAAATGAACAACTGAAATAAGAAAATACATGGCATGTTCTCTTGTAATTTAGATGGATTGGAAACTGGAAGAGCAGAAAAATGTTAATAAAAAGGAAAACTCTTATTATAGGATAAGGTTTGGTATCTAAAACACAATAGCCTCTGGTTAAACTGAACTGGAATTCTCTGCAACTCTCCATTAAGATCTTTCTGATAAAACCTTATATGGAGAATAAAATTAGCATGTATCTTTTTTTTTTCAACTACTCAAATTCTTTTTGAAAGGAAAGAATATTCTGATATATTTTTTCCAAAGAAGACAAAATATAGTTATGAGATGTCAAAGGATATCTGGAGAAGAGATATATATTTTGAGCACACTGCACTGCTGACTTCTTAACATCCCCTGCTTCAGCTAAATTCCAAGGAAAGGAAGGATGCCATGAAGGGTCATCTCCTATGACCTCTTTCATTTCAGAAAGCAAGGACAACCAAGAGACTATAGAATAATTGGGAAGTATGTGGGGAAAAAAAAATCATCTGAGGCCATTTTGGAACAATAACATAAGCCCAAAGATATCAACTCCCTGCCCAAAAAGTTACAAAACATCTTGAAAATTAATTTTTAAAACATAAAAGGTTTTTTTTGTTTGTTTGTTTTAGCAAAGGAAAACTAAAGAACAAATTTTACTTCAGTGTTAAATAAAATACCATATAAGACTGTAGTTAATATTTCATATTCTGGGATTCTTACATTGTACTCTTTTCACATTTATTGAGAGCAGCCACCAATCATGTAGGACAGCTTTCTGCAACTTGTCCTGGAAATTTCAGAATCTCCAGCAAGATTCACTTTGAGACTTGCAGTGCCAACATCTATGGAAACTGACAGGTTAGAAGAAGGAATGCACAAAGGGAAAATTTTCAGGACATATATCAAGTTAGATATTTTTTTTTTTAAAAAAAACACCTTTTAGTATGAGTTGGCATGTTTATTGTTTATATTTTTTGATGCACACTGCCCACAGTCAACTTGTGACATGGATAGCCGTATAAAATTGATAAACAAACATCTTGCATGAGATCAGAGAAAATTCTATGCTTTCTACACACATTGAGTCTGCTTCCAAGACAAAGCCATTTTACATACAGGAAAAGTAACACTCAATCATACATTCTATAGTTAAAATGTACAAACAAAGCATTCACTGACATGAGGTTTAATAATGCAATTGGAAGTGCTGCTTCAGAAAAGGGTATTGTTTACTTCCATCATCTCTTATGGCTTACTTCTAAAAAATATGTCTCCTTTTATGTACCTTTCAAAGGTAACTAGGGATTTCTCTTGTGTACTTAAAAGCACTCTATGAACTGAATTTCTTTAATTGATGCTATAAAGTACAGTTATAACAATTGCAAAATCTTCAAAAACAAGACAAGGGTACTTCTTAAAGTAAGCCCCTCTTTTCCACTTTGAATGCAACTTTATCCAGCTAATTTACTTCTTTCTCAATATCACATTTTGAAAGCTCTTTTAAATAGGATTTAATGCATCATTCTATTTCTGATCTATATCAGTTTTACATATTTTAGACATATCTGCATTTATTTCCATATATAATCATTCCTTATGCATTCTTTGTGATATGTGTATGTGTGTGTGCACAAGAATATTAGATTTTTTACTATTTTTATTATTTACAGAGTTTTTAAGCCAATATAGTATTACAAAATCCAGAGGAGCTATGTAGCATTCCATTGTCTAGAAATTAAACAATTCAATTAAAAAGGAAGGCCCAAATAAAAGTAGCAGCCTTCATAAATAAGAAAAATAGGCAAACTCCACTGGAGAAGTTTCATATACCGTACATATTGTATCTTGTACATTTATAAATAATATATATATTAAATTATACTTTGACTATAAAGGTATTCCAGGTATATATTTAGACATATATTTGCATTATAGTATTAAACTAAAATATAATTATTCAAATACATACCTGGAAGTACCAGTGAAATTCTGCTACATGATTTGAAATGCTGTTCTCATCAAATTCTAATTTTCTTTTAAAAAAAAGTTCAGTTCAGTTTTTATCCAAATAATTCCATTTGAATCAGATAAAGACCCTGAGATTAAAATATTGTATTTATCAATATGAGAGAAATGAACGTTCATATTTGTTTAAGAGAATTACATTCAATGTGGAAATACAATCATTGGGTCAACCCTCCATCCCCCACACACAAAACAATAACAACACATTTGGCAATTTTCATAGTCCTGAAATTGAAAATAAAATCTTGGTCTAGAACAGAGGTCTGCAAACTTGGCCACTTTAAGACTTGGGGACTTCAGCTTCCAGAATTCCCCAGCCAGCAAAACAAAGATGGCTGGGGAATTTTGGGTGCTGAAGTCCCCAAGTTTTAAAGTGGCCAGGTTTGGAGACCCCCTAGTCTAGAAGTATCCCTTCCAATTATATTACAGAATATGAAATATCATGTTAGTTAAATAAAGCTTATTAAGGTTGTTTTCTATATTTTCAGTGCATGAATTACAGTAAGAAATGCATGAAATCTAAAAGGAATTATAAAGAATCTATGTCAGGCCCAAAGCCAGGAATAATACATGTTTCGCACCTATATATAAAATCTTGCCAGATGAAAACTCTATTAACTGCATCCACCACTTACTCTATGAATTAACAGGGAGAGTTGCCTTTACCCTTTTCATGTCACTCATAATATCTGGGTTGAGTTGCCTCTTACTTCTCGGGAATGTACCCTCTCACTACTAGGAATTACCTCCTCACTATGTATCATATTCTATCACTTAATCCAGTATTGATAAGCATTAATAAATAAATAAATAACAATAGTTTTAATGAGTCATTTGAATTTATTAATACAATAAGTAACCTCACACTGATAGATTACAATGATTTGCTCATCTTGGGCTATTGCTGAATAGTTTACATATACATACTTTTATCTATAGACTATTTAGAAATAAATCATACAATTTTTCAAATGGAGATAAACTTTGCCATTATGGATTTTTCTTCTGCTGACCCTGCATAGCACTTCTTGCGAGTCAACCTCGGGAATTGCCACTTCACAGTTGCTTAAGGGTTGAGAAGTTGAGAGTTGAAGAAGGAACCATTTTTGCTTTTTCTATTAGTTTAGAAAGAGTAAGACCCTTTGGAATGTTAAATTATATTGCATTCACTTGCATGCATCTTCTTTGGTAAATAATTTTAAAATACAATTTTAAAAACTTTTGAAAAATATTTTTATAATAAACAACAACAGCAAATGTGTGCTTAGAATATAGAGTTTAGAACGTTTAACAATAAAATAATAGGCTCAGATGGACTTATAATAACAATTTTAAACTTTTGGAAGAATACATCTGATAAGAAAGTGTTATTGTTTACTTTTTAAAAAATCAAAACACAATAAAGGGAGTTTAAAAATTAGACATCAGAGGGAGCTAGAGGATAACAAAAGAATGGAAGAAATATTCCAACTGAGCTTTTTTAAATTTAGTATTTATTCTTTCATTGCTTTTAAAATAATGACAGGGAAAAAAAACAACAACGAACAATGAACATTTATGGAAGTGTATGACAAATGGCCTCTCAAAAATGATAGATAGATACATAGTTAACAATGCAATGAAATAAGAACAAGATAGTCTGGATAAATGTGAAATTAATGAGAATGTAGAAAGACATGGAGCAAGTAATGAGTAAGACTGTATGCACCAAACCAGCAACAGGAACAATTTTATAGATTGCTACATCAGAAAATAACTCTGTTGGATTATAGGTCTGTGATATTAATGGGAGACTGGAATGGTGTTTTAGATACACAAAAGGACAAAAAAGGTTTTTCTACCTTTTTTAAACAGGCTAAATTACCTAAAGCTTTTTTTGATTTGAAAGAAGATTGGGAATTGAGAGACTATTGGCGTGAACGTAATCAAGAGGAAAGAGACTTCACCTTTTTCTCAGATAGACACCAATCTTTCTCAAGGATTGATTTTTTTTTATCACAACAGATTTATATAACAGGGTGAAGAATGTAAAAATTTTTCCTAGGTCATTGACAGATCATAGTCCAGTTTGGATGGAACTGGTTGCTGAGAAAGAGGAGAGGAGATCCTGGAGGTTGAATGAGAATTTATTTAAACAAGAAAAAAATGTTCAAAAATTAAAGGAATGTTTAAAGGACTATTTTGATTTAAATATGTATAAGGGAACATCAATGTCAATGGTATGGGATGCAAGTAAAGCTTTTATGCGTGGGATCTTGATAAAAATGAATAATTTTTATAGACAAAAGCAGATTCAGAAACGTAAAGAATTGGAAGATGAGATTAAATTAAAAGAGAAGCTTTTAATCTCAAATCCTTTAGATGAAAAGGTGAAAGGAGCCATAAAATGATTAAAAACACAATTTAATATGTTGATAGCTGATCAAGCTGCAACTAATTTAATGTTTATGAAACAAAATACATTTTGTAATGCTAACAAGCCAGGAAGATGGTTGGCTTATCAGTTAAGAAAGAAACAGAGACACAGAGTCATAGATAAAATAAACTATAATGGTAAACTGGTTTATCAGAAAGAGTTGATTAAGAAATCTTTTTTAGAATATTATCAGAAATTATATAAGAGTACTAATGTACAAACTACAGATATAAATAATTATTTAAGTAAAGTTAACCTTCCTAAATTAACAGAAGATCAGAAAAAAGAGATTAATGGTTTAATTACCAATGAGGAAATTGTGACAGCTATTAAGCAGTTAAAATTAGGTAAAGCGCCGGGTACGGATGGTTTGACATCTATTTATTACAAAACTCTAGTAGAAGAGATGACCCAACCTTTATGTGAGCTTTTTAATAATATATTACAAGGTTTAGAGATTCCTCCGTCATGGCGCAATGCTTTTATATCTCTGATTCCAAAAGAGGATCAAGATCTTACCTTGCCTAAGAATTATAGGCCTATATCTCTCTTAAATGTGGATTATAAAATTTTTACAAAAATTTTAGCTAATCGGCTTATGGGGGTCTTGCAACAGCTTATACATAAGGACCAATCGGGTTTTATAACTGGAAGGTATATGAAAAATAATGTTAGACAAATTATTAACTTATTAGAATATTTAGATAAAAACAACCAAGTCTCTGCAGGGCTGATATTTTTGGATGCCGAAAAAGCCTTTGACCAACTGAATTGGCAGTTTATGTTAAGTTTAATTAAGGAGATGAATTTTGGTCAAAACATATTACAAGCTTTATCCAATATATATCAAAAACAGACTGCTCAACTTATTGTTAATGGGGGTTTGTCAGAGGTTTTCACAATAGAAAAAGGTACAAGACAGGGATGTCCATTATCTCCGTTACTGTTTGTTTTAACATTGGAAATTTTGTTGATTAAAATTCGGGAATCGCAAGAAATAAAAGGAATAGAAATCAACAAAAAAGAATATAAGTTAAGAGCTTTTGCAGATGACTTGGTTGTTACTTTGTCTCAACCTACTTACTCGGTAGTAAAATTATTACAATTGATTCATCAATATGGGTGTGTTTCGGGTTTTAAAATTAATAATAATAAGACTAAAATATTACCTAAAAATATGACTAATTGTGATAAACAGACCTTGGTTAAATTAACAGATTTTGAAGTTGTTGATAAGGTAAAATATTTGGGGGTCATATTATCTGTTTCTAATGCAAAATTGTACAAAAATAATTATGAAAAGTTGTGGATTGGGGTACAGAAGGATTTAAAGAATTGGGATAACTTACAGTTATCTCTTATGGGTAGAATTGCAGTTATCAAAATGAATGTTCTACCCAAATTTCTTTTTTTGTTTCAAATGTTACCTATCTTAAAGAATGAACTTAACTTAAATGAATGGCAGAAAGGTATTAACAAATTTATTTGGGCAGGAAAAAAACCAAGGGTAAAACTTAAAATTATGCAAGATTTCCGTGAGAGAGGTGGACTCAAGGTACCAAATTTGAAATTATATTATGATGCTGTGATTTTAACACTGATTAGTGATTGGGTGAATTTAACAAATGTAGAAATACTCCATTTGGAGGGTTGGGATTTACTTTTTGGATGGCATGCCTATTTAATTTTTAATAAAAAAGTGGATCGGGTTTTTAAATCTCATATTATAAGGACTTCTTTGCTCAGGGTATGGAGGAAATATTATAAAAGTGATTTTAAAATACCATTATGGGCTACACCTTGGCATGCGATAGAGGGGATAAAGAGAGGAGTTAAGATGGATACGGTTCCCTATATACAAGTACTTAGATGGGATGGTCAAAATTGGCAGTTAAAATCTTTGGAAGATCTAATACATGAAAATATTACTTATTCATGGTTTCAATATAGACAAATAGTGGAGAGATGGAAGATGGATCGTAATATGGGTTGGCTTAGAGAAGATGAAAATCTTTTTAAACAAGTAAGGGATCAAAGACCAACTCATATTAAGAGGGTTTATGGGGTTCTAGTGGAAATGGATTCAGAATCTGAATTAATCAAAGATTGTATGATTAAATGGGCACAAAATATTGGTGAACCAATCCCACTGGATACTTGGGAACTTATATGGGTGAGGAATGTTAAATTCACACAAGCGCAGAATTTAAGAGAGAATTTTTATAAAATGTTTTATAGATGGCACCTTGACCCACAAAAATTGTCTATTATGTACCCTGATCTACAGCCTAAATGTTGGAGATGTGGTTGTTTGGATGCTACCTATTATCATATTTGGTGGTCGTGTAAAAATATAAAAGCTTTCTGGATTAAGATATGGTGGAATATTCAAAGAATTTTTAGAAGGAGGGTAAAATTTACCCCGCAATTATTTTTATTAGGTATTGTTACGGATTGTGATGCTAAGGAAGTTATATTGATGTTAAATTTGATCACAGCCGCAAGGCTGCTAGTAGGACAATATTGGAAGAAGGAATCTTTGCCTACCCTACAAGAGTGGTTTTATAAAGTTTCTTATTTGGCGGAAATGGCAAAGATTTCGGCTTTCTTAAAGGAGCAATCTCAAGAGAAATTTTTTGTTGTATGGGAAAAATGGATAAATTTTATACAATATAATTTGGATATGGAAAAATATCATTTAGCTTTTTTATAATTGTATAAAATTTTTTTTGATATTTTACAGATTGTTTTTTTTCTCTTTTTCCGTCTTTTGTTTTCTTCTCTCTTTTTTTCTTTTATCTTTTTTATCCCTTTTTCTTTTTCTTTCTCTCTCTCTTTCCCTTCTTTTTTTCTCTTTCCTTTTTAAGTATTTTTCTTTTTAATGCATATGTTATATATAACTTATCATTAATTATTTTATAAGTTGTAAAAATTTGTTTAGGTTTTTTAAAATTTTAAATAAGCCTGTATCCAGTTCTGGGAAGCTCGGGGAGGGGGGAGGGAGGGGGGGTTGGGAGGGATGGGTGAGGGTTGGTCGTTTATTTGTAAAACTTTTAAAAAATTTTCAATAAAAAAAAAGAATGTAGAAACAAGAAAGATGCATAAGAGAGATACATAACTATCAAACCAAAAAAGAGACATGATATTTTTAAATTGAATATACAGAAGAAACCTGTTAAAAGTTTTAAAGAATTTCCTGAAAAATGACCAAAAAAGATGAATTTTTGCTTAATGTACAAAATAGGCTTGCTAAAATTTAAAACATTTTGGGGCAAATCAAAAAAAGATGACAAGAAATCAAATCATATTTGAAGAAGTTAAGAATTAAGGTCGTAATTCTTATTAATAATTTAAAAAGTATAGGGAAGGAATACAAGTTTGGGTTATTTAATCAAGGTTAAGACAGATTTTAGGTCATGGCAACCCATTGCAACTTATGGATGATTGATTGCCCTATATAAAAAGGGGGAGAGATGATATTCTTTTTGAGTACCTGTATTACAGAGATATTTCTACCTAGTCTCATCTCACCATTACTGCATAAATACCCATAGCACACAGACAATTCTACACCTCTGCTGCTTTCAGATACCAAGCCTGCCACAGCATACAATGTTGTCACACTCTGTACAGCAGCACTTAAAATTTGTTGGATGATGACTTATGCCATAAACTAGATTTAATGAGCATCTAGTTTGCCATTTTTGAGTGCTCTGTTATTTGATAGATATAATCTTCCACTTAGCCATACTACTTCCCCATGCTTCCTCTGTACTCCGTAGTACTTCCCCATGCTTCCTCCGTACTCCGTAAGTGAGTACGGAGTACGGAGGAACCATATCATTTTTGAGAGGCCATTTGTCATACACTTCCATAAATGTTCATTGTTCGTTGTTGTTTATGTGAACCATAAACACAAAGCTTTCGCTGTGTCCCTGCACAACAGTCACAGTGCCCTTGCTGACCTTAATAGGGACATTAAGGAGACAGGTATAGGTATTTGTGAAGATAACTCAAATAAGCAGGGGATTGTGGTCCGAGATGAAGAACTCGATTTTGACAGGGAGAAGTGTGAATCAGGTATTGCACATCAGTCATGCAAGAATAGAAAGGCTCCCAAAAAGAGAAGCTACCTTCTGGTAGGTGATTCAATTATAAGGGATGTAAATTTAGGAAAGGACACAGAGGCTTTGAAAGAGGTCAGGTGTCTTCCAGGTGCTACTGCCAGTAGGGACAAGAAGCGTATTTCTAAAATAATCAAGAATGGCAGCAAGGACTGTGATGTGGAGGCTATTGTACATCTTGGCACTAATGATCTGTCCCAAAAAGATATACTCTCTGTGCAGAATGATTTCCAGAGCTTGGGGAAGGAACTTAGCAGAATAGGCTGTAGGCTCACTTTCTCAGAGGTTTTACCAGTGTATAAGGAGCAAAACGGAAAAGGCCAGCGCATAGCACAATTCAATATGTGGCTAAAGGAGTGGTGTAAAGGGGAAGGCTTTGGATATATTAGTCACGATGTCAGTAGCTGGTCCAATCAAAAGATGTACAAAAGAGATGGTTTGCATCCATCAAAAAAAGGGACTGAGTTACTCGGCTATAAATTCACAGATTTTCTGGAGGGAAATTTAAACTAAACAGCGGGGACAGGGAGTTAATTGATACGGAACAACCCTGTCCCCGGCAATTTAAAAACTATAGGGCTATCAGTGCATGTAGCATAGATGTGTGTGTGGACAAGAATACCAACCTTGCTATCAAGCAAAATGAAGCCTCTAATAGCGAGTGCCACATAAAGTGCACTAACCAAATAGGTGGTAAGACAATAGGGGAACTCAGGCACCACACAGGTTATGTAGAAAGGAAACACAGGGCCACCCACAAAGGACTCAAATGTTTATACACCAATGCACAGAGTATGAACAGCAAACAGGGTGAACTAGAAATTCAGGTTAATGAGGGCAGATACGATATTGTTGCCATTATGGAAACATGGTGGGATGAAACCCACACATGGAACACACAGCTAGAGGGATTTAAATTATTTAAAAGAAACAGACCAAATAAAAGAGGAGGTGGAGTTGCTCTCTATATAAGAAATAACTACATCTCCACAGAAATAGAGCACAACAATGATAAAAACTGTCTTGAATGCATTTGGGTCAATATAAAAGGGGGGGGGAAATGACATTGCCATAGGTGTATACTACAGACCACCCAACCAAACAGAGGAAATAGATGAACTTTTTGCTAGTCAGCTAACTAAGGTATGTAGGAAGCACATCACAATAGTAATGGGGGACTTTAACTACCCTGACATCAACTGGGAGACAAACTCCGCACCAAGTGGAAGATCAAACAGATTCCTGGCAAACCTAGCAGACAACTTTGTCTCCAAAAAAGTAGAGAAGGGAACTAGGGGATTAGCCATTTTGGATCTAATTCTCACTAACAGAGATGAAATGATAGACGGTGTTGAAGCCATAGGAACCCTGGGAGGAAGTGATCATGCAATATTAGAATTCAACATTATAGAAGCACAACCAATAGAACACAGTCAAACTAGAGTCTTGGACTTCAAGAGAGCTAATTTCAATAAACTTAGAGAGGGCTTGGGAAGGATTCCATGGATGAGAATCCTCAAGGGGAAAACAACTCAAGAAGCTTGGGAAATTTTGAAAAATGAGATAATAAAAGCACAGTCTAGCACAATACCAACAAAGAGGAAAAACAACAGCTCTCAAAAGAAACCAGCATGGCTGCATAAAGAACTCTCTGACAAATTGAAAGATAAAAAGGACAAGTATAGAAAGTGGAAAGAGGGGAACATAACTAAATCAGAATATCAGCAAATAGCCCGAGCCTGCAAAGATGAAGTGAAGAAAGCCAAGGCTCAAAATGAACTAAGGCTTGCGACCAAAGTCAAAAATAACAAAAAAAGCTTCTTTCAACATGTAAAAAACAAGAAAAAAGTGAAGGAAATGATTGGTCCATTAGTGGGTGGAAGTGGCAAGAAGGTGACAAGCAACAGGGAGAAAGCAGAACTATTTAACTTCATTTTTTGCATCTGTCTTTACACAAAGGGAAAAAACAGACCAACCTATCAAAAATAGTGCCGTAAAAAACAAAACAGAAACACAAGTTAAGATAGGCAAGAAAATGGTTAGTGAGCACCTGTCCAGCCTAGATGAGTTCAAATCGCCAGGACCAGATGGATTACACCCCAGAGTTCTCAAGGAACTGGCAGATGTGATATCGGAGCCACTGAACTATATTTTTCAAAGATCCTGGAACACAGGGGAACTACCAGAGGACTGGAAAAGAGCTGATGTAGTTCCCATCCTCAAAAAAGGAAAAAAATGGATCCAGGAAATTACAGACCTATCAGCCTGACCTCAATACCTGAGAAGATCCTGGAAAAGATAATCAAACAACGAATCAACGAACGCCTAGAGGCAAACAAGGTCATTACTAAAAGCCAACATGGGTTTGTCAAAAATAGATCATGCCAGACAAATCTTATTGCATTCTTTGACCAAGTGACAAAATTAGTGGATCAGAGGAATGCTGTGGACATAATTTACTTGGACTTCAGTAAGGCATTTGATAAAGTAGATCACAACCTACTACTTGACAAGATAGAAAAATGTGGGGTAGACAGAACCACCACCAGATGGATCCGTAGCTGGCTGACCGGCCGTACTCAGCGAGTGGTCCTCAATGGAACTGCATCTATATGGAGGGAAGTGTGTAGTGGGGTGCCCCAGGGCTCTGTTCTGGGCCCAGTACTCTTCAACATCTTCATCAACGATTTGGATGAAGGGATAGATGGGGAACTCATCAAATTTGCAGACGACACCAAGCTGGCAGGAATAGCCAACACTCCAGAAGACAGGCTTAAGATACAGAAGGATCTGGACAGACTTGAACACTGGGCACTAACTAACAAAATGAAATTCAATGGTGAAAAAAGCAAGGTTCTACATTTAGGCAAGAAAAACCAAATGCACAAGTACAGCATAGGTGGCACCATGCTCAATAGTAGTAACTGTGAGAGGGACCTCGGAGTCCTAGTAGACAATCACCTAAATATGAGCCAGCAGTGTGCTGCAGCTGCCAAAAAGGCCAACACAGTGCTAGGCTGCATACAAGGGATTAATACCACTCTTCAATGCCTTGGTAAGGCCACACTTGGAATACTGCATCCAGTTTTGGTCACCACGATGTAAAAAAGATGTTGAGACTCTAGAAAGAGTACAGAGAAGAGCAACAAAGATGATTAGGGGACTGGAGGCTAAAACATATAAGGAACGGTTGCTAGAATTGGGTATGTCTAGTTTAACGAAGAGAAGGACAAGGGGGGACATGATAGCAGTATTCCAATATCTCAGGGGCTGCCATAAAGAAGAGGGAATTAAGCTATTTTCCAAAGCACCTGAAGGCAGGACAAGAAGCAACGGGTGGAAACTAATCAAAGAGAGAAGCAACCTAGAACTAAGGAGAAATTTCCTGACAGTGAGAACAATTAATCAGTGGAACAGCTTGCCTCCAGAAGCAGTAAATGCTCCAACACTGGAAGTTTTTAAGAAGAGACTGGACAGCCACTTGTCCGAAATGGTGTAGGGTTTCCTGCCCGAGCAGGGGGTTGGACTAGATGACCTCCAAGGTCCCTTCCAACTTTACTACTACTACTACTACTACTACTACTATTATTATTATTATTATTATTATTATTAAGTGTTTTCCTGGTCACTTTTGGGGGTGAGTGGAGTCCTTTCCCCATTTTCTAATGCTGGTCCTGGTTGTCTCCCCCCTCCCTTGTCCTCCTGCACCTGGCGCTTTGTCTTTCGTGATGGTGACTGGGGGATGTTTCTCTCTTGTGGTGCTTTCCTCCATTCTCTTCAATGAATGCCAGCCCCACCTCAGCCAACCCAGCATCTGCGATGCGGTGTGGACTGACGGAAACCACGCCGATCGCATCGTGGGGAGCGATCATCCCACAGTCTTGTAATCCGCACTCCGACTTACTAAGGCATTCAGGGGGTCGATTCCAGTACTGTGCTCCTAATGTCCAACTCACTGGGCACACATTCATGCTGCAATTTGTGAGATCCCCACTTGTCCTTCCATCCTCCCTAGTAGATATCCTAATCCGTTCATCGGCAGCAGTCTCTCCCTCCCTCCAGTCTCGAGAGCCATCCCCATTCACCAGTTGGGAATCCCTTTTTCTCCAGCATGATTGGATGGAGAACCCACGGATGGGTTGTCTTAATCTATCTGCTCCAATTAGACTAAGTCTGAAATTTAGTACCGCCCCCTCTGTGCCAACTGCACCCCAGTTTTAGACTTAGTCTCTTTGCTCTAAGACGCGTTTTTTCTTCGCTCCTGGAGCAGAAGACTGTGTATTCCTATTTTATTTCATCCCAACCTGTAGCCTAGCAGGCTGACAGGCTGACAAAACCTCCCTTTGGGGGGGGGGGAACTTTCCCTTTCTCCCTTTGAGAGCCTTTCAGCTTCACAATCAGCTTGAAAATTGGATTCCCAGAAGCAAGAGAAATCTCCTACCAGGGGCCGTTCCTCTGCATCAGAGGCTCCATTCTTCTAACCAGAGCCTGGAGGCCTTAGAGGCAGGGGTAAGCTTGCCAATTGACTTGGGAGCTCCGCAAGGGACGACGAGGCTCATCAGGCCTGGAGGGAGCCTTTTCTAGGTCCCTCGGCCTCAGCAGACTGCCCCAGCAGCAGGAGAAAGTTTTTGGCACCGATCCAATTTTCAGAGCCTGGAGGCCTTACTAGGCCTCGGCCTGCCTCAGCCTCTCTCAGCTCACCTAATTGTAATCCATTCGCTGTGTTAGGAGCCCAAGCGATTCCTCAGAACGAGGGCTCATTGCAGCTTAGGCCACAGGCCTCAAGGCCTTCTTCTTCTTCTTCTAATGGCCTTTTTTTTGGAATCCATTCGCTGCGTTAGGAGCCCAAGCGATTCCTCGGAACGAGGGCTCATCACAGCTTAGGTCACAGACCTCAAGGCCTTCTTCTTCTAATGGCCTTTTTTTTTTTGGAATCCATTCGCTGCATTAGGAGCCCAAACGATTCCTCGGAATGAGGGCTCATCGCAGCTTAGGTCTCAGGCCTCAAGGCCTTCTTCTAACTGCCGTTTTTTGGGTGCGAACTCTGCGGCCGCCATTTTGAATTGACTCACGGTGGCCATTTTGTGTGTGACTGAGGCCCAGACTGCCTGGAGTTTCTCCTGAAGGCAGTGTTCATCACCGGTGACAGAGGCTTTGAGACTACAGCGTTGAACTGGGGAGGGCCTGTTCGCTCCCAAGGGACACGGTGCCCATTAATTCCCCGCCCACCCCCCTCAAGGGCTGAAACATCTCTGCAGGCTCCCTTGGTGAGTTACAGCGCTGAGGGAGGGCGTTTTGCCAAGGTTGAGCCCAGAGCAACTCATCATGGCAGAGAAAATCAGCGAGCCGGCCAAGAGGAAATGCCAAACAGAGGCAAGCAGAAAGAACACCACCAAGCGAGCCCGGCCAAGCAGGGAGCCACAGAGGGAGGAGGAGTCCCAAAGACTGAGAGCGGCTTGCCCAGATCTGACAGGAACGATGGGAAGGTCCATTTTTGAACCCCTTTCCTCACATTGTGCCTCAGCCCCAGGGGCCTGGTCTTCCCCCAGGGGAATTCCCCAATTAGATTTAACCACAAGAGTGGACCCAGGGAGGGGCATAACCAACCAGGACACCCCAGGACCCCAGGCCACGTTCACCCCCACTGCAGCAGGGCTTTCGCCCTCCTGAGAACCAGGCCTTGAACCCGGACCTCCTTCAGTCCACGATAGCCCAGGCTGTGGCTCAGTTTATGGCCTCCAACACCCCACAGCCACCCCCCCAGGCCACGTATCATCCACAATCTCCAGATTTGATGGAGGATCCCTCATCGGATTTGGAATCTACAGGGGCTGAACAATCTGGCCTGATTTTGTTTGAGGACGAGGGCATCACTCCCTCTGACCCCACCCCTCCTGTCGGTCTCTTTGACCATTCATTCTTTAATTCCCTGCTACTCAGGACCTGCACTACTGCAAACCTCCCCCAAGAACAGGAGACCCCACCTACAACGTCCAAGGGTCCTCACGCCATATACACCGAGCCCTCAGTCTCGCAGAACAATATTCCCTGCCCTCCCCTTTTTCTGAATATAGTTCAAGAACAATGGGAGAACTTAGGATCCTTCTTAAGCCCCGGTGCAGTAGAGGGAACATTATTCAATGTTGCCCGTTCTCTGGCCTCTCTATTGGAGATTCCTGAGATTGATGAGCCTTGAACTCATTGTTTCCCAATGCTAACATCCCTGGGGACATAAATGAGGCACTTAGGGCGGAGGATAAAAAGATTGACTCCGCATTGCGTAGTTCCCATCTGGCATCAGCCTGGGCAACAAAGGCGGCAACGTCCATGGCCTTCTTTGCCAGGGCTTCAGCCCTTGGGTTACGTGAGCTCCAGGACAGGATCCCTCCGGACCAGCTCAGAGCTCACCAAAATCTGGGTAAGTTAGTGGCTACATCCCAGTACCTAGCCGACGCTTCTCTGCACATGGCTAGATACACTGCCAGACCATCGCTGCAGACATCTCAGCACGAAGGCTCCTTTGGCCCAGGAATTGGCGAGCAGACACCAAGACCAAGTGGCGTCTGGCCTCTAAACCTTACACAGGTGGACATCTCTTTGGTAAGGCACTAGAACCATACTTAACTGAAGGTAAGGACAAACGTAAAACTCTGGTTAACTCATGTCACAGAGCAGTTACAGGAGGCTGCCTTTCGACCAGCTCCATCCTGGGACTGGGCCCAGGCATCCCTCTATTCCTTTCAGAGACAAGAACGACAGCAGGATCGTTCAGCATGCAGAAGCAGACCACAGATCCAGGCCAAGCGGCCCCTTCAAGGCCGAGGGGCCGTTCCTCTAAACGAGGCAAGTGATCTCACAGTCTCACTTCCCATAGGAAGCCAGCTGGCCCCTTATTCCAGCACTTGGGCAGTCACCACTACAGATGCCGGCTGGCCCCTTATTCCAGCACTTGGACAGCCATCACTACAGATGCATGGGTGTTAGACACTGTCACGCAAGGTTTGAGACTAGAATTTTGTTCTCAACCACCTGACAAATTCCGCTCTTGCCCTATCCCAATGAGCAGGTCCAGGGCTGACTTTATGTCAGAGGCCATAGCTCATTTATTACAAATACGAGCAATTGAACCAGTACACAAGACCAAGAAGGACGAAGGTTTTACTCAAACCTCTTCGTCATCCCTAAGACTTGGGGGGCTGGAGGGCAATCTTAGACTTGAAAGATCTAAACCTTACTTGAGGTATAAGAAGTTTAAGATGCAACCACTTCAATCAATCCTGGCCAGCATCAGGCAAGGTGACTTTCTTACCTCAATAGACCTAACTGAGACATGTTTCCTAACCACCGCAAATTCCTCAGATTCAGCTATGCCCACTACCAATACAGAACCCTACCAGTTGGCCTCTCATCGACACCGAGGGTATTTACAAGGTACTGGCAGTGCTCGCAGCCCACCTTAGACAAATTCCAATCAGAATTCAATGCTATTTAGATGACATACTAATTCAGTCATCATCATTCCGAAGCGCTCAGTCAGACCTCGCCCTAGCCATCAAGGTCTTTCAGGAGCACGGGTTTTCTGTTAATTTCCAGAAAAGTCATGCAACAACCCGGCTCCTCCATTTGGGTGCTGTTATAGACATAGACAATTGTACGGTCTACCTATTTCAGGACCGAAGGAACTCTATTCAGACTCTTGTACGTCAGATCCAAAGGGCCAGAGTAGTCACATTGGCCTCCCTATCACAGCTACTGGGGAAGACGATGTCCTGCGTGCAAATTGTGCCATGGGCACGCCTCCACGCCAGAGAATTACATGGCTTCTCCTTCCATTTCAGAGACTTGAACTCCCTTCAATGGTGGGACTCCCCGGCGCTGTCACGGGGAGCAGTATTAGAACCAGACAGGATTACCATTACCACAGATGCAAGCCTGTTTGGGTGGGGGGCACACCTCCACACGCACTGGGCTCAAGGTCGGTGGTCCAAACAGGACCTAAAGAACAATATAAACTGGCTGGAACTCAGAGCCATACATATGGCCCTAAAGGGATTCACCGATATAGTACAGGGCCAACATGTCCTGATTTTAACCGACAACATTACAGCCAAGGCCCACGTCAACAGACAAGGGGGGACAAGGTCCAGGCCTCTCATGCAGGAGGCCAAATTGCTGGGGTCCTGGGCGGAACTGAATCTTGCCTCCATCAGGGCGGAGCACATATCCGGAGTGACCAACCAGCAGGCGGACTCACTGAACTGAGCAACCATGGACCATTCCGAATGGCAGCTGGATCTGAAGGTGTTCAGAGAGATCGTGGACAGGTTTGGTTCTCCAACCTTAGACCTTTTGCCTCCCCCACCAACTTACAACTTCCCAGATTCCTTTCCAGGTTCCCACCTCCATCAGCGGAGGGAACAGATGCGCTCCGCAGTCCCTGCCCAGGGAACTGCTCTATGCCTACCCTCCTCTGCCGTTTCTCCCTGCCACAATCAGGAAGATCCTTTGCGAACGAGCAGAGGTCCTCCTGGTTGCGCCGCATTGGCCGAGACGCTCTTGGTCGCCGACCTGATGGACTCTCCGCATCATCTCCATGGAGGATCCCAGCAAATCGCATCTCCCACATTCAGGGGGAACTACGCCATCCAGACCCTCAATGACTCCAGTTAACCATCTGGCACTTGAGAGGCAGGCCTTAGGCTGAGACTCATATTCGTCAAGGGTCATAGCTATGATTCAGCAATCCAGGCGACCCTCGACAATTAGAATATACGATGCCACATGGAGAGACTCCTGTAATTGGTGTTCAGTTCGAAAAATTGACCTTTTGGCGGTTTCAATTCCAGTTATCTTGGAGTTCCTGAGGGATGGTCTAGACAAAGGGCTTTCCACAAGCACCATCCGCAGGCAGGTAGCAGCACTTGCCACAGTTATTTCCTGTGGCAATGAATCCTTAACACATTACCCTATGATACGCTCCTTCCTAAAAGGAGCTAACAACATCAGATCATCAACTGTACATAGATACCCCTCGTGGGATCTTCATCAGGTTTATAGGCTCTTGTTTCGCACCCTTTAAACTATTGACACTGGTTTGCTTAAACAGTTATCGATGAAGGTGGAATTTCTTGTTGCTGTAACTTCAGCGAGAAGGATATCTGAACTGGCTACTCTTCAGTGAGGAAGGACCTGTGTACGTTCCATAAGGACAGGGTAACCCTTAGGCTAGGCCCCTCCTTCGTGCCTAAGGTCAAATCCTTGTATCCTAGATCTCAGGAAATAGTTTTGCCGGACTTCTGTCCTAACCCATCTAATGACATAGAGGTTCAGTGGAACAAATTGGATGTGCGCAGGGCTTATATTGTTATATACAGAGAACCTCATCTTTCCACAGAACAGAGGCTCTGTTTGTGTCCTATCACCCTTCATCACGAGGTCAGAAGGTTTCTTCAACCACAATACGCAGGTGGATTAGAGTTTGTATTTCTCTGGCATACCAGTCTCAGTCTCTGTGAGATCCCAGGCATATCACGGCCCATTCAACCGGGGCGCAGCTACTACAGCTGCCTGGTCTATTCAGGCCTCCGTAGAGGGAATTTGTAGAGCAGCAACATGGGCATCGCCCTCTTCCTTTGTCTGTCACTACAAGAGGTATGTATATGCATCTTCTACGGCTTCATTTGGCCGCAAGGTTCTAGAACACGCATTAACGTTGGATGGGACCCAGGCCCAATCTAATTCCCCACCCTAGGGACACAGGGCTTTGGTATGTCCCATCCGTGGGTTCTCCATCCAATCATGCTGGAGAAAGGGGCGTTGTCTTACCTGAACACCTTTTCTCAGCATGATGATGGAGAATCCACTCCCTCCCATTAGGTCAGTTGGCCTGGTTCCCATATTGTTCAGACGCGTCGGACTAAAGTCTGAGTATCGCCTTAGCCTAAAACTGGGGTGCAGTTGGCACAGAGGGGGCGGTACTAAATTTCAGACTTTGTCTAATTGGAGCAGATAGATTAAGACAACCCATCCGTGGATTCTCCATCATCATGCTGAGAAAAGGCGTTCAGGTAAGACAACGCCCCTTTCTCTTCTGTTCGTTCATCCTGCCATCTGGAGGAGTTCTTTGCGGTCATAGGTCTACCGCCGGGCAGGCAATTTTGGGGGCGAGTGGCGTCTTTTCCCCATTTACTAATATCGGGGGTGATTGTCTCCCCCTCCCTCATCCTCCTGCACCTGGCACCTTGTCTTTCGTGATGGTGGGCGGGGGATGTTACTCTCTCTCTTGTAACGCTCTCCTCCATTCTCCTCCATGAATTCTGGCCCCACCCCAGCCAACCCAGCATCCGCGATGCGGCGTGGGCTGACGGAAACTGCACCGATCACATCGTGGGGGGGGGGGAACGATCATCCCACAGCCCTGTAATCCGCACTCTGACTCACTAAAGCAATCAGGGGGTCGATTCCAATACTGCGCTCCTAATGCCGAACTGGGTGCACATTCATGCTGTAGTTCATGAGGTCCCCACTCGTCCTTCCACCTCCCCTAGTAGATATCCTAATCTGTTCATCGGCAGCAGTCTCTTCCTCCCTCCGGTCTTGAGAGCCATCCCCATTCGCCAGTTGGGAATCCCTGATTGCCTTAGAGAGTCGGAGTGCAGATTACAGGACTGTGGGATGATCGCTCCCCACGATGCGAACAGCGCAGTTTCCGTCAGCCCATGCTACATCGTGGATGCTGGGTTGGCTGAGGTGGGGCTGGCATTCGTTGAGGAGAATGGACCAGAACTATTGCCAAAACTGTACACTTTAATAACAGAATAATCAGAGAAGCCATCGAGATAGAAAAACACCCACAAAGCATGAATAAACGAGATGATACCTCCCATCTACCAGCCATTTGGAAACCCGCCCTTATTGACAAACGCGTCCCTAACACAAAGAATGACATCAGTCCCACACTCAGAAAAACCACACAGGATGTCACTACCACACATCCACGCAAAAAGCAAACCCAAACCTACACTGATGAAGAGGCACAACCACAAACCAGAAGCCAGACCACAGCTGCATCATTAGCCACTTTAATCCATCCACTCCAATCCATACATGAAGCAAACTGACACCCACCATGAAGATGAGTCATGACCATGAACGTGAAGCCAAACAACAGCAAAGCAGCTCACCATCTCAAATACCCCTGCAACTTAGACTAACCCAAGCACAACAAAGCCCCCACCCAAACAGAGCACAGCCAACCCCCCATCCAGTCAGAGTGCAGCCAAGCCTCTAACCAAGCAAAACACACCTCCACCTAATCAGAACACAGCCAAGCTCCCACCCAATCAGTTCATACCCCCACTGGCAGTTAAAAGGAAGAAACAGCTACAATCACACATTGCTTCTAGAAGCATGAAGCCGAAAACACCAGCCTGAAGATGACGAATGGGACTTTGTCGAAATGTCGCCAAGACACTTCCAATTTTATGCGGGAGAAAACCCAAATAACCAAAGACCTACATATAAACATCCGCGAAAACCTCAGAAAACACACACACACACACACACACACACACACACACACACACACACACACACACACACATATATATATATATATATATATATATATATATATATATATATATATATATACTTTTTATTTTAATATATTTTTATATCTTTTAGCCCGAGGTCCTCAACCCCCAGTCCATAGACCAGTACTGGTCTGCGGCATGCAAGCAACTGGTCTGCACAAACAAACAAAGCCCCATCCATGAGATGCAGGCAGCATAGAAAATCATGCATCCTCTAGTCTGCAGAAAACCTCTCACCACAGAACCAGTCTCTGGTGCCCAAAAGGTTGGGATCTCTGTTCTAGCCTTTCATAATTGTTTATGTATCTTCTATGCTTTTTAATTGATGGAAGCTCAATCTCCTTATGCTTGTCTATTATCATAATGAAGATTTGATTTGATTTGATTTGATTAGATACTGCTTAACTTCTGGAGGAAAAAGCTCTCTGTAACTTAGTAAGAACATTTTAATACAGAAGTCAAACTGTCCAAAATCTGGTTAGTTATCTTTATGATTCCATCTTACTTTCTTCTCCATACTAAGAACAGAACTTTCCATTTCCTTGACTTACAGATGCATAGTCAGCCCCTGGGACTGAAATAGAGCAGACTTTTTGAATATGATTAAATATTTAAATCAGTGAAATCACACTCTGCCTGTGACATTCATTTCTGAGTCTACCCGTCCTTTACTCTCCCTTCCTTTACAGCACTGAAGCCCCCATGGATGCACATCAGCCTGGGGACCTCTGTCTTCCATTTTGCTTTCTCCTAAATGTTTTTATGCTTAACTACCTGCCCCAGGCCATCTCATCAATTATTAATCAATAATCTTATGAATATTCAAATCAGCCAAAACAGTCATTTTCATTAAATAAAAGCAAAATAATATATACAGTGATGACAGTAGTTGCAACAGAATAGACGATAGTTCAGGACACTGCAGAGTGGGAGCTGCAGGAGGTATGATGGTGAAGAACAGATAGAAATAGGAATATGCTGAATTCCTGATATTCTTGTGAGTCAATTTGATTATTCAGAATTATTTGAATTATTTATTTCAAGTTAACTTCAAGTCTAAATTTTTGCAAATGCAAAAAAAAAGGAAAAAGTTTTGAACTGTTCTATAGCATGTCATCTATGGTATAAATAATACCAAGTTATGGTTGTGATTGTTGTTGTTGTTGTTATTGTTATTATTATTATTATTATTATTAATATTATTTATACCATGTTAGAATAGGATTTTCTACAGTATTATATAATATATCTAAGTCATTTCTAAAACAATTTTCTCTCAAATCTAAATATATTAATTTTTGGGTGGAGTTGATGAGGAAAGGTCCTGCAAAATTAAAAGACATATTGTTATATTTTTGAAGAGAATAATTATGGTTCCTGAACAAATAATCCTTTTTATGGGAAGTTAGAATAAGTGATCAGTAATTTCTGTGACTTGCAATATTAAATTTGAATGCCTTGTTGCTTTGTTGCCTACAAAACTACAATTTTGCCTACGAGTTCTAAATATTTTAAAATAAGGTAATTATAGCAAAATTGATTCTAGCACAATGCCTCAGATAATATTTAAAAAGTGCTTGCTACAATTACCTTACTAATGGAACATTAATTCATATGATTTGGTCACATTCTCTTGTCCTCACATTCTGGGCCAATGTTAATCGAATTCTTAGAATGACTAGATAAATGTATTGTGACTAAAGTTGCCTAAAGTCATATAAATTGAATAAATAAGTAAGTCATCCATAGTCTCTCTTGATGGTGAGATGGGCAGTGTGTAAATTTAAGAAATACAAACTGAACGAAACACGTTACAGTATGTCCTTGGTATGTGCTGATTATTTAGAATAAAGTACTGAGGATTTTTCTGTCATGGGGAGGAGGCAATGATGAAAAGAAGTATCATACAACACCAGAAAGATAAATTTATATTTGGTTTGCAGTTGTGGAGTGTTGATTTGCACTGTCTGTTAACATTTAAATTAAGTATGAATCTCTTTTAATTTAGCTATTAGACTATTATTAATTTAAACTCACACTTTAATCTGAAAGACACAAAACAATGTAATAAACTTTGAAATTAGAAGAAAAGTAAATGTTATTCAACTATAAAAGTGTAATCTAGCTCTACCTTTAGTTTCCTCTAGTAATCTGTTTTAACTGCTGTGTCTAAACTGAGCTTATGTTTTGATATGATTTGTTTAAATGCATCAAATGAAATTAAATTCTGCATCAGTGAACACTAGATTGCAAAACCTGAAGAAATATCCACATCAAAAGTATTTTGAAAACAAATTGTTTGTTCCCTTTTTCAGTACAGGAAGGTACTGAACTGCATTCCACCTATTAGAAATATGGCATCATCCCCTTTTATTTTGTTTTCTAGTTGATTTTATACTATTATTCGAATGCCAACTCACTGAAAAATTCTATCTGGCTTACAGTTATATACCAGAAAAGTATGCTTGAATATACATATGGATTCTACTGGCCAGTTGCTATATGTTTATAACATATTTTATAAAATGAAATATATATATATATATATATATATATATATATATATATATATATATAGGTCTTTGGTTCTTTGGTTGTTCGGGTTTTCTCCCGCGTAAAATTGGAAGTGTCTTGGCGACGTTTCGACGAAGTCCCATTCGTCATCTTCAGGCTGGTGTTTTCAGCTTCGTGCTTTGAGCAGCAATGTGTGGTCTTAGCTGTTTCTTCCTTTTAACTGCCAGTGGGGGTATGAACTGATTGGGTGGGAGCTTGGCTGTGTTCTGATTGGGTGGAGGTGTGTTCTGAATGGTTAGGGGCTTGGCTGTGCTCTGATTGGCTGGGGGAGTGTTCTGTTTGGTTGTGCTCAGGTTAGTCTGAGTTGCAGAGGGGTTTAAGATTTTGGGGTTATGGAGTCGTTTGTCAATAAGGGCAGGTTTCCAAATGGCTGGTAGGCGGGAGGTATCATCTCGCTTGTTCATGCTGTGTGGGCGTTTTTCTATCTCGATGGCTTCTCTGATTATTCTGTTATTAAAATGTTCACTTTTGGCAATGGTTCTGGTATTTTTAAAGTCAATTTCATGTCCTGTGTCTTTAAGGTGTTGGACCAGGGAAGATGTTGGTTCCTCTTTTTTGACTGAGTTCTTATGTTCTTCAATGCGTGCACTTATTCTTCTGTTGGTTTGTCCGATGTATGTGGTGGGACAAGTGGTGCATGGGATTTCGTATACTCCTTGATTTTCTAATTCAATTTTATCTTTGGGGTTTCTAAGGATGGTGGATATTTTTCTGTTTGTGCAGAATGCTGTTTTGATGTTGTGTTTATGGAGGATCTTACTGATTCTGTCTGTGGTGCCTTTTATGTATGGGAGGAGGGCTTTGCCGTTTTCTTGTTCTTTGTCTTGGATTTTAGTGGGGGTTTCTTTTTGGATTAGGTTTGTAATCTTATTTCTATGGAATCCATTGGATGTTAGTACATTGGTGAGAGTGTGTAGTTCGGGTTTTAGGTGTTGTTCGTCAGCTAAGCGTTTTGTTCTGGAGATGAGTGTCTTGGCTACAGAGTTGATCTGTGCTGGGTGGTGGTGTGAGAGAGCGTGCAGATAGCGGTTTGTGTGTGTTTTCTTCTGGTAGATGGTGTGTCCTAGGGAGCCATTGGATTTCTTGTAGACTAAGACATCCAGGAAGGGAAGTTGGTTGTTAGCTTCTGTTTCCATGGTGAACTGTATTTTGGGGTGTAGGCTGTTGAGGTGTGTGAGGAAGTTGTCCAGTTTTTCTTTCCCATGTGGCCAGATTATGAAGGTGTCATCTACGTATCTGAGCCAGAGTTTGGGTTTCTGATCCGATTTTTCTAGAGCTTGGGTTTCAAAGTGTTCCATGTAGAGGTTTGCAATGACAGGTGAGAGGGGTGATCCCATGGGTGCTCCTTCTGTTTGTTTGTATTTTTGTCCATTATAGATGAAGTATGTGTTGGATAGGCAGTGGTTGGTCAGAGCTAAGATGTGTTTGGGGGGGGTTATATTTGTTTTGAATAGCTGTCAAGGCTTCTTTGATAGGCACTTGGGTGAAGAGGGATATGACATCGAAGCTCACTAGTAGGTCGCAGGGCTGTAAGTTTTGTTTCTTTATGATCTCTATAAACTGGAATGAGTTTTTTACATGTGAGGTGATGGATTCTGCATAGGGCTGTAGTTGTTTGGCGAGAAATTTGGCTAGGTTTTGTAGAGGTGAGCCTATGGAGCTGACTATAGGTCTGAGTGGGGTTCCTTATTTGTGTATCTTGGGGAGACCATAGAGTTTAGGGCATCTGGATGATTTCTCTCTGGGAATGATTCTTTGCTGGATCTCTTCGCTAATGGGGGAGGCTTTTATTTTGGATTGGTGGTTTTTTCCAGGTAGGTGGTGGGATCTGTATTTAGGGGTTTGTATGTGGAGTCTTGGAGTAGGTTGGTTAATTTGGTTTGGTAGTCAGATGTGTTCATAACCACCGTGGCGTTGCCCTTGTCTGCTGGTAGGATTATTATGAATCAGAACACAGCCAAGCTCCCACCCAATCAGTTCATACCCCCACTGGCAGTTAAAAGGAAGAAACAGCTAAGACCACACATTGCTGCTCAAAGCAAGAAGCTGAAAACACCAGCCTGAAGATGACGAATGTGACTTCGTCGAAACGTCGCCAAGACACTTCCAATTTTACGCGGGAGAAAACCCGAACAACCAAAGACCTATATACAAATACCCGCGAAAACCTCAGAAAACATATATATATATATATATATATATATATATATATATATATATATATGTATATGTATAATTTGCTACAAAATATATGAACATGTCACTATTACAGCTTGACCAACTGATGCCAATAATTCATTTTAATGGAGACTTACTGGTGTGGGTCTGTAAAACCTTGCCATAAGAAAAATCAGTCTTATGCTTATTCTTGCATGCACAGAAAAGTTTGCTTGTATGCAGGGTGAGATTTCTTTGAAATTACTATATCTTTGGGATTGGGACCATGGTTACGGTATGGAATATTTCAAAAACATTGCAGCTCTAAGGTGTTATTTTTCTCTCTCTTTTTTTGGAAGTATACCCAAGGGAGGTACTGTATTCCCAAATCCATTTTAAAGTCTATATAGTACACAAATAAAGATATCAAAGGAATATCAAATTGGAAATGTCTGGCTATTTTTTTCTAATAACATCTGTTTATTGAAATAATGCTACAATAGATAGCAAATTATATACAGGTAGTCCTTGACTTATGACCACAATTGAGCCCAACATTTCTGTTGTTAAGTGAGACAGTTGTTAAATGAATTTTTTAATCTTTCATGCCACAGGTGTTCAGTGAATCACTGCAGTTGTTAAGTTGGTAATACTGTTGTTAAGTGAATCTGGCTTTCCCATTGACTTTGCTTGTCAGGAGGTAGCAAAAAGACACTGTAACTGCATAACTGTGAATCACTTATCAAATGTCTGAATTTTGATGACATGACCAGGGGGATGCTGCAACAGTCATAAGTGTAAAAATAGTCATACGTCACTTAGTGACCATTGTAACTTTGAAGAGTCACTAAATGAACTGTTGTAAGTCAAGGACTATCTGTATTGAATTAAGAAAACCTTTCAGTTCAAATTTAGAATATAAGACTTTTCCTATTTTTGATACCATACTTCAATTTCAAGGGGGGGTTGGACTAGATGTCCCTATCATCATCATCATCATCATCATCATCATCATCATCATCATCATCATCTTTTTAGAAGATCAAGATTTTATGTTTTTGCAACATAAAATAAAACTGTACAGACTTCGTAAACTGTGAGGAGATTGTAAGACAGGTGAACCTTGATCTGTGAAAGGATGTCCATTTGAAGTTTCCCTAGTTACTAAATAGAGAAGAGCCTTTTGAAATTATCCCAGTGCCCAGTATATGCCAGCACAGGTTGTTCTCATGCAGTGACTGCTTTAGACAGCCATCATTTCCAGTTAAAATCATGATTAAAATAACTTTCCACATTTATGATCTTCATGAAATATTTTAGCCATGTTTTTTCCATTATAGCCAGTTGGCATAATTTACTTCGTGTAAAATCTTAAACATAGTCTCAGTCACATGATTTTTCACTTCGTGATCACTTCTCTTAATAATTGAGTTGCTGGTCTCAACTGCAGTTGCTAATCAAGATCACACGTATATGATGTGGTGCTTCCCAAAATTCTATGTATTATAGTAATTTTGCTGACAGTTCTCTTTATGGTAAATAAGAAAGACTAGTATCTTGGCTTCATGAGTTAATTCAATGCCTTCTTTTTTTTTAAAAAAAGACTGATTTTCTAATGCATTCTGTAGGCCTTCAGCTCATGTACAATCTGCTGCATCATAACTGTGCAAATCTGCTATTACTGCCAACATTAATATGCAATAGTATCACATTTATTCCTTGCCGATACACACAATGAGCTGTGTTAATAGAGTAGCTTGTTTCAATTGCACTTTGAAAGTATAAAGTGTTTTAGAATTATAATCTTATTTATCTGCACAACAGTATTTCAAACTTCTCAAGGTAAGCTTTGCAGGAAGTTAGGATTACAGAATTTTTTAAAAAAAACAATAAAGTTTTTTATTATTCATGTGACTTTTCTGTTTAGTATTGATTATTTACTTTTTATTACTTTTGGTTCCAAAGGAATATACTGCAGCACATGCACACACACAAATACAGTTAGTAGATAAAATTGGTATGTGTATGTCTTCTTGTGCAGTGGCATCTAGGTCTATGGATGTAAATTTTTTTGAGAACATAAACCAAAATGAGGAAGAAAAAAAAAAACAACATGCTTATTTTGTTGTACTGGTTGAATTCTGTTGTATTTTCTTGTTTCATACATATCTTACCTATCAATCTTCAAAGTGCTTTTTCCCATTCCAGTTATTAATTGTGTATTTAAATGTGTGTTAAATATATGCTTCATTCTTAAAAATGCCTATTTTATTATTTTAAATTGTCAAAAATTGAATCACCCCTCCGCCTGCCCTCTCACAGTTTGACATACAAGTAGGAAATCTACTGGACAGCTGAGTTCCAGTCAAGATGATTTACAGAAATTATATAGAGGAAATATACAGCAATCAAGTTCCTCAAAATTCTTTATCTAGACTTGATTGATCCTTATCAGTTACTGGATAATCACAGGGAGCAGATGCAAAATAAACAAGGCTTTCTAATCTGTTAGACCTAGGAAGCAAAAAAGATACACAGAAGTCCACAGCCTAAATTGTAGTTAGCTGCCTTGCTCATTTTTTTAAAAAAAATAAAGCTTATTAATCAAATTGAGGGCTAAAAAGAAGCATAATATAAAATCAAATCAGAATAATAAAAACAATAGACAATTTTAATTGTTTTAAAAGTCTGCTTAAATAAATGGATTTTAATCTGATGCCAAAATGATAGCAAAGCTAACTGATATCAATTAAGTCACATTTAGTGTTGTAGATTAGAACAAAGAATCTTGTTAGTGGTATTTAAACTGAATTATTCAATTTATCAACATAAAGTTCTGTTACATTCTGCTGTTGACAAATTCAGCAGTAAAAGCTGGCAAGATTGTTCATGTTTTGTGTGCAGTTATCCAAATGGGCATATTTTTCAATGTATGTTTTTATCATCATGCATTCTGCAAGCAGTTTTTAACAGGAAAAGACACTTTGTACTTTTCCCAAATCTGCACATATTTTTATATAGCATTCTGCATATTTTTGTGTGATTTGTTCATATGTGTGTGTGTGCATATGTGTGTGTTCATTCAAACATCCTGAAAAGTATGGATTTTATTTTTGTTTCCAGGTTCTCCTTATAATGGGACGAGCCAAAATTAATTATTAAGTATATTGTAATATCAGTGTAAACATTGAAAAATATGATGGCTTAAATTCATAAACTATTCCTTAAGGTTTAAGGATTATAAATGACGGGCATAATTTGCTTAGGCATGCTTAGCAAATCAGAAGTTGGCAATGTTTGATAATAAAACAATTAGATGATAGTGTGAAGAAGATCTGATTAAGAGGGAGAGTCCTAAACTGCATTTTCTTCCCCTGTGCTAACTAAATCTTGCATCTATGGTATTATATCATTCATAGACATAAATTATGATCATTTGAAATGCCCTCATGCTATTAAATTAGATTAGATTTGTTTTAGAATGCCATTACTATTTGTTATTTGGCACTTGCAATTCAAAATAATAATAAAGAAAATGCTTCCTCATACTGAAGGTTACAAATTAAATGCAGAAAGTTTGAGAATACTATGGCTGATACAAAGCAACATAAGCAAAATCAATAAACCTGACATAAGGCTGGTTAAGGCAATTATCATCATAAAGATACACAGAAAATTGTGTATGTATATATACAGTGCTTTTTTTGTAAAAAAAAAAAAAAGGTGCCAGAACTCACACATGTCATACAACCCCCCTTGCTACCCTACAAGGTTCCATCCAAAAAAGGTGCCGGAACTCCGTTCTGGGCGTTCTATGACAAAAAAAATCCCTGTATATAAGGTACAGCACTTTTATTCAATCGAATTAAGTCTTGGGTGGGAACATAATCTGAAAAGCTGGCAGCAGGTATGTTCAGAAGTGCCACATCTTAGAAAGTTAGTAGCATTGCTTTATAAACTTTGTCAGCCAATCAACATCAGACAACAGAATTATTACAATATAAGAAAGACATCAATCATTCCTGTACACTCCCTTATTCCCTCCTTCAGTACATCCCATCCATGCACATGTTTCCCACGCTTGCATAAAATTGGTCCCTGACACAAAGGCTGATTACAGGAGACAGCAATAGTTAGGCAAGTCTACACAATTTGTTTCTTTTTCTAGTTCCAGTTATAGAACCCCTACAGTTATATTAGAATTTTTAATTCTAACACATTCTAATTATATAATTCTAATATTCAATTAGAATTTTAAAATATATTATATTTTAAAATATTTAATCTATACTATAAAACCAATGAAATAAAACACTACTGTTTTCTACTAAATTTATATCCTACCTTTCTTTTATGACTTTGTGCAACAACAGAATGAAGGATACTTGCATATACAGTACACTAAATTTGAAGAAATTTGCCTACCATTTTCTTTTTAGAGTTTCCTGATTGATAGAAAGGGTTTAAGATATTTCTTTTTCTTATTTTAATATTATTCTATTACTATCTTATGTTATATTCTTCTGTTTTCTTGGATATTCTTTGATTGTTATATTATTTTCTTATACTGCCTTGGAATAAAATCTTAACTAATACTGTATGGTCATTACTTATGAATTACAAAAAAAAAATATGATCCTGCCTGGTTGGGACAGAGTAATAGAGTTTTGTCAGTCCATAACTATTACACTGAGAAATTGCCAGTTTTTTGCTCGTTGTTAGTTACAAAAAGTTAACAAAAAGATTTCATGTAATCTAGATTCACTTATATTCTGAACTAACTGCAAATATTCATAAAGGGCTTGAGCATCACACAATTAAATAGAAAGCTATTTCAGACTCTGAGGAACTGGAGTGTTTCTTTGGCCAGAAGCCAGAGAAGACTTCCCAGATATATATAGTGGGTCTGTATGTAGTGGGTCTGAAGAAGCCACTACAAACCTTGTTAGATAAGTATTCAACTGAAATGAGTTGTTTTTATTTCTTTAAACTGTTCCTGATTCCTACTCAGCCAAATTACTCCTGGAAAAAACAAAGTGACCTTTCTTTTAGAAAATAAAATATGTGACACTAAATGGAAACAGATGAAAAATTGAGGTTTTTCCCTTTTTTTTCTCCCCCTACTCTCCCCCTCCCATCACTTGATAGGCTGTTGCTGAACACTTCTTTTACTGCCCTATACAGTATTGGGGAGGAGAGATTGAATGAAATTCTAATGCTTACACCTTGCAGAAACTCATGCTCTCCATTGTTACTCTTGTTCACCTTTCAACAATATAAAAGTAGTCATTTGCTACCATGGAAACTCCAGTGAAATACAATTGCTTTATGTTTCTCTAAAACTCACCTACTGGCATTCTGTGACAGCATTGTCATTTGGATGAGGACTGTCCCCCCCCCGCCTTTAAATATGGTGCAATGAGTTAGAAATGTGGATCAATTTGATATTCTAGCAGCGTGATTGAATTGTAAAGCCACTTTATAGTCTCATACATACAACAGAATTCAATAGAATTTATACAAAGATGCTAGAGGTACACTATACTGAGAGGAAAGGCCAGAAGTAGACCCATGTGGGGGCTTCAGCAGCAGTATCCATGTATGTATGTCTACATTAGCAAGATGGTAGAAGAGCATCATAATACAAGTCCTTAAGCTTTAATCATGTTGCTGCTCCAATATCTTAATTTTCACCAACCAACCCAGTCATCATCTAGTAGATATGATTGGAGTTTAGCTTTGAAAGAAAAAAATCTTCCTTTTTCTTTGTTCAATATTTAAAGAAGTTAGAATATGACAAAATTCTGAAATTTCTTCAGTTCTCTGTAACATCAATAACTGCCATTTTCTTTGAAGATTTTTTTTTTTGGAGAAAATTTATAATGTGGTTACCTATTAGAATTGTCTTTTATATCCCATTCCTCTAAACAGCACATTTGGGAAAATTCAATTTGACAAAAGTTTTTGAAGTTAAAAGCCAAGTTTCTACTACAAACGTAATTGTTTCTCATAAACTTTTTAACAACTTTCTATGGCATGCATACCTACAGATAAGCAGTTATGAGAAACATTTGAGTTCATGGTAGAAACTTGGCTTTTAATTTCAAAATCTTTTGTCAAAAGGTTTTCACAACTTGTATTACAACTTTCCTGTTCAATAGTTTACCTTCCACTTTAAATTTTACATTTCAGACTTAGAAACAAAAGTTTTCCTAGAATTATTTTCCTAGCAAAAATAATGAAGAAAACCATGAAGTACAGAAGTTTACATTACATCCAAAGAAAAAAACATAAAATCTTCAAAACAGTCCTGAAAAACTTTCAGAAATACAGGAATCATCTAAAAGCAACAGAAACCTTACAAATCTGAGATATTTGATATCTTTTTGAAGATTTTCTTTCTTTCTATATTTTCAATAGTGTCAGAAACAATATAGATGTTTTCTGTACATGATGTCTAGAGTTATCTTTCCTGGGAAAACCTGCCAGTAGTATCCAATTCAAGGTTATATTAAGGAAAATGGATATGTCATAAGCTTTATTAGTATTAATTATTACACTTTATATGTAATCTCCCTCATATTTAATTTGTGATTAAAATTTTAATATCTGCATTGGAATAAAATCAGTTATATATCTAAAATCTTATGCTACCTGTATGCTTTCCTAAGATGAATACTCAGCTATTTAGATGCTATAGACAGAATTACAATTGTGAAAATTTCTAGGAATTATAGTGCATAAATTGGAGAGCATTGTTTTAATACTTCACTTCCATTGTACTCTATGCAGTATACACATTAAAATATGTATACGTCTATAGTAAATGATGTCCTAATATTAATGTTACAAAGACTTTGCTCAACAAAATTAGACTGATTTTAAGCCAAAATTCTATTTGTTTAGAGTTTGTTCAGTAAAATGGATTCTGAAATAAACATGCATCATTTTTCTAATATGCTTAAAATGCAGGGACCCTCTGCATACATTACTATATAAATATGTTATATAACGTATGTGTGCGTGTATAGACAGACAGAGACAGACAGATAGACAGATGGAAAGACAGACAGACAGATAAATGATAGAGATAGATATTGCATATGTACATATATCTGTATCTGTATGTATAAATTACTTCTAAAAGACAAGTCTGATTTTTATTATGCACAAAACTTGTATTTGAGCCATTTGGCAATTGCTTGCTTTTGGTCCTAAGTCTAAAATGGTTTCCTTCCTTCCTTCCTTCCTTCCTTCCTTCCTTCCTTCCTTCCTTCCTTCCTTCCTTCCTTCCTTCCTTCCTTTCTTCAGCCATGGGCATAATTCAATTGCAATGGCCACTAACTAGAAGTAAAGAGAAATTGGAATCTGTGTAGTTGTTTGCTTGGTAAAACCTCAAGAATCTTTTTTTTAAATTGAGGTCTCTTTGATGCACTGCATTTCAATATGCACAGTTTTTATTGTTCCAAATTCATATTATAATGATACGTTTTTGTGTAATAATGAAGCTTTCACAAAGAGAAGAAAAACATTTTTACAAATAGACATTAGGACTATTATATTAGGAAGAAGTGGTTATGACTGGAGAAGAGAGGACAGGAATAACAGAGAGTGAGCAGAGTGAAAAATACATCATGTTTGTAAGAATGTAAAATGTAAAAGTCTTAAAAAACAGAAATATCAATTCAGGAATCCAATATTTATCTGTTTACATGGTGGATATTGCTATAATATACACAATTTGAGTCAAAGCTCATAAGAGCTGCCAAATAAAGAGGCAGCCAAAAATTCATTATTGTGGGAGAAGGCTTACAAATTAAATTTTAAAATATTGCCAACAGGTGCTACCTTTGTGCTTCCATAAGTCTGAAGCACTGAACTATTCCATTATTTTTTACCAATAATGATAAAAACACATCTACATCCATGTATAATTGCCACCATATGAAGAATGAAAACACATATCCTTCTCCAAAGGATCTAGGTTTTCTATCTAAGGATGGAAAAAGAATTGGGAGCAGAGATATAATTCTATTTTGATATGTATGTATGTATGTATATATGTATGTATGTGTATATATATATATATATATATATATATATATATATATATATATATATATTATATTTTGAGAGAAGTAGTCGAACACCGGGATAAATAAAAACAAGTGTTTAATAAACTAACAACTGTTTGATAAACTTAGCTTTCCTCGGCTAACTGCCAATGTCATCAGAGTGGAATGCTGGAGGTTTGAAAGCCTGCTCATAAGACTGGCAGTTAGCTGATGAAAGCTAAGTTTATCAAACAGTTGTTAGTTTATTAAACAGTTGTTTTTATTTATCCCGGTATTTGACTACTTCTCTCAACATGAATATACCGGGGATTCGCATTTTTAGTATAATTAGAGACATGTATCTATCTATCTATCTATCTATCTATCTATCTATCTATCTATCTATCTATCTATCTATCTATCTATATTTAAAACCGAGCAAATAAACGTGAGCACCAGGGAATGTTTAAAAATTTAGTAAAATTTAGTAAAATTTAATACAATACCAATAAAATCACCATAAAAATTAATAAAACGTCTAGCTTTCGTCAGCAACTGCTGACATCATCAGGACTCAAAATGCCGGTCAGTGGAAGAGTCCTCTTTATAGATTGGCCAGAGTCTGCACTCGGCTCCTAGATCTTGTCATTGGGCCTGATGCAATAGGCTGTTTCTCGGTTGCCGGTTTCTTATTGGCAATGATTGCTTTCTTGCATTTTTTGCTTGTGTAGCTGTCATTGGGTGTTTTCTCTTTGTCAAATTCGGGGTTTGATGGAACATCCCCCCTCTCCTTTTTCACTTTATTGCTACCCCTACTTCGTAGCAATACTCCTCCCCTTTCCCCACTCCATTCTGATTGCCCCATTGCAATGCACTGTCTCTGGTTTTCTTTGTATTTTCCCCAGTCATGGTCTCCGCAGATGTTGTTCGAGTTAATTACTGCCACACCCCTTGTTTCCTCCTTGCTCCTTGCTTGCACGGTGTCGCTTTGAGAGCTCTTCCGTGCTGTCTGTTGATACGGATAGATCGGCATTACAAGGTGGGGTGGGCGGGTCTTATTCCCCAAACATGCTAATGAGGTTGTTTCTCCCCTTTTACAGTACGATCTGGTAGTTGTTGCCCCCAGGCATCTCCTTTCTTTATCTCCAATCTTGGTGTGTTCCATCCTAGTTTTAATCAACTCGCCCTGGGCGTTCTCTATACGGTAATCAGGAGTGTCAGCCTTCATTGCTCTCTCCCCTCTACTCTCGGTGTTCCTCCCATGTGCATCTTCAGCTACAGCTACAGCTACACAAGCAAAAAATGCAAGAAAGCAATCATTGCCAATAAGAAACTGGCAACCGAGAAACAGCCTATTGCATCAGGCCCAATGACAAGATCTAGGAGCCGAGTGCAGACTCTGGCCAATCTATAAAGAGGAGTCTCCCACTGAGCGGCATTTTGAGCCCTGATGATGTCAGCAGTTGCTGACGAAAGCTAGGCGTTTTATTAATTTTTATGGTGATTTTATTGGTATTGTATTAAATTTTACTAAATTTTACTAAATTTTTAAACATTCCCTGGTGCTCACGTTTATTTGCTTGGTTTTAAATATGGATATACCCAGGGATCATATTTTTAGTGTAATTATTAACATATATATATATATATATATATATATATATATATATATATATATATATATATATATATATATATTCTGAGGTTTTCGCGGGTGTTTGTATGTAGGTCTTTGGTTATTCGGGTTTTCTCCCACGTAAAATTGGAAGTGTCTTGGCGACATTTCAACGAAGTCTCATTCGTCATCTTCAGGCTGAGGTTTTCGCGGGTGTTTGTATGTAGGTCTTTGGTTATTCGGGTTTTCTCCCACGTAAAATTGGAAGTGTCTTGGCGACATTTCAACGAAGTCTCATTCGTCATCTTCAGGCTGGTGCTTTTGCCTTCGTGCTTCTAGGAGCACGAAAGCTGGTGCTTTCGGCTTCATGCTCCTAGAATCACGAAGCCGAAAGCACCAGCCTGAAGATGACGAATGAGACGCCAAGACACTTCCAATTTTACGTGGGAGAAAACCCGAATAATCAAAGACCTATACACACACACACACACACACACACACTTTGACAGTGTGAATATAATCCTGATGAACCAAATCAGTGAAGAAGACAGATAGAATTGAAAAAAGGGGAACATTGTTGAAAGCACAACTAAATCTCTGCTAACAAATCTGTATTCTAATCCATAGATACACACACTGAGTATTTATATGTACGCACATGAGTACACATTTGCTAAGCAAAATGTATATGCTAAATAATTTTCATCATTAAATATGTTTACTTTCTGTGGTAATGTTCCCCCCTCTCACACAAACAGTTCAATTTTAAGAAATCTCAAAAAGCAAACTGAAAACCAAAAGCCATGAATTTCAGCCCTGTATGGCAGAGGTTTTTTTCCTCTTGAAACTGCATTACAGCAGTGGGTGTTCAGAACCTTATGGTTTATTTTGGCTTGCCAAGTTCCCTCTTGTAATGAGCATTTGTTGAGCTCATTACTGTATTGCTCACATGGCTGCTGCAAGGAAAATAGCTGATAGTAAACTGGATTTGGCAAAAGATCCAATATACCACCTGAAATGAAGCCATGGATGATTCAAATGGAGCTGTAATTTCCAACACTCAAGGGTGGCCAACAAGCTGACTGAACAATGCATCTAACATTCTATTCAGGAAACAGCAACCCCCAGACAGTGAGTTCACAGGCAATTTCGTCCAAAGCCATACTCTGCCTTCAGGAAGGGCATATTTTAATAACAAATTACTATACAACAGTCAACAGCTTCTAGTTTGGAAAGTGTCATTTTTATACCAGTGATAGTCAACTATTTTAATGGATTACAGAAAGTCTAAGAACCTTCAAAATATTCCGCACCTTTCCAGTTTCTCTCTAATGATGCACAATTAAGTTCAATTTCAGAGAAGTAGTATTTAACAGATTACTAGTTAAACAGGGTTTTCTCAATGATCTAATCTAGTATCATGGGTTCATCAGACCAAATTTTGTATCAATGAAGGAGAACATTTGTAGCTCAGGATTGAAATGAAAGGCAACAAGGAGCCCATAGAACGTTGTTCACGCAAAATGAATGTAGCACATTAGAAAAACAAAAACAGGCCTATGTAATAAATGTTATGCATGTGGATAAGCAACCACAAATTCTTGGAGGGTATATGGAAAGTTTTGTATATATATGAGTATGTAAATGTGTATACTGTCAACACAGTCTTTTGATTTTTCTATGTTTTCATTTTAATTCTCCATTCAGGAGAAAATTGTGTCAACAAAATAAATGCCTTGTTGTTATAGAATAGCTCAGGTTACAAAGTTAGACAAAGATTGTGTTTGAATAAAAATGAGAGATCAAGTCTGGTTCTTTTAGGCAAAATAAGCTGCAAGTTGGACTAGAAGGCTTCCAAGGTCCCTTCCAATCTTACGATTCTCTGACATTAATTGTAGAGGTCTGCCCCCAAACTAATTGGTCTTGTCTATTTATTTATTTATTTATTTATTTTATTTTATTTATATGCCGCCCAATCCCAAAGAACTCAGGGCGGCATATGCTCTGATTGGATGGGGGGTTGGCTGTGCTCTGATTGGATGGGGGAGTGTTCTGTTTGGATGGAGGCTTTGTTGTGCTCGGGTTAGTCTGAGTTGCAGGTGGAATTGAGATGGTGAGCTGCACCACAGCAGCTGTGGTCTGGCTTCTGGTTTGTGGTCATGCCTCATCATCGGTGTGGGTTTGGGTTTTCTTTTTGCGTGGATGTGTGGTAGTGACATCCTTTGTGGTTGTCACGCTCCAATGTGACAGCAATACCGGCCACATGAACAACCCTCCCTTACATCCATGGTGTCTCTGAGGCCACAGCACGGCTTTTGGCCCCCTACAATGTGAGCATTGCCCATAGGCCCGAGCACACCCTTAGGTCCAAGGTCATGCATCCAAAAGAACTGTTCCCCAATGGTCAAAGATCATCTGTGGTTTACAGAATTAATTGCAAAGACTGTGAGAGCAATTACATTGGGGAAACTATTAAAAGGCTGAGGACCAGGGTTCATGAACATGAACTGGCTATTAGAAGGCAGGAGCAATGCTCACAAGTGTGGGCCCATATGTCCAGCTCTGGCCACACATTCGATTTAGCTAACACAGAGGTTATAGCTTGTGAGACTACCAAGGGTGGCCACCTACTCAAGGAAGCCTGGCTCTCTAATGAAAATTACATCAACTGGCTTATAGATTTTTTGCCAGCTTACCAGACTCTTAGGAGATGGGAAAAACAGCACCACGGCCTGCTGAGAAAACATTTAACTCTTCCTTGGCAGGATTGGGGCAGTAGAATGATGGATGAGACGGACACGATCTCTAAGGAAGATGATGACAGCGTTTTGCATAATTGGGATGATGGTTCTATAGGTGAGACAACCACGACTCCCATGGACCGAGATGATGGACCAAATGGCCCTAAGACAGGGACGAAAGCACTGAGGTGATCTGGAAGGAGGGGGAGGGAGGGGAAAGACAGAGAGCAGGAATGCCGGAACAGCTGCTTGTTGCAGGACTGGAGTGGAAGAATTATGACAACGGCCTTGGGGTGGGGGAGGATAATGGCCCTGGGAGGGAGGGGGACTGGGCACAGGGACGGATTGACAGCCGCCCTCCAGGTGCTTGCACACACTCTAAAAGAACACTTGAGGATCGTAAAACAACCAGTGGAGCCAAGGACAGTTTGCCTGATGTGGAACAACTCTGCGCAATATGGATTAATACAATCAATGGGCCGATGACGTGCTCAAGAAGCCGGGCACAGAGGCAGGAGGCTATATGAGCTGCCTTCCCAATATCCTTCTATTCTAACTCTGATGACGCTGGCAGTTTTTGGCCGGACAAAAGCTTAGTGACTCTTCTTAACCACAGGCCTGTTTATATTAAACAGGCTTGATTATTATATCCTATTATTATTATATTATATTATTATTATTTTCATTTTTTCTTTTATTTGTTAACATAATGCCCAGGATTCGCATTTTTAGTATTTTAAAAGACACACACACACACACACACACAAACACACACACACACACATTCTGAGTTAATCAATAAATCAAACATATTCATATTTTTTTTCTTTTGGATCTAATTTTTAAATATTAAACAAATAAAATCCTTATTTTCAACTAGTTTTCCAAATATTTTAAATTTAATGACCAAAATTCCCCTTATATCAACTTCTCCCTTTAACCCTCTAATTAGTAATATAAAATCCCCTCTAATAAATCAGAACCCCAATTTTCTTCAGCCTTATTCTGGCTTTCTTCCTTTTCCAACTAGCCTTCCATGTCAGTGCTTTTAGATCATCAAATAGATCTCCCTCTACTATTATATATATTATTTGAAATAAGAGAGACCACTTAGTTGCCATTTTTGGGGGGCAGCCCATTTTTATTCATTAAATCATCTTCCTATTATCCCAATTCCCCATGATTGTCCTGATATGTTTATCTTCCATTCAATCTGTTGTTCTTTTTCAAATTTCTTCTGTTTTATATAGAAAGTTTTTTCCATTTTCAGTATTGTCACTCCCTTTTCTGGATTTTCCATTAACTGTATTTGTTGGTCAATTGAGTCCTCTGTCTTAGTATTTGATTGTTCCATTCTTCTATTATCTTCTGCATTGTTAGTTCTTTGGGTTTGTGTATCTAAGCTGGCATCTTATTCTTTTATGTTGGGTCTTATTTTGTCACAAGCTGAAATAATGGTTTCATATATTGCTTTCAACATGGAAAGGATCTTTTCCTGGTCTTCATCCATATTTTCTTAATTATGTGTTAAGTTGAGGACTTTAAAATCAGATGTTAAAAATAATTTAATGACTAGGTATGGGATCTCTATTTCACGTGTTTATAGGTAATCTTTAAAGTAGAAGTCGTTTATCAAGTAAAATTTTATAGTCCAAGTTATTTCATTATCTCATATAATAACCAATGTTCCTCAAATAAAGAGATAGGAAAGCAATTCCCCACATATAACTCTGAAAGTCAGTAAAGGTTTACATTCATAGTTCAAGCAGGCCAGTTATGCTGCCCAGAAGTTCTCTTTACAGCTGAGTTTCTCACAGGTGGTATCAAAGTTGAAAGATTTTTTTTCTGAAGTCTGGGCTTCAAGCCAAGTCTCTTTTAGGCAATAACAAGTTGTAATACCAAACTTTGCCACAAGATGTCACCGTTGTCGTTAAAAACTTTTTAAATCCCCTGTTTTTATAATAGTTTTTCAATGTTTATTTCTTTTCTTTTTAGATAAAAATCAGTGTATCCAGTAGAAATAGGAATAAGAAAACTTTTAGGAAAACCTTTTAGTCCCCAAGTTTTGAAAGTATATGCATCCAATTAGATTAAAGTTATTTTTATAATTGCTTTGTTTCCCCTGGGTAGTCAGTCACCGCTGTTCCTAGAGGGTGGGGCAAGAATTCTCTTTCCTCTCTCCTCACAGGAGGAAAAAATATTTAGGGCAGCTTTTGCAGGAAAAATACTTAGAGTCTTAAAGAGAAGATCAAATCTCACCCAGTTTCATCCGCGTTGCTTTAAAGGTGCTTGGTAGTAATTTTGACTTTGGCTGTCAGCAGCTTAATAACAAGCCATATTGCTATGGCCAGTCTTTCTCCCGCCGGTTTAGAGAGCTGCCTTGGATCAAGTGGGAGGGCTGCCGCCCTCCCACGATCAAGCAAGGATCTCCTCCTCACTCTTCGGGACTTCCAGTTTGCCATTGGCACCTCCAGATGCATGGAGGTGAACTCCGTCTTCAGCATCCAATTTCATCCCATTGGGGGACCCTGGAAAGGGTCAAAAGTCAGAAGTATACCTTTGTCATGATTGGACTTATATTTGCTTGTGGTGGTATTCAACGTTTTCAGCATTTTCAGCCTTTCAAAATCCTTCTAAGAATGTGATATTGTATTGACCAACTTTAAGTGACAAAAATGTATGTGATATCAATTTTTGTTTTGTTTCTGACAACAAAATATCTTCCTTACTCACTGGTTTAAAAACAAAACAAAGTGAATGCTAACCAATCAAATGTGCAACGGTAGAATTCCAATGGTGGATTATTAATGAGCTTCACAGATACCTATAGTACAGAGACATAAAAGAGGATAAGGACACCTTATATGATGAAGCTTGACAAAAATGTGGAACTTTTATATCAAAACAATAAACTCAATAAGTTCACCTTTAACTTCTCCCCTAATACTTTTTAGATTAGAGTCAACCGAAAGTGTAATTTCATATGTGAATATGGTCCACCCATTCCCCATGGGAGCAAGTTTGATGTTGTGGTTAGGTGTCAGCCTAGAAACCAGGATATTGTGAGTTGTAGTTCTGCCTTAGGCATAAAAGCTGATTGAATGACTTTGGGAACATCAGTCTCTCTCGACCCAATCCATATCACAGGGTTGTTCTATTGGAAAAATAGGAGAAGGAAGGAGTATTAGGCAGTTTGCCACCTTGACTTCTTTATTAAGTAAGTAAATAAGTAAGTAAGTAAGTAAGTAAGTGAGTAAGTAAGTAAGTAAGTAAGTAAGTAAGTAAGTAAGTAAGTAAAGTAAGTAAATGCTTACCAAGAATTATGCTGCATAGGCCAAAACATATCATGACTGACATATCTACAAATGTTATCTATCTTTCTGTCTGTCTCTAATATTTATATAGATGCTCATTTTATTTAATGTAATAAATAAAACACATCATAAAAAGCTAGCAATAAACAAAACATTCTATAATTAGAAAAACCTTTCAAAGTTACCAACAACGAAGTAACAGAGCAAGCTATCATTGTAAATAATATAGAGATCTCAATTCCTTGAGACCTATAAGTCTGGTGATAGAACCCTTTTTAAGAGACTTCCAGAAGGAGGTCAGGGATGTGGCCAGTCTTATCTCAAGGTTGAATAATGTTCCACAGGGACAAATGAGGGCAGAAAAGGCCCATTTTTGAGACACCACCAGATGTAACTGCTTTGCAGACAAGACTTCTAGCATATGTCTTTTGCCAGACCTAATGGGATGGGCAGATATCATCAGGTGGAGGCAGTTCTTCAAGTAATCTACTCCATGCCATGAAGAACTTTAAAAGTCAAAAGCAGAACTTAGAATTGGATCCAGAAGCAAACTGGCAACCAAAGCAGTTCATGGAGCAAAAGTGTGACATGTGCCATGTTACCTGCACTGTTGTAGCAATAATTACCTTCACTGCTATAGAAATTAAGGTTCTGAATACCTTTCAATGGCAATCCCATATAAAGTACATTGCAATATTCTATATGGGAAGTTACCATGGCTTGAATGATTGTGAATTCCAAGAAAGTGTGCGACTGGCACATGATGTAAAATTATTCAAAACCCTCCTAGCCACAACTGCCACCTTGCTTTTGAGAAGGAGTCATGAATCTAGGAGGACTCCCAGATTGCATACTGGATCTGTTTGGGGAAATACCAAAGATGGCATAGTCCTTGAACCAGAGTTTCCCAAAACCCAGACCCATTCAGTTTTGCACGTGTTCAGTTCAAATCTGTTGTTCCTCATCCAGACCCCCTACAGCCTTCAGACAGGAGAATAGAACATCAACAGCATCACTTAATCCACCAGGGGAAGAAAAATATAATTAAGTATCAGCATACCAATGATATTGCAACCAATGTTGTTGGTGATCTCAGTCTGAGGCTTCAGATAAATGTTGAAGAGAAAAAGGCATAACATTAAGCTTTGCAGGACCTCCAGATCTTCCCTCCCCAATCACCACAATACAATTCTGCCCACTCTCAATCCATGGAGCCATTCCAGAAGGATACCATGGTTAATGGTATCAAAGCACACTGAGAGGTCAAAAAGATCAAGACTAGTTGCACTAACTCCATCCTCTCCCTGCCAGAGATCATGTAAAAATGTGACCAATGTCATTTCCACCCCACACCCAGACATGAATCCTGACTGAAAGGGATCCAGGCAATCTATTTCATCCAGAGGCCCTGAAGCTGCTGCATGACCATGTTCTCAACCATCTTACCCAAAATGAAGATATTAGGTATTGGGTGAAAATTGTACAGCATGAGAAAAAACAGCAATGATTTCTTGAGGAAGGGGTGAACAAACGTGTTCTTAAGGAGTGAAGGAATGACTCCTTCACTCAAGGAGGATTTCACCATTACTAAAATCTACCCACACAACAGTCTTCAGGCAGTTTTAGTTATCCAGGAGGGGCATGGATCTAAAAAACATGTGTGCTTATTGTCCTAAGGGCCTTGTCCACTTCCTCAGGTCTAACTAGTTTAAGCCAATCCCAGATAACAGGGCAAGAATCTGCTCTGGCATGTCCTTGAGACCTAATCTAGGCTTTCTATGTGATTAGGTTGTTTCTTTTCAGAGACAAAGTAGGAAGATTACATTTCAATAATCATCTCTGCTTAAAGGTAAATAGAAAAAATATAATACATAGAGATATCAATGAAATAAGGAATTTGTCTTTTTAATATATATAAGTAAAATCTATTCCTTTACTTAAAACAATTCCTTTATTTCTTTGTGCAAAATCTGTTTCAAGCATTTTTCATTTTCATCTATAATTATTTTTTTATTATCACTGGTTCTGTGTCACTTTAATTTGGATAGAATCAATTGTTCCCTAAAGTGAGCAGATTATTTATGCATTATAACTATTACTGGTTATAGAAGAGCTTTCATGTAAGCAAGGTATATTGCTTTACAACAGAGGTTCTTTTGGAAAAGATACGAAAATTCCATTTTATAAGACTATTTGCTCTAGAGACCTTGGTGAAGCTCCTAAACTGTATTCTCAATTTCCAAATTTTATGTTTCTTCCAGTGTTGTTGCCATGACATTATCACAGTTCAGTTTCTCTTGCATGCCAATTCATATATCTGTAAGTATAGTATAGCATAGCATAGCATCTTATTGTATCGTATTGTATCCACAGAGTTTTTGGTGCTCTCTGAACTTGGTTGTTTGTTTGCAGACCTTTCATTATCCAACTAGGTAACATCATTGGTGTGAAATAGTGTGAAGTTTACTGTTTATATACTGGGAAGGAAGCTATTATATTTTAACCTTTAGTATAGGATGCAATTCTCATTCCTATGGGGAATCAAGTTTTGGAAGTTCACAAACATAGCCAATACTATCAATGAGATGGCGTTTAATGGAGGAGAGAGACAAACTTGCTGTCATGGCTACAGTTCAGCTGAGGAGAAATTGGAACTGGGACCATTCGACAGGAATGGCACATCTCCCTTAGCATGTTTGGAGAGGCCAGGGGCTGAGGACAATGCTGTCCCAGCCCCCACAGGCATTGGGGGAGGTGGTCAACCAGAGCTGTGTGCCTTCACAAATGCAGGGGAGGATCGACTGCTGACCAGCAGTGGTGCTGATCAGCAGCAGATCTCATCTGATGAGGAACAGCTGCCTCCTCCACTAGATCCAAAGGCAAGGAGAGCAGAACATAGGCAAGTCCAGAGAAGGGCTGCAAGGATACTCAGGAGGAGTTGCCCCCCCCTCCTCACAAGGAACACCTGGAGGAGAGTGACTTAAGGAGAAGCAGTGGGGAATTAGTTTTTGCCAGGAACAATTGTCCCCCAGCTTTGACTTGTGCCTTTGCCTTGTTTCCAGGACTGCTTTTTGCCTTTGTTTTGAGAACTGCGGTTTGTCTTGTGGACTGTTTTTGCCTTTGCTTTGCTTTACCTTCAGAACTGCCTTTGCTGTGGAACTTGTCTTTGGTCTGAGGACTGCTGTTTGTTTTATGCCTGGACTTTGCTTTGTGGACTTTCCTAGTAATGTATGAGCTGTTGTTTGGGGACTATAATAATAATAATAAAGGACTCTCTACAGACTTGCCTTGCTTTGACCACCTGGATCATAATACTTGCCTCCATAGTATTAATATTTTCTATAAATGTTGTTATAAGTAATGAGTAAATACATAAAGTTACTGAATAAAATAAAAACATATATTTTTAAAAATTCTTCCTGAACAGCCAGATATAGTCACCCTAGATTTCATACAAAATTCATTCTATGCTCTCAAAAAATGGAAAGTACAAGCAAATCAAACATCCTGAAATCAAGATCAGCAGATTGTAGAAATTGTTTCCATTAATCTGAGAGCTAAAAAGTATGCTTATGTGAATTCCAGTCTTTCTTCATGAAACAAATATAGCCACACTGCACAGGGCAATCAACTACCCAGGATCATGTGCAACATAAATGTAGAGCACTTTATTTAAATGCATTTGAAATTTTGTTTCCTGGCTGTATTAATGGTCCTGAAAATAGGCTGTGAACCAGCAAACTGAACAAAATCAACCAATGATGCTTATTAACTGCTTGATAAACCCTTCTACCTATCTGGCTTTATTTATTTATTTATAACTGACATTCAAAGTAAAATAAAAACAGAATGCTTATTCAACACCTTGTCAGCTACATGCAGCTCGATGGCAACAGCCTGTGCAGGGCTATAAAAACAACAGCTACCAGATGCCATTCTGCACTGTGTTCTAGTTATCTCACCAAACCATCTGTTTTGAGTAGTGCGGCAAAACAATGCTTTTTGTATCCATTTCAGAGTTAGGAAGCATTTTTGAAGGAACATTAGGAAAATAAGCTCAGAATATAAATTTGTGTTGCCTGATTTATCTGCCAAGAAAAGTCAGAAAAGTCATAATGATTTTTTAGGAACCATTACTTTTCCCTGAAATCACTCTTGGAAATAAAAGTACAGTAAATAAAAGTAAAGAATTACTCTTTGATTCTTCAGTTGTGAAGTAACATAATATTTTATTTTATTGTATATAAGCTTGAAAGATAATAAATATATGATGACATAATATATGTTGAATATTGTCTACTTTATCAGATCTTTAATCTTTAAGATGTATTTTTCTGGCTTTTGCTGCAATTGACCAACATTATTATCTCATAGGAAATTGTTCTCTGAAACATGTTGATATCAACATGGTAGTAAACAACAAAAAAAGAAACAATAAATCAAGTATAAACCACAATAATATAAAGCAGATTATTGAGGATAACAAGAATTATAAGCAATTCTGAAAAGTCATAAGGGCATAATATTTCTTACTTTTTCCTATACACAAAACTCTTTAGATATGCTGTATTTTTTTCTGCATACAAGTTTCAAACCAAGCAAGATAGGTTCCAATCAGTTTTTATTAGACAAATATCATTTTTTTTCCATTCAGTATTCACTTTCAGCAATATTTTCCTATTATTTTCATGATATTTAATAATTATGTCAAAACAATGGTAACTCTTATTTGCCAGTTTGGTTACATAGAGTTGGTCTTAGTGCTTTATTTGTATAAGCCAAGCATATCTATTCCAAAATAAGGCCCACTTAATTTGTTTGTTTTTTTAAAAAAAAAAACTTCCATAAATCGTAATGAATTAGACTATTTCTTCTACTTCAATCATTGCCATCAACAACAATTTTTCTAAGTATTTCTTTAGGAAAAGTAGATTTTTGTACATTAACATAATAAGATAATAAGAAATAATCCTAAAGTGAATATTGTAAGGTTATGAACACTATAGGTAACCTAACTTCTTTCTTTCTTTCTTTCTTTCTTTCTTTCTTTCTTTCTTTCTTTCTTTCTTTCTTTCTTTCTTTCTTTCTTTCTTTCTTTCTTTCTCTTCCTTCCTTCCTTCCTTCCTTCCTTCCTTCCTTCCTTCCTTCCTTTCTTTCATCTAATTCTTCGGATTGTCACAATTCTATTTCTTGCCTGTTTTCTGCTGGGTTCCTGCTCTCCTTTTTTTTTTTTTTTTATACAAAATTCCCCTCAAATTCTATGTGAAACTGTTGATACAGCCAGGCTCTCTTTATTTCAATAATGCAAGTTTGTGACAAACTGTATAGAATAAATAAACAGAAGACTCTGATTTATATTACCTCTTTCTCAAATACCTTGGGGTCTCTTCCGAACTCATTATTCATATTTAAATTATATATATATTTGTCCAAGCAATTTTATAATTTGTGAGTATTGCTTTCATATGATATGCATATCTGTAACTCAAAAGACTAAAATGCTGCTCCACACATGATTGGACTATTTGTAAGATGTTCCTTTACCCCAAGACTGCTATTAATGTCCACAGATTGTGTACAATAATAATGGACCAATAATGTGCATTTTTAAGTATTCTGCTGTATCACCTCTTCCATGTGAATCACTAGTGAACAGGCCTTGAAACTTTTACTGATGACAGCCTGATTGCAGGATTTTCTGCAAAATGATCCATCAATAATCAATTGAAGGAAAAATAACTTACCTTTATGATAAAACCACAATGAGTCAAGGAAAGTTTAGTAGACAGTGGACTTACCTATGAGGGAAGAAACAAAGCAAAAGAAAAGGGATTTAATAAGATAACCATGGGTAAAAATAAATAGCAGGTTAGAGAATCACATTTTCAATGATGGTACATAGATAGGCCAGCCAGCAAGTTCTGGTCCTCCAGAGTTCTATACATACTTTTTGTCTCCTTTACCCATTTAATCTTATCAATAGAGAGATATGAGTTGGTGTAAAAGAAAAAAGAAAGGAAAAAAGAAAAAAAGCTAGTGATAAGGATGTCATTCTTCTTATAGTTATGAGTGACCTTTTAAAATAAAGAGCAAAGAAAAGCAGAGACTGAATCACTTTATGTTCTGTGTGATGTAAGCCAAAGAAAGGGTTGCTACAGTTTTCTGAAACAATAAAGTAATGCACATTATAAAGGAATCTAAATGATGAATGGATAAAAGTGTTCCTAGTGCAGGTCTTGGTAAAACATACTGTACAATTTGTTCTTATTTAAAAATGAAAAGAAGGATTGAATTCTATTCTTTTGTACATAGTTTAAAGTGAAAATAGTGATTTATTGAACTGATTTTAGAATTTAATTGTCCAATCTTAAAGGAACATTGTAGAAGTAGTTAAATTGTTGGTTTTGGACTAGAAACTTGGATTCAAATCTCCTCTTAGTCAATAAAACAAACAAACAAATAAACTTAGAGTATTAATACATTAAATAAATAAATAATTTATTGCATTAATACTCTACTTTTTTCTTAGGATTCATATGTAGAGGTTTCACTTAATTTTATTGTAACCACAAGAAACTAAATATTTGATCTTGAGCTGAGATAGCTTCTAGTAAAGTCTCTAAACAGGTGATAATCTGAACTTAGATCACCTGGCCTAAAGCCAACATACTGAATTAGCTTAGCTTTCAAAACTGATTGTAGCATAATCACACTTTCAGCCAGACCTAGCTCAAGCATATAAGCATTTTATTATTAAATTATTGTATAATTTTCTACATTGTTATAATACAGCATAAGATGAAAACAGCCAGATATTTATTTTTTACAATCTTTCATGTAATTCCTAGCATTCTGAATGGTTTATGGAGATAAAAACACTGTAATCAAAATAAATAAATAGCAACAATTTAAAAAAATTACCCAGTATAAGTAAAAAAATCAATCCAGAAATATATCTAGCATTATCAGTAACTATCAACTTTGATTTAAAAAGTAGTAAAGGCAGTATGTATGTATACACATGTATACACATTCATGCATTGTTGTTGTTAACTGCGAAGTCGTGTCCGACCCATCACGACCCCATGGACAATGTTCTTCCAGGTCTTCCTGTCCTCTACCATCTTCTGGAGTCCATTTAAGTTCACACCTACTGCTTCAGTGACTCCATCCAGCCATCTCATTCTCTGTCGTCCCCTTCTTCTATTGCCCTCAATCTTTCCCAGCATTAGGCCCTTTTCCAGTGAGTCCTTCCTTCTCATTAGGTGGCCAAAGTATTTGAGTTTCAACTTCAGGATCTGGCCTTCTAAAGAGCAGTCGGGGTTGATCTCTTCTAGGGCTGGCCGGTTTGAATGCCTTGCAGTCCAAGGGACTTGCAGGAGTCTTCCCCAGCACCAGAGTTCAAAGGCCTCAATTCTTTGGCGCTCAGCCTTTCTTATGGTCCAACTTTCACAGCCATACATTGCAACTGAGAAAACCATGGCCTGGACTATACGCACTTTTGTTGGCAGGGTGATGTCTCTGCTTTTTAGTGTGCTGTCTAGATTTGCCATAGCTTTCCTCCCCAGGAGCAAGCGTCTTTTAATTTCTTGGCTGCAGTCCCCATCTGAGGTGATCTTTGAGCCCAAAAAAAAAATAAAATCTGTCACTACCTCCATTTCTTCCCCATCTATTTGCCAGGAATTGAGAGGGACGGATGCCATGATTTTGGTTTTCTTAATGTTGAGTTTCAAGCCAACTTTTGCACTCTCCTTCTTCACCCGCATCAAGAGGCTCTTTAGTTCCTCTTCACTTTCTGCCATTACCGTGTTATCATCTGCATATCTTAGGTTGTTGATATTTCTCCCGGCAATCTTAATTCCAACTTTTGTTTCATCTAGCCCTGCTTTTCTCATGATGTGCTCTGCATATAAGTTAAATAGGCAGGGCGACAGTATACAGCCTTGCCGGACTCCTTTTCCAATTTTGAACCAATCATGGTTCCGTGTCCAGTTCTCACTGTTGCTTCTTGACCCGCATATAAGTTTCTCAAGAGACAAATGAGATGGTCTGGTACTCCCATCTCTTTAAGAACTTGCCACAATTTGTTGTGATCTACACAATCAAAGGCTTTTGCATAGTCAATGAAGCAGAAGTAGATGTTTTTCTGGAACTCCCTAGCTTTATCCATGATCCAGCGTATGTTGGCAATTTGATCTCTAGTTCCTCTGCCTCTTCGAAATCCGGCCTGTACTTCTGGTAGTTCTCGATCCACATACTGCTGGAGTCTAGCTTGTAGGATTTTAAGCATAACTTTACTAGCATGTGAAATGAGTGCAATGGTGCGATAGTTTGAACATTCTTTGGCATTGCCTTTCTTTGGAATTGGCATGTAAACTGACCTTTTCCAATCCTGTGGCCACTGTTGAGTTTTCCAAATTTGCTGGCAAATTGAGTGTAGCACTTTTACTGCATCGTCTTTTAAGATTTTGAATAGCTCAGCTGGAATACTGTCACCTCCACTAGCTTTGTTGTTGCTCAGATTTTCTAAGGCCCATTTCACTTCACATTCTAGGATGTCTGGTTCGAGGTCAGTGACCATCTCATTATGGTTATCTGGGATGTTAAGCTCATTCTTGTATAGTTCTTCTGTGTAGTTTTGCCATCTCTTCTTAATCTCTTCTGCCTCTGTTAGGTCTCTGCCATTTTGGTCCTTTATCATGCCCATCTTTGCATGAAACGTTCCCTTCATATCTCCAATTTTCTTGAAAAGATCTCTGGTCCTCCCTATTCTGTTGTTTTCTTCTATTTCTTTGTACTGTTCATTTAAGAAGGCATTCTTTTCTCTTCTAGCTACTCTCTGGAATTCTACATTCAATTGGGTGTATCTTTCTCTTTCTCCCTTGCCTTTCGCTTCCCTTCTTTTCTCAGCTATTTGCAAAGCTTCCTCAGACAGCCATTTTGCTTTCTTGCATTTCTTTTTCTTTGGGATGGTTTTAGTTGCTACCTCTTGTACAATGTTGCGAACTTCCATCCATAGTTCTTCAGGCACTCTGTCTATCAGATCTAATTCCTTAAATCTATTTTTCACCTCTACTGTATATTCATTAGGAATATGATTTAGTTCATACCTGAGTGGCCTAGTGCTTTTCCCTACTTTTTTCAATTTAAGCCTAAATTTTGCAACCAGAAGCTCATGATCTGAGCCACAGTCAGCTCCTGGTCTTGTTTTTACTGACTGTATAGAGCTTCTCCATCTTTGGCTGCAGAGCACATAGTCAATCTGATTTCTATGTTGACCGTCTGGTGATGTCCATGTGTAGAGCCGTCTCTTGGGTTGTTGGAAAAGAGTGTTTTTTATGACCATCGTATTCTCTTGACAAAATTCTATTAGCCTGTGCCCTGCTTCATTTTGTACTCCAAGGCCAAACTTGCTTGTTATTCCGGTTATCTTTTGGCTTCCTACCTTAGCATTCCAATCCCCCATGATGATAAGGACATCATTTTTTGGTGTTAATTCTATAAGGTGCTGTAGGGCTTCATAGAACCGGTCAATTTCATCCTCTTCAGCACCAGTGGGTGGGGCATAGATTTGGACTACTGTGATATTGAATGGTTTGCCTTGGATTCGAATTGAGATCATTCTGTCATTTTGGGGATTGTATCCCAGTATTGCTTTTCCTATTCTTTTATTGACTATGAAGGCTACTCAATTTCTTCTGAGGGATTCTTGCCCACAGTAGTATACCTGATGGTCATCTGAGTTAAATTCACCCATTCCTGTCCATTTTAGTTCGCTGATTTCTAAGATGTCGATGTTCAGTCTTGTCATCTCTTTTTTGACTACGTCTAGCTTGCCTTGATTCATGGATCTTACATTCCAGGTTCCTATGGAAAAAAAATCTTTACAGCATCGGACTTTCCTTTCACCACCAGATATATCCACAGCTGAGCGTCCTTTTGGCTTTGGCCCAGTCGCTTCATTCTTTCTGGCGCTACTAGTACTAGCCCTCTGCTCTTCCACAGTAGCATATTGGACACCTTCCGACCTGAGGGGCTCATCTTCCAGCGTCATATCTTTTTTCCTTTTAATACTGTCCATGGGGTTTTCATGGCAAAGATACTGGAGTGGTTTGCCATTTCCTTCTCCAGTGGATCACATTTTGTCAGAACTCTCTGCTATCACCTGTCCGTCTTGGGTGGCCCTGGACGGCATAGCTTATAGCTTCATTGAGTTATACAAGCTCCTTCGCCACGACAAGGCAGTAATCCATAAAGGGGACATTCATGCATACACAAACATATCTATATATCTATTCCAGTCTCTTCTTCTATATCTATATCTAGTTCACTTGGACAAAATGGATAATGATAAGGGGTAAGAACTTAGGTATTAATCAATACCTAAATCCCTACTTGCTTGCCCCATAGGATGTAACAGCCCAGGCATGCTTTGTATCTCCTCTCTCAAGTAATATTATCTGGTGAAATGTAGGAAGTGCACCTTCTCTTTTGTTGCACCTACTCTCTGGAATATCATCCTTCCAGAAGTTTAATTTGTCCTGATTCTTCAGGTCTTTAATCCATTCCTGAAAACTTGCTTTTCCCCAAAATTTGTCATGGATTGAGGTGTAGTCACATGCTGTGCAGTCTCCTTTTTGGTTATGTTATGACTTTTTCCTCTGTTATAATAACAAAATATTGACCTTTTGATTTATTTTTATGTACTGTACTTTTTTTATCTGTGTATCATCCAGAGCTAGCACTGAAGTAAACAGGTGTATAACTTTAAATTATTATATCCTTTTTTCTCAAGATGTGGTCCCTAACTGCTTTCTTCATAAGAATACCCCTATAAAAAGAATTGGTCTGAGAGGTAGGAGAAATCACCCAATGGGCTCTGTGATTGATTGAAAAAAATGTTGATCTTGAGTTTCCTGGAACAAAATCATTAAATAAATATTGGAATCTGTGAAAGCAGAAGAAGCATTGGAGAAAGTGTCATTCTCTGGAGAGATGTTTCTAGTATTCCCATAAATATTTAAAAAGTAAGCTTTACCTTCAGCTTTAATGACTTTTCATCTATTAGATATTTCTCTCAGCCAATCAGGTTCAAGAACACTACAGGCACATAATTCTTCAGTATAACCATATATAACATCTTAATCCTCTCACAATCTGGGTTCTATATATGCTGATTATTTAATTGTTTGTTTTTTATATTTGAGTTTAATGGCTGATTTTGTTGTATACCATCTAGAGTCATCTTATGTAAGATGGACGGTGACATAAATTTTATTAAATAAATAAATAAATCAGCACAAACCTGATCATCTAAATGTTTCCAGTTATTTGAAGAGCTATATAGAGATAGCTTTATGCATAAAAGTATGTATTTTATTGGATCTAGAGTTCACACTATTATCATGCAGCATCACTAAAGGGTAAGGGTAATATTATTATTTTTTAAATTTATTGGTCTCCCAACTTCAGTGGACCCAGGTGGCATAAATATTAGAAAAAAAACCCAGCTAAAAACATGAAATAAGATAGATCAGGGCTTTTCAACCAGTGTTACGGGTACCATCTGTGGGACATTGGCACCTGGCAGGTGGTACGCGAACATCCTAGAAAAGTGGTAGTGGGGGAGGGGAATGAGCTGAACCGATGGCAGCACCGCACAAGTCTGAGCGAGAGATGGCTGGAGCTGCAGGGCTGTCAGGGCTCAGCAGAAGCACCAGGATCAGTGCCAGGCTCCAGCTGGATCTCGGCGCTGATCCTGGTGCTTCTGCTGAGCCCTGAAGAAGCACCGATCAGCTGGAAAGCAGCAATGATCCTGGCACATCTGCTGAGCCTAGAAGAAGCGCCAATCAGCTGGACTGTTGCAGCCTCTACAGGGTCTTGTGATTTACATTCAGATGCTTGGCAACTGATTCATATTTATGACGGTCACAGTGTCCTAGGGTCATGTGAAGTGACCAAAACCTGCTGCAACCACCCAGCAGATGGGAATAAAAACCAAACACCCCCCACCCCACCCCCTCTGCCAATCCTCAACAGAAATACTCACAACAATGAAAACCTCGGACAGGAGGAAGAGCACTGCAGGGTGGGAAGGCAGGTGTCTTGCCCGGCTGTGGCTTGGGGGGCACTTTTTTCAGTGCCACTGTAACTTCGAACAGTCACTAAGCGAACTGTTATAAGTACCCTTTTCAAACTTGGAAACTGTCCTATCTGTAAACAAATCACTAGCCTACAAGGACAGATCATTTACCTAGGGTCTGTAATCCGTGCTCTTCGGGCAGAAATTAGGTGTCCAGTTCAGCCCCTCTACTCTAGTAAGCCTCCCCGCTATCAGCCCCCTTTACCACAAAGATCCTGCAGGAAAAGGGCAGTGTGGACAACCGTGGGATCTGGCAGGGTGAGAGCTGTGAACCATAAACACAAAGCTTTCGCTGTGTCCCTGCACAACAGCTACAGTGCCCTTGCTGACCTTAATAGGGACATTAAGGAGACAGGTAAAGGTATTTGTGAAGATAACTCAAATAAGCAGGGGATTGTGGTCCGAGATGAAGAACTAGATTTTGACAGGGAGAAGTGTGAATCAGGTATTGCACATCAGTCATGCAAGAATAGAAAGGCTCCCAAAAAGAGAAGCTACCTTCTGGTAGGTGATTCAATTATAAGGGATGTAAATTTATGAAAGGACACAGAGGCTTTGAAAGAGGTCAGGTGTCTTCCAGGTGCTACTGCCAGTAGGGACAAGAAGCGTATTTCTAAAATAATCAAGAATGGCAGCAAGGACTGTGATGTGGAGGCTATTGTACACCTTGGCACTAATTATCTGTCCCAAAAAGATGTACTCTCTGTGCAGAATGATTTCCAGAGCTTGGGGAAGGAACTTAGCAGAATAGGCTGTAGGCTTACTTTCTCAGAGGTTTTACCATTGTATAAGGAGCAAAACGGAAAAGGCCAGCGCATAGCACAATTCAATATGTGGCTAAAGGAGTGGTGTAAAGGGGAAGGCTTTGGATATATTAGTCACGATGTCAGTAGCTGGTCCAATCAAAAGATGTACAAAAGAGATGGTTTGCATCCATTAAAAAAAGGGACTGAGTTACTCGGCTATAAATTCACAGATTTTCTGGAGAGAAATTTAAACTAAACAGCGGGGACAGGGAGTTAATTGATATGGAACAACCCTGTCCCCGGCAATTTAAAAACTATAGGGCTATCAGTGCATGTAGCATAGATGTGTGTGTGGACAAGAATACCAACCTTGCCATCAAGCAAAATGAAGCCTCTAATAGCGAGTGCCACATAAAGTGCACTAACCAAATAGGTGGTAAGACAATAGGGGAACTCAGACACCATACAGGTTATGTAGAAAGGAAACACAGGGCCATCCACAAAGGACTCAAATGTTTATACACCAATGCACAGAGTATGAACAGCAAACAGGGTGAACTAGAAATTCAGGTTAATGAGGGCAGATACGATATTGTTGCCATTACGGAAACATGGTGGGATGAAACTCACACATGGAACACACAGCTAGAGGGATTTAAATTATTTAAAAGAAACAGACCAAATAAAAGAGGAGGTGGAGTTGCTCTCTATATAAGAAATACCTACATCTCCACAGAAATAGAGTACAACAATGATAAAAACTGTCTTGAATGCATTTGGGTCAATATAAAAGGGGGGGAAAATGACATTGCCATAGGTGTATTCTACAGACCACCCAACCAAACAGAGGAAATAGATGAACTTTTTGCTAATCAGCTAACTAAGGTATGTAGGAAGCACATCACAATAGTAATGGGGGACTTTAACTACCCTGACATCAACTGGGAGACAAACTCCGCACCAAGTGGAAGATCAAACAAGTTCCTGGCAAACCTAGCAGACAACTTTGTCTCCCAAAAAGTAGAGAAGAGAACTAGGGGATTAGCCATTTTGGATCTAATTCTCACTAACAGAGATGAAATGATAGACGGTGTTGAAGCCATAGGAACCCTGGGAGGAAGTGATCATGCAATATTAGAATTCAACATTATAGAAGCACAACCAATAGAACACAGTCAAACTAGAGTCTTGGACTTCAAGAGAGCTAATTTCAATAAACTTAGAGAGGGCTTGGGAAGGATTCCATGGATGAGAATCCTCAAGGGGAAAACAACTCAAGAAGCTTGGGAAATTTTGAAAAATGAGATAATAAAAGCACAGTCTAGCACAATACCAACAAAGAGGAAAAACAACAGCTCTCAAAAGAAACCAGCATGGCTGCATAAAGAACTCTCTGACAAATTGAAAGATAAAAAGGACAAGTATAGAAAGTGGAAAGAGGGGAACATAACTAAGTCAGAATATCAGCAAATAGCCCGAGCCTGCAAAGATGAAGTGAAGAAAGCCAAGGCTCAAAATGAACTAAGGCTTGCGACCAAAGTCAAAAATAACAAAAAAAGCTTCTTTCAACATGTAAAAAACAAGAAAAAAGTGAAGGAAATGATTGGTCCATTAGTGGGTGGAAGTGGCAAGAAGGTGACAAGCAACAGGGAGAAAGCAGAACTATTTAACTCATTTTTTGCATCTGTCTTTACACAAAGGGAAAAAACAGACCAACCTATCAAAAATAGTGCCATAAAAAACAAAACAGAAACACAAGTTAAGATAGGCAAGAAAATGGTTAGGGAGCACCTGTCCAGCCTAGATGAGTTCAAATCGCCAGGACCAGATGGATTACACCCCAGAGTTCTCAAGGAACTGGCAGATGTGATATCGGAGCCACTGAACTATATTTTTCAAAGATCCTGGAACACAGGGGAACTACCAGAGGACTGGAAAAGAGCTGATGTAGTTCCCATCCTCAAAAAAGGAAAAAAAATGGATCCAGGAAATTACAGACCTATCAGCCTGACCTCAATACCTGGGAAGATCCTGGAAAAGATAATCAAACAACGAATCAACGAACACCTAGAGGCAAACAAAGTCATTACTAAAAGCCAACATGGGTTTGTCAAAAATAGATCATGCCAGACAAATCTTATTGCATTCTTTGACCAAGTGACAAAATTAGTGGATCAGAGGAATGCTGTGGACATAATTTACTTGGACTTCAGTAAGGCATTTGATAAAGTAGATCACAACCTACTACTTGACAAGATAGAAAAATGTGGGGTAGACAGAACCACCACCAGATGGATCCGTAGCTGGCTGACCGGCCGTACTCAGCGAGTGGTCCTCAATGGAACTGCATCTATATGGAGGGAAGTGTGTAGTGGGGTGCCCCAGGGCTCTGTTCTGGGCCCAGTACTCTTCAACATCTTCATCAACGATTTGGATGAAGGGATAGATGGGGAACTCATCAAATTTGCAGATGACACCAAGCTGGCAGGAATAGCCAACACTCCAGAAGACAGGCTTCAGGTACAGAAGGATCTGGACAGACTTGAACACTGGTCACTAACTAACAAAATGAAATTCAATGGTGAAAAAAGCAAGGTTCTACATTTATGCAAGAAAAACCAAATGCACAAGTACAGCATAGGTGGCACCATGCTCAATAGTAGTAACTGTGAGAGGGACCTCGGAGTCCTAGTAGACAATCACTTAACTATGAGCCAGCAGTGTGCTGCAGCTGCCAAAAAGGCCAACACAGTGCTAGGCTGCATTAACAGAGGGATAGAATCAAGATCACGTGAAGTATTAATACCACTCTTCAATGCCTTGGTAAGGCCACACTTGGAATACTGCATCCAGTTTTGGTCACCACGATGTAAAAAAGATGTTGATACTCTAGAAAGAGTACAGAGAAGAGCAACAAAGATGATTAGGGGACTGGAGGCTAAAACATATAAGGAACGGTAGCAAGAATTGGGTATGTCTAGTTTAACGAAGAGAAAGACAAGGGGGGACATGATAGCAGTATTCCAATATCTCAGGGGCTGCCATAAAGAAGAGGGAATTAAGCTATTTTCCAAAGTACCTGAAGGCAGGACAAGAAGCAACGGGTGGAAACTAATCAAGGAGAGAAGCAACCTAGAACTAAGGAGAAACTTCCTGACAGTGAGAACAATTAATCAGTGGAACAGCTTGCCTCCAGAAGCAATAAATGTTCCAACACTGGAAGTTTTTAAGAAGAGACTGGACAGCCATTTGTCCAAAATGGTATAGGGTTTCCTGCCCGAGCAGGGGGTTGGACTAGATGACCTCCAAGGTCCCTTTCAACTTTACTACTACTACTACAAGTCGAGAACTACCTGTACTTTATCACTTTTTTCCTTTTGTTTTTTTGGTTATCAAGTTTTTGACACCTTGCTAGGCGACTGGTAGTACTCGGATGCTGCCATATCCTTAAAGTGGTACAATGGGTGAAAATGTTAAAAAGCCCTGAGATAGATTACCCAGATTAAAGTAATCTAATAATCAACAAAATCAACAAAACAAAACATGGGCCTTAAATAAATAACAAACATCAACCCTAGGTCTGAGACTGAACCTATTTCTTGTAGAATGCATGAGTAGAAATGAACATTTCTATAGAAAAACCCACAAGACTGTTATAATAATACAGTAGAGTGTGTTAGATTGTTGCTTCCTCTCTGAAGAACCATAAAATAGCAACAAATCACAATACTTTAAGAATCAAATTTATTAAAATTGGAATCACTTAGTTTCTTACTGTCTTTTATACCTTTCCACTTTTTGCTGTCACCCCATTTTCTCATAGGTCTTCAAAGTTTTTCAAAATTCACCTAGTGTCATTCCAGTTATAAATAAATAGCTTTATTTATTCTGTCATGTATTGGGTTTGGAGGCAGCTCAACTCCAGAATAATTCTAAGTGCTTTTAATTTAAAATGGTAAAACAGAAAAAAGTAACTAGGTATCTAGTTAGAAATATATCTCATATAACAGAACACTGATTGAGTTCCACCACCATCTTATCCAAATACAGGGAGAAAAACCATGTTTTAAACAACTTCTGGAATATCATTAGGTTAGAATGCACATGAATTTCTTATATCATTCTAGAGAACAACTGTCATGATAGATGACATCCTTTCAAGATCCTGAGAGGAGGTATTATTTGATTGAACAGATTTGAAGTGCACCAAGTCTGCTTATTTTTATAAGAAGGGCAAACCCATGGGAGATATGTAATACTAAGATAACTTGGTCTTTGCCCTAAAGAACCTTTTAGGTGTAACCAAGAACTTGAATTGCACCTGGAAGCTCACTGGTAACCAGTGCAGATCATAGAGCAATGAAGTCACATGGGCATTATGGTGCCCACTCCTGAAACCAACAGATGGCCTCCCCCAACAGTTTTGGGGAGATATTAAACAGAAGGGGGTAAATTATCTGGCCATGAAACACTTCACAAATGGGGGGGGCATGTAGAGAAGAGAACCATGTAATCCAGTGCCCGCAGCTCCTAAGCCCTGCAGCCATACAAAAACATACACTGGTCAATACAATAAAAAGCTGACCTCAAATCAAGAAGTACTAAAATGGATACGTTATCTGACTCCATTCTAAATCAATAAGTATGACCAATGCCATCTCCTTACTGAATTCCTGGCTGAAACCCAATTGGAACAAAATAATAAAGCCTAGCCTTTGCCTGGCTTTATTTTGTTTTTTAGTGGTTCAAATATTCTACACTTTCAGTTGAAAATATTGCTCTGTTATCTATATGCTTTTGCCTCAAGGATTTTCTTTATATTTAACATTAACACCAAGTCAGATTTTGTATATATAAACCTTCTGCTCTTAGGAGGTAAGGACACTGTTATTATCCATAAGTACTATTATTATTATTCATCTTCTTTTTAATAGGCATTTAAACATTTAAAGGCTTTTATTATGTCTCCCCATCATCCTTTTTCACTGAATGTGCATGATTGCACATGAAATTTTCAATCCTTCTTACTTTGAACCACAGTTAGTATTCATCTGGGCAGGTATCTCCGTCACCTTTGTGATGAAGCTGGCATTTCCCGATTTATTTGTTTAATTTTACTATTTCAATTAAAGAAAAGGATTGGACCTATCTAGATGGATTACAGAAGGCTGCTGCTCCTCCTATTCCCTTAGAATTAGAAAAAAAATGTTGCAGTTAAAGTGATCCCATTCTGTGACTTTTCTAGCTTCCAATTTTGTTCCTGTAAGCTGATTTAAAAATCAATCAATCCTGCTGTATCAGCTGCATGATGACAAAAGCTAATATTAAAGCAACTAAAGCAAAAACAATTTGATCATGGTTCAGGTTCAAATGAAATGCTAGATCTCACAAAAATTGCTTTAATATGTCATGAAACTGCACAATATGCCCTTATGTCTCTCTGCACTAGTCATAGTCAGAAATAAAAAGAGAAAAGTGCTGCATAATTATTTGTGATTATTAATCAATACAAAGTCTTTGAATATACTAGGCTGACTGTCTGGCCTTTGCTGATCGCACAGAAATAAAAATCCTGCTTGCTGAACTTTAAATTCCATCTTAAGTCATTTTAGGTTTTCTGTTCTGAAGAAAATACCCTTAAACCAATGCTTGGACTCATTTGCATGAGTGCAAAACAGAGGTGGCCGAACTCACAGCCGTGAGACCATGTCTACTTCCTATGCATTAACTATTTTAAATTCCTTCTGGATAACAGAGCTCAGATGTGTCTCTGTCATTTCCAAAGGATTTGGCCAGCCAGAATCCAACTGCAAAGAAGTTGAGACACTTTATATCTGACAGATGCCATGAATATTCATCACAGCAACCCTGCAGGAAGCCTCCAGTTCCTAGGAAGGACTTGGCTACCAAAAGCAGGGCCACTTGATGGCTAATTGCAGATACAATAAGGGTGAAGAAGTATGTTTTGCTGCCTTATCACCACAAATTAAGTTCTTACTTGGGCTCAGTTGATTCACTTTTTGTCTTCTTCCAGAAACACTCCTGTCATCTCTTGTGTGGAGCTGCTTGGTAAACCATAGTGCTTTATGAGATCCATGCACATAGAGACTGCACAAGTGCATTTTGGTCTAACACCCATGTCACTTGCTCATGCCAAGCAACAATGAGGGCATCAGCCAAATTATTGTACGTGCTGCAGCTTTGGGAAAATATCCAAATTTACTCTGAAACTGCATTGGGTCTATCTGGAGCCTGGGCAGTCCTATCTAATAGGACCCACTTCCATCTGTTGAAGGGAAGCTGCGGAGAACTCTAGAGCCAACTTATACTGGTCTGTCCATAGCAGGGGATTCATACTGATACCTTCCCACAAGATCCAGACCATAATGTACCAGATTCAGTGTGTGCTTCAACACACACATACACACCCATGTGAGTTGGGTCACAGATAAATTTAAGTAGGTCCATGGCTGCTATGATGGCCATGAATGTCTGTGCTACCTTATACTTCAAGTCAAAAGACAGCAGATTGAAATCTTCCAGAACCATAAGCCTGGGAAATTCCACCACCAACTCAGAGTCTAAGCATAGGCATGGTTGCAGTTAATCTGCAATGAAGATAAGTGAGCAGCAATCCCACTGATCAGTACAATAGAGTATCGTAAAAAGGGTCTCATATCTAATGATGTTGTTGCAGGAACCATGGAGGCTACCAGTGACTCATGAATAAGTACTGCCAGACCCTCACCCCTACTCTAGAGTTGTGGCTGATCCATACTCTAAACCAGGAGGACATATTTCAGAAAGGGGACATGTTGACCTGGCATTAAACTGCAGAAACCAGAAACCAGAACTATCAAAACTCCATAAACATCCAAGCATAGGGGGGCAGAAAGTGATATCTGTATTGAATAGATTCACCAAGAACAAAGTACCTTCCCATGCTCAGCCCTTCCTTCCCATCCCATGTCTATTGTCTCCCATATGGTTTCCCTCCTCCTCCAGCCTCCCATCCCTAAGACATTGGGAACCAACAATAGCCAACCTAAACAATCGAGACAGACAGGCTCTGCTCAGATTCTGTTTCTGTAACACACACACACACACACACACACACATCAAGGAGGTGCCATGTGATGAACGTGATACATTAAAAAGCATGTTTAATGAACTGTGAATATACAGAAAAAGCTACATTTCAGATCATTGTTCCAAGAGCAACATTTGTTCCCACAAATGATTCATATAACAATTGAGAATAATGAACAAATTAGTAAAAATCATGATCTGTTCACTGATAATTTGCCAAATGAGAAAAGAGAAAAATGTTCAATACATTTTGTACCACAAATACATCACTCAACTCTAATTTGGAAAGATTCTGGGGTGAAAGATAAAGATTGCCAAGAGAGAGAGAGAGAGAGAGAGAGAGAGAGAGAGAGAGAGAGAGAGAGAGAGGGAGGGAGGGAGGGAGGGAGGGAGGGAGGGAGGGAGGGAGGGAGAGAGAGAGAGAGAAGGAAGGAAGGAAGGAAGGAAGGAAGGAAGGAAGGAAGGAAGGAAGGAAGGAAGGAAGGAAGGAAGGAAGGAATATTCTCCTCCCCTCCCCAATACTGAGCATCAGAGGGGATTTTATTCAGAATAACATCTAAGGTTAAGATTACCCACTAAACATTTTTACCAAAATCTTGACTCTCAGTATTCAGATGCTTTAATCCAACCTGTCATATGGACACATGTGCTCCCTATATTGATCTAGTTTACAATTCCAGCTTCTATTAATCCTAGTTTTCTAAGCAGGAACTACCTGATAGTTATTATTGCCTTTCAGAAGATGACATAAAACAAAATATAAAATATCATCATAAAATCAGTATAATCAAAAAATTTTAAAAAATTAAGGACAGTAAACAATTATTAAAGTAATAAACCATGAAAAGCTCTATAATGGAGATGTGGATTCTGCAAGAGAAGGATTCAGAATAATCTCCCTGGGAATTACACAATAGGTGTTTTTTTTCCCCAAGTATCCAATTGCTGAATTCTTGGCAATGGGGATTTCTTCACCTCTCCTGGTGATCCATGGTAACTGTAGAGGTTCATAGAAGGATTGAGATAGACCCTCATGGAGTCAGATCCTAAGTCATTAAGAGCTGAAATTTAAACTTGCTAATTGTTTCTGTAAAGTTGGATGATAAGGGTGAGTAGAGCTGCATATCCTCATGCATTAATAACTCCTTACACAAAAGCTCCAAATGACTGCCCCTTGTTACTTTATGTAAATGTTAAAAAGCATAGGGAGCAGAATGCCCTTTTCCCAGTGACATCTTCTAAAAACAGGTCAATAGAAAGGACAAGAGCTACTTCAAAGGAGTACCTACAGCATCCAAACTGTGAACCAATCCAGAAGGATTCCATGGTTAATACTATAAAAACTACACTTATTAGTGTCTTGCTCTCATTTAATGACATAACATTGTCTGTTTGAGTGGATTCCTACTCAATAATAATAAACTTTATTCAAGGAGCAATTGAGGCCAAGATCTCAGACAGACTGATTGAATTGGAGAGGAGACAGATTTCATCAAGGGAACTGCATGCAGAGCAACCCAGATTCAAACTATCCCCTTTAAGAATAAGCTAATAAATTATGTGCAGTATTTCTGTTAGGAGAGCTATGTACATGACTGCTACTTAGCACAGAACTGCTGGAGAAGAGAGTGTTAAATTCTTTTGTCCTTCCCTATGCATAATCCAGACAATTAAAATGTGTTGTCTTATCCAAAATTATATAATATTAACAAATTAATTTTAGCCACGTCGATCTAGAAAATACCCAATGAAAAAAGCAAAAACTAAACACACACACATACAAACATACATATTCCCATAGAGGGATTAAAAAAAACCCCTACCCATAGTAATAACAACTATAAGCTTCAAAATTAGAGTCAGAAAAGAATTTTCAGTAAACTCCCAACAGCCTCCTTTTAACTGAGGCCATGGAATACAGGAACATTTATCCACAAATTCCATCTCATGCCCATTCTGAAGATATTGAATAACTATTTTAATAGAATCATCAACATACTCAGAGTTTGAGTATCACAGTCTAGTAAATACAGTTAAGTGCTTTCTCTCCAAATCTCTGGTGAACAAAATTTAAATACAGAATACTTTTCCTGGTATAAATAAAGGGAACTGTTTAGATTTCTTTTCAGTATATCAAAGACAATGAATATTTGAGTTCTGACTTGATCTTCTATGAGCTTAGATTAAACTATTGGTAACTGATCTAAGTGCACTTAAACTTAGATTTCCTTCCTTCCTTCCTTCCTTCCTTCCTTCCTTCCTTCCTTCCTTCCTTCCTTCCTTCCTTCCTTCCTTCCTTCCTTCCTTCCTTCCTTCCTGATTTTTAGTGACTGCCTGTACTATTCCAAGCAGTTTTCTTGGCAGAGTTTTAGAAGTGGTTTTTCGTTGCCTTCTTTTTAAGGCTGAGAGACATGGACTAGCTCAAGGTCACTCAGTTGTCTTCATGCCTAAGGTGAGACTAATTCATGGTCTTTCAATTTCTAGCCACATGGTTTAATGGCTACATGAAACTGGCTCTCATTTACTCCTTTTCCTTGAAGGAAACTGTATCACAGTTCTTTCATTGTTCTTAACATTTTTGGTAGTATTTGGGTATAACTTTTATTTTCCATTAAATAACTTTTGGTGTCACTAAAACAAAAAGGGACTAGGTTGCCTTAAATCATTCACTTTATAAAACCCACTTTAAAAAATCCAGATAGTGCCTTATGGACTTTTAGCATATGGAGTCAGAACAAAGACTAATCCAGCTATGTAAGTAAGATTATTCAAAAGGTTAATTACCAAGTGGAATAAGACTAGCTTAGGGAGAGGAAAATGAATATCAACATGGAAGACAAGCTATTTCCATTAATGCTGCCTTTGCAAATCCTTAATGCTTTTTTTTTTTACATTTTTGATCAAAGAAATGGGACACAGGGAGAAAGAAAGGCTGATTTTGTCCCTCATTTCAATATTTGATAAAATCTCAATTATGTCCCTGTGACATTCAGAAAGTCACTTAGATATGAATAACTGAAGGCATAATTATTGTTCTTCTTACCATATCCCTTTTTTTTTACTATATTCTGAAATGTATTTGAGGTTTACCCCAAGTGCTCCCAAGATATAGATTAGGCATATAACCCATCTATTTCAGGAACCACTTGTTTCTTGTAGTAGCTGCCTATCCTAGGTAGTATCAAATACTTTGAAAGACATGATTTGTTTTAGATACTAGTGGTTAAGTAATGTTACCTAATGAAGATGGACATTTGTGTCACAGTGGCACTTGCTCTTTGGGAAAGCATTAGGCTAGAGCAGTGGTTCTCAACCTGTGGGTCGGGACCCCATTTGGGGTCGAACGACCGTTTCACAGGGGTTGCCAAATAATGCAACTCTCTTGAATAGACTCTAATTCTATTGGCTTTCAAAAGCCAATAGGAATTGTCCAGGCTGTCTCTGCCCTGCTGAGCCCGCCAAAAGTCCCATTCTGCAAACGGTGCTGCACCAGTTTTGTAGTCTTCGACTTACGACCGGTTGAGTAGTCCTTGACTTACGACCGGTTGGGGGTCACGGCATTAAAAAGGTTGAGAACCACTGGGCTAGAGTTTCATAGGATCCCAAATCTACCCACTTTCAAGCATTCTTGAAAGCCTGGCTTTTCCCTCAAGCCTCGGGTTAGTTTGCTTTTGCAAGGCCCATTAAGTTGAAAGATGACGTTAAAAGATGTTTTATTGCTGTTTCCTCAGTGTATTGTTGTAATAATAGGATGATTCTTTTTTAAAACTTTAGGAAGTTGTACAGAATCGTTTGGAGTTGGGTAATAAGACAATTGATAAATAAATAGAAACTAAGACTATTATGATTATTAGTAACTATTACACTATAAATTCCATAATTGTTTGCATTATTGCTTTTTATATATAGAAAAGTCTTAATTAATAGATTTTAAATGAAAAGCAGAATAGACAAAATTTCTTAAAAATGTAAGCCACTTGTAAGGGGTAAAATTGGATCCACCTGCAATAATGTATAAATGATGAAGAAAGTGAGAAAGCTGTAATCTCATGACCTTGTTATCAAAATGATAACCATTATACCAAGATTAAATACACAACAACTGAGGCAAATATGGCAAACTGCAACCCAGTGAACTCAGTCTAAATGAACAAGGAAACAAAACTCTCATACATTTTGAAAAATAAAATAAAATAAAACTTACCAAACTGCTTAAAGGCATTAAATAATGAGTTTACTGAGAAGTAGGATTTAGTAGGGAAAACTGGAGTGAAGGATAGAGGCTCCCTGGATCTTGGCACTTACTAAGATTTCAGACAAAGCTTAGAAACAAACTATTTTCTTTTCTTTAAAGATTTCTTAGGTGAAGCTCAAAGGAAGTGGGTAGGATGAATTAATTATGAGAGTATCCATAGGCAGTTTGCCCATCACTTATTTAAACAAAGACCATTGAGACTAGCTGGATTTGAAGAGAGACCCCTATGGTTAGTAAACTGTCTCTTCCCTCCAGAGGCAAACTCTAGCTTAACACCAATCCACAGGGTAACTTTATTCTTATAGAAAAAAAATGAGAAAAAAGTCCCAATGTTTGAATTAACACTGACCTTCAGTTACAGCTAATCACATTTCCCCCCTCCATGTTCTTGCCAGACCATCCTAACTATAACAACCTTCTCCTACTGTGACAAGGGAAAACTCCTTTTTCACACTCTGGTGGTATTTAATCACATAGGTTACATTTATATCTGGTATATTTCAAATTAGGGGGAAAAAACTTCTACATTCCAGAACTGATCATAGAAAATCACTCCTATAAAGTACATCATATTTAACCTATGCCTTGAAGAAAAATTCTAATGGTTCCAAGTTATTATATGATTGTTCTTTGAAACAACCATTTCAAAATTGTTTCTATATCACTTCTGACCTTAAAACCTACATTGACTACTAACTTCATTGTCTTCCTTTCCCTTCCTCTTTAATTTCAGGTCGGCTGAGCAAGGTTTCAGCCAAGAAGTCAATAGATTTCCACACAAATCCCCATATTCCATAAGGTTAACAACATTTTTCATTAATACCAGTATTCATATTTTTCAACAATGCAAATAATGGCTAACCATATTGATTTGGGACGTGTCACAAATCTGCAGACCTTTTGGAGATGAAGAATGAGTTGTAATTATATAAATCAAGAGTCTTGGTAGCCACTAGGACTCAAATGAAAATTATTTGCATGATCAGGCAGACTCATTGGACTTTCTCCTCAGAAATCTTTATAATATCATTCTTAAGTAGATACTGAAGTCTGACATCATTTTTGTGAACAGTGTTGAGTGATATACCTATTTTACTAAATAGAGAAAAAATGTGTAAAAATAGGAAGGAGTCTTAACTGGAAGGAGTTTTACAATCTAAATATAGAATAGACTCCTTTTATTGCTCATATGTGTCATAACTTATTATTTAATCCAGTTCTAACAATGAATAAGCATGTACATCTAGTTGTGGTACAAATTTGGATGAAACTTTGCATCTAACTATGATTAAGATAGAATAAATAAGACTTTAGTAAAACGGTATCATACTGAAATTATATCTTAATACAGTGGTTCTCAACCTTTCTAATGCTGCGACCCCATAATACAGTTCCCCATGTTGTGGTGACCCCCAACCACTTATACATCACCGGGTGCCAGGGGCGTGGCCAAAGAAAAGGGGGAAAAATGGCGGACAGCCTTGTTTGGCGACCCCTGTGAAATGGTCGTTCGACCCCAAATGGGGTCCCGACCCACAGGTTGAGAACCACTGTCTTAATATGTTTTCAAATTAGCCAATTGAACATATAAAATATACATTGTATATTTTTAAAATTATTTTAAAATTCTGCTTCAGAGTTTCTCAGTGTATAGGTTCACCTATCTCACTTTTAGTTTAACAATTAAAGCACCTTTGGGACAACAGCTAAAGCTGTTTCCTACATTACCATTCATGCTGTTGATTATTTTCCAACAAAATTAGGACTATTTTATAAATAATTTCAGTATACAATGAATACATAGAAACATACTGCTACCCTATCATCTTATTTTTTTCAACAAACTTCTGCATGACTGCTTATTTATCTTATCCATATATGACATTTGAACCCTACCCCCAACCCTACCCCTAACCCTAACTCAAGATATTGAACTCCATCTAGCTAGCCTGGTCAATGAAAGTGAATAAAAAACAAATAAAAATATATTGGTATAAACCTGTCTTTAAAGATTACAAATGGATGTATAATGGAAACTCATTTACCTTCTCTCAGTTATGCTGAAGAGATGAGAGTAAGTATGCTTTAAAATGAACATCAAATCCATATTATACACTCACTTGCCTCTGATTTGTTATTAGTCATCCATGATTCTCTGAACCAGAATTGAAACTTTGAAGTCCAGTATGATTTATTTATATCCAAGAGCAAGTAACAGAATTTAAGAAATATAGCACAACTTTATTATATATACAGTATATGTAACTATAAGGAGTACGTACCTATATAAAAGGGAGAAATCCTATAAAGTTAAAATTGCATAGAAGGGATAAAATAGTTTCTTTTAACTAAGGCTACAAATAAACATTTTGCTATTGCCTTTGAAATACCTGGTTCTAATCATTTAATAAGAATACTTCAATGTCCTTATCATGTCTACCTCACAGACAAACTAATAGACATATTAATTCTGATTGTTAATGCATGTACAGAAAAGAATGTATGAACTAAACTCAACCTCTATATTGGAACAGATGCATCCTCAATCTGGTATTTCACAATACATATAAAATGCTGCTGAATTTTTCTTTTTCTTTTTTCTTTTCCCCCACCATGTTTAGAAGTGCATCATCTTTTATTAACTTAGACTTCTGCTTCACTTCCAGTTCTCAGTGCAATCCACTCATATACTTCTGATGTATCCCCTTTTGATAAATGACTCGATTAAACTGAATTCCTCTGTCACTGTTAGAGATATCAAATTAAAAATGCTCCATCTTTAATCATGCCAGGCTTCATAGCCATCTCCCAGGCTCCATTTATCAATAATTAATATATAAAGTAAGATTGAAATCCATTTCTATTTCAAAGAACCAAAAGTTATATTTTTAATAATAAGACCATGCACTCATTATTCTTAGAAAAGGACAGGTTCATTCATGTGATCTGCCCAAGAAATAAAAGTGAGTCTTACAGCAAGGAATTACTGCCCAGAAGCTGTTTTAACAAAAGCTGCTTTTTTTTTAAAGGGAGGAATATAATGTTAGCCTTCTATCCAAATCCAATGTTATTTTTATTTATAATTGTAAAATGAGATAAATAATATTTTTTAAAAAAATTGAAGGAAATTCTAATTCAAGGAAACCACTGTTTTGTTTTGTTTTTGTAAACTCATGTGACTCACATATATCTTATGAAAATAAATAGACCGGAATATATGTTGTAACATCTAAGTGTTGATTAGTAAAACCAGCATACTTACCCATCCATTCTCGCTATTTTTGTCACTTAACACCTTTAGTGAAAGTCACATCAGAATATTTCAAAACATGGTGACTAGGAATATTTTATTGAATAATTTAGCCAGCTCTTGACATTTTGATTACAGAACGTAATCAGCATTCAAAATCCTCCTCACATAGATAATACACTTCTATGCATACTGGTTTCTTCAAATAATATCTGTTCAAATGCCAGACATTGTTATATAGAATTTAATAATTTGTTTTTCATTTTGTAAAGTGCAAGATCTATTCTAAATCCTACTTCCTGGAAGCTCAAGTCTTCAAGAATATTTGTTTTCTACTGAGTATAAATGAACAGGGGGGAAATGCTTAATCTTTTGAAAGTCCAATCTGTTAATGTTTTGAATCCTTATGTATTAAGTTTATTTTACTACCTTAATTTAAATGTACTAGTGTCCTATTTGTCTATTTTTGTTACATTGTTTTAAGTGTTATTGGGGAAAGACCAATTCTCAATTCTTTTCAGAATTTCTTAATTAATTTTCTTAATACTTGTATTAAGAGATTAAACTGTACCAAATATTAATTGTTCAGTACAAATGCTAATTAGGAAAGGATCATTTTCTTTTAATTAAGGAATTAATTAATGCTACAATACTTATTGGAGAAGCCCCACAGATTTTACTTCTGAATAGATAAGAATATTCTGTTAAAGCATTTTAGATAGTTAAATTTCTATTAAATACTGAATACCATTGCAGTCTTAAACATACTGACTTACAATTTCTCACTGGGACTTCTGAAGTACCACATTTAGGTTTGCAATTATAATCTATGTAAATCTGCATGCTAATAAGAAGATAATTTCAATGTGGTTATGCATAATAAATGGTAAAACCTTTTACTTATGTCTCTTCCAAAAAAGGAAGAACTTCCGTGCCTCCAACTTAGGTTTTAAATAATTACATCAAAAGAAACAAAATCTATATCTCCAATGTATGGAAACGCTGGCTCCAGATGAATAGTTTTTCCCTGTATTGTAATAGTTCTGTGCTTTTCATTGAAAATTACTATTATGTGCTTTTCATTGCAAATTACTACCTTTACTTGCAGGAAAATTAATTTTCAGAAACAAAATAACATGGGATTTAAAAATAATAAGCTAAAGGAAATAATAAATACAAGATAGATCATTAATTGTTTTTCAAAATCTGATATTTCGAATATACCTGTATTTGTATTTTGTATTTGTATTTAATTTTATTTAAATATGCCGCCCAATCCCAAAGGACTCAGGGCGGCGTACAGAGATTAAAACAATCATAAAACAATAAAATAATACAGTCATACCACGAGTCCGATCATATCCCGCCCCCCGCCCCGGGGACATCAGCCCCAGGCCTGCCGGAACAGGAGAGTTTTAACGGCTTTCTTAAAGGCCGGCACGGTGGGAGTAGTTCGAACCTTGGGGGGAAGTTGATTCTACCAGGTCAGAGCCACCACAGAAAAGGCCCTTCCCCGAGGGCCCACCAGCCGACATTGTCTGGCCGACGGGACCTGAAGGAGGCCCAATCTATGGGACCTCACCAGTCTCTGGGAACTGTGCGGCAGAATGTGGTCCTGTAAGTAACCTGGCCCTATGCCATGAAGGGCTTTAAAGGTGATAACCAACACTTTGAATTGCGTCCGGAGACCCACAGGAAGCCAGTGCAGCTCGCGGAGGATAGGTGACACGTGGGCGTACCTTGGCGCACCCACAATCGCTCTCGCGGCTGCGTTCTGAACCAACTGCAGCCTCCGAACGCCCTTCAAGGATAGCCCCATGTAGAGTGCGTTACAGTAATCCAGTCTTGAGGTGACAAGGGCATGAGTGACTGTGAGTAAAGCCTCCCAGTCCAAATAAGGCCACAACTGGTGCACTAGGCGAACCTGTGCAAAGGTCCCCCTGGCCACAGCCGATAGATTTTGTTCCAAATTTAGCTGTGAGTCCAGGAGGACACCCAAGTTGCGTGCCCGCACTGAGGGAGGTAAATTTGCCCCCCCCAGGACTAATGATGGACCATCCAGTTGGCCTTTGGGAGGCAAGACCCAGAGCCACTCGGTCTTGTCAGGGTTGAGTCTAAGCCTGTTCACCCCCATCCAGACCCTCACATCTTCCAGGCACTGTCACATCACGTCGACTGCTTCACTGAAAGGACACGGGGTAGAGATATACAATTGGGTATCATCCGCGTACTGATGATACCTCACCCTGTGTCGCCAAATGATCTCACCCAGCGGTTTCATGTAGATGTTAAAAAGGAGGGGGGACAGGACCGAGCCCTGAGGCACCCCATGATCGAGGCACCTAGAGGTTGATCTCTGTCCACCCGCCAACACCGACTGTGACCTGTCAGAGAGGTAGGAGGAGAACCACCGCAATACGGTGCCGCCCACCCCCACCTCTCCGAGACGACGCAGAAGGATACCATGGTCGATGGTATCGAAAGCCACTGAGAAGTCAAGAAGCACCAGGATAGAGGAATAATCCCTATCCCGGGCTCGCCAGAGGTCATCGGTCAGTGCGACCAAAGCAGTCTCAGTGCTGTAGCTGGACCTGAAACCAGATTGAAAAGGGTCCAGATAATTAGTTTCATCCAAGGATCGCAAGAGTTGGGATGCCACCACCTTCTCTACAACCTTCCCCACAAAGGGGAGGTTGGAGACGGGATGAAAGTTCTTCAAAACAGCTGGGTCCAGGGAAGGCTTCTTGAGGAGGGGCCTCACCACCGCTTCCTTTAAAGGTTGCGGGAAAGACCCCTTCATCAAGGAGGCATTGATTATAGCCTGGAACCAGCCTCATATCACCTCCCTACTGGCAGAAACCAGCCAGGAAGGGCATGGGTCCAATAAACAGGTGGCGGCATTCCTTGCCCTCATGACCTTGTCCACTTCATCAGGACCACCACCACAGAGAGGTCGCAAAGGCGCAATTCGATCCAGGGCCCCAGACGCCGCCTCATTCCAGGCCGCAACCAGGGACCCAGACGAGTTGTGGACAAGGGAGTCAGGTATTTCCCCAAGCTCCTCCTGGAACCGATCTGGGTCCATTAGGCGCCTGGAGCGGAACCACCTAGTCGGCTCCCTCTCCCTGCGATGGGGGAGTGATGCTCTGAAGTCCAGCCTCAATAGGAAATGATCTGTCCATGACAAGGGCGAGATCTCTATTCCCCTTAATTCCAGATCAGGTCTCCATTGCCCCGAGAGAAACACAAGGTCGAGTGTGTGACCACCCCTATGAGTTGGATCCTGAATTACCTGGGTCAGGTCCATGGTTGCCATGGAAGCCATGAACTCCTGCACCGCCTCTGAGCGATCGCCGAGTGATGGTAGGTTAAAGTCCCCCAGTACTATAAGTCTGGGGAACTCCACCGCCAACCTGGCTACTGACTCCAGCAACGCAGGCAGGGCTGTTGCAACGCAGCTGGGAGGTAGGTACGTCAGCAGCAAGCCCAACTGAACCCGTGAACCCAACTTCAATAGGAGGGACTCACACCCAACAACCTCCTGGGCAGGAATCCCACGAGGACTCAAGGACTTCCGAGCGATGACTGCCACTCCCCCACCCCTGCCCTGATGTTGAGGCTGATGAAGCACCACAAACCCATCCAGGCACATCTCCGAGAGGGAAACACCCCCCTCAGGGCCCAGCCAGGTTTCAGTTATACATGCCAGGTCCGCCCCGCTGTCCAATATTAAATCACGGACAAGGGGGGCTTTGCTGACAACGGCCCTGGCATTAAGCAACAGCAGCCTACAATTAGGGCCCTGTACTCCCCTGTCACCAATACTACAGGATGAGCCTTTTGAGGGGCCGCTCTAACATAGCGAGTCCTCATTCCCCAAAGATGGCCTGCCCCTCGGCTCCCGCCATATCTGCCCATCCCAGTCCTAACCGGGATGCTCTGACCTTCTCCCCTCCCCGGAGTACCCCCACCCTCACCAGCCTTCTCCCTTCCTGACCAGACTCGCTTTCCATACAGACCAAGCCCAAGGGTAAGTCCTGCCCCCCCTACTTTTGCTATTGCACTCAGCAGAGGGGGTACCAGGCTCCGCCCTCGACTCCACCATTCTCATACCCCAAACACTCAATACACATTCACACTCAATTTATATACATAAAAAATAAAAATATTCACATTCATACGCCCTAAATACAATAATAAAATTTATACATAACAGGGCCACCATTCATCTACATGCATACACACACCCACAACAAACATTCTCTAAAAAAAAAATATTGCCCCTCTGTGTCCCAGGATGGTCCAATGTGGCCGGCTAGGTGATCATTAGGTACTTGTCTTGGGGCAGACCGTACTTGGCCTTATGCTCCTCAAAGAGCTGGGTCAACTTCTCCAAGTACCTCTCATGCAGCTCATAAATGGCTTCTCTGGACATCCAACAATTGTGTAAAGTCAACCCAGCCACGGCGGGACGGCTAGTCAAACTGGGGCTCCTTAAAGCTGAGTTGGTTTCAATTGCTGGGATCGCAGCCGGGAATGGAGAATGTAATAACACCTCTGAGCATGTACAGAGTAGATTTCTAGGCCACAAGCTCGCTTCTCCCACTCCTTTCATGATGTGGCACTCGATGACGGGCCCAAACTCCTGGAAGAGGACGCGCAGCTCACCGCTGGTGCATGCGGCCGAGATATTGCCCACGAAGGTCTTGACGGTGTGGGTGGGCCTCGGGCGGGAGAACTCCACGACCACGCGGTGGCAGTGCAGGAGGTGCCCATTGAGCTTCTGGATGGCGTGCTCGGCCACCGCCTCGTCGCACAGGTGGATGAAGGCGAACTGCTTCATGAGGGCCACCTTCACCACCACGCCCGGCACGGCCGCCTCGAAAAGGTCACGCAGCTCCACCCACGATGCCCCCCCGGGCATGCCGTCCACGAACACCTCCACGCCCGGCTGCACCGGGCCCGCCTGTCCCGAGGAGGCCCGGAGAGAAGGAAAGAAGCCAGACGACGTGGACCCACAAAATGGCGCCCGCGAAAGTGACGCGGCCCCCCTCCGGCAACAGTCCTTCTGCCTCTTGTGACCTGATGGGCAATGTATAATGTTTTCCTTCCTCTATGCTTTCCCAATATCTTTTCTAGAACTGCAATGAAGGCTAATCCCATTATCCATTAGTCTACTTAGCATTCAATCCGAGAGTCTCCTATGAAATTTCTAAAATTTTAAATCCTGATCTGAAATTTCAAGTCAGCAAAAATAAAATAATGAAACTGTTCTGATTCATTCAAAACCAAGAAAACAACCAAACAGTCTTCTCTCTCATATAATTAGTCGACCAAATAAAGGACTCCAGCCATGCTGAAACTAACTCAACAATCTCTCCATAGTGGCTGGGTAATAAAACAATAACAGATGGACATGAACATTGAAATCTGCAGCAACATTTAGAACAGTGCCCTCTGATATTATAGAGCAAATTAAGTTTAAAAAATAGTAAGCAGTCTACTAAAACACAATCTATCACCCTTTGCCCAGTAATTATCATATTACTGTGCAGAACACAAAGAGACCTCCTTGTGATTGTAGAGAGACAATATTATTCAATAAGCCTTAATTATTGAGAAATTGTGTAGCATCACGTGATAACCTGCCTGCTGATATAATATGATATAATATAGCCCTATGATTCATCATTCATTCCCTGGAGGGGGAGGTGAGTTATGGGGGGGGAGAGAAAACCCTCTATGGTAGCCTGGCTGAGGTGCTAAGGCATGGTAGCTCTGTGGATGTAATCACACATCGTTGTGCATTTTTGGATTGCCCAATTAGGAAAGTGAGAGAAAGAAAATAAGAACTTTATGTGGAAAGTTTATAAAAGCATATATAATAAGTATTACTATTATCTTTTCAATATGTTCCTTGTCCCCTGCTACTGAATCACAAGTAACACTGTGCTAACATTTTTATTGAAAGTTAGAAATAAGGGTGATAATTGCACCATTGCCCTACAGAACCTATGCAAGTTATAATTATATACTGTTACCAAGAAACCCAGCAATTTTAGGCATATTACCCACAGGTATCATTTAGTTCAGAGTTAAAATTATTATTCTATTGGTAGCTTCATGCATGTTTTTTGCCTTAAGTCTTTCTTTCCTATTCAGGACTTGCAGAAGTGAAAAGCATAGCAAAGAGACGAACATGATAAATTTTGCCTTGCCATTTCCCAAACATTTTCTTCCCCATGAAATAGGTTTCTTTCTCTACCTTGTTCCTAAAGTGCCTGAGAACCACTTTATAATTTGTTCTCAGCAGTGTTTTGAATATTACTTTATTACCTAAAGTGGCAGAAAGAATAGGGTTGTTCTTTTCTGTGTTATACCTCTCCATTACTTTGAAGCCTCTCTGTCTATTTAACTTTTGGTAAAGCCCAAATGGATGAGTTCATTTATGGTATCTTTGACTTTAGCAAGGGAAGGGAAGGACATACATAATCTTTGGCTAGAATGTGATTAAGTGAAAGAACATCACACTCTACCTAAAGAATTTCTTTTCTTTTGAGTGAATTATTAGATTTAGTAGAAGAAAGGAGCTAATGTACAGCACAGCACTTCCTTTTAGCAATAGTACATAGACTTAAATATCCTGCTGCATAGTGCTTTACAGCACTCTCTAGGCAGTTTACAACATCAGCATGTTATCCTCAGCACTTTGGCTCCTCATTTTATTGACCTCAGTAAGATGGAAGGCTGAGTAAATCTTGAGCCTGCCAGGATCGAACTACAAGCTGTGGGCAGAGTTTGCCTGAAATACTGCATTCTAATCACTTAACCACCAGAGCTCCAGAGTTTATAAAAAGAATACTCACTTGATTGCCACAGATAATCTAGCACACAGATTTGACACTATCCAATATGAAGGGATGGTGCATAATATTGCTGAGATAAATAAGTCTTTTCTTTTCTTGTACTTTTTGCTGTCTCCTTGCTTATCTTTTTCTCATTGGTTCTGTACTTTATATTAGATTGCATTTCTTTTTAACTTTTTAAAAATATTTTAATAGAATATGTATGCATGTATAAAGTCTAGTGGACAGAAATATCCACCAGAAGTAGCCAAAAATGCATTTTAGGAAATCTAAACAGTGATCTTAGAAAGAATGTAAAGTTCCTTCCATTCATCAGGTCATAACTTATTTTTCCAGATACCTAGACTAAAAGAGGGGATAGAAGGAAAAGTCACCAAATTTGCAGATGACACCAAGCTGGAGAGAAATAGCCAACATTTTTAGAAATGTTGCTCGAGGATCTCCTCATCTAAATCACTCTCTACTTTTAATTCTAACAAATTAAATTCTGCAATTCCTTCTTTCCTTAGCAATAGCAATAGCACTTAGACTTATATATCGCTTCACAGTGTTTTGCAGCCCTCTCTAAGCAGTTTACAGAGTCAGCATATTTCCCCCAACAATCTGGGTCCTCAATTTACTGACCTCAGAAGGATGGAAGGCTGAGTCAACCGTGGGCTGCTGAGAATCGAATTGCTGAATTCTGGCAATTGGTAGTCACCTGCATTCTAATCACTCCACCACCAAGGCTTCCTTCCTTCCTTCCTTCCTTCCTTCCTTCCTTCCTTCCTTCCTTCCTTCCTTCCTTCCTTCCTTCCTTCCTTCCTTCCTTCTTTCCTTCCTTCCTTCCACATAACTATTCTGGCCATAGTGATAAAGTCAAATTAGCTACAAACAATTTTACATAAACTATAGCTAGTGGGCTTAAAAATAAAAATAATGTTGCTTTCTCAACCTTCTCTCCTTATAGTGCTGCATAAGCTCAGTCACAAAGCACACAATATTATAGATGTCACCACATCACAAGGAATCAAATGTATACAATGCAATACTATTTTGTGACCATCCTTTAATCAAATTCACCAAACATCCTTAGTTCTCTTATGCTTTCCATGTTTTTATGTGTATAGTATTTTAGTTTGTTTTTGTACAGTTATGACTTTTTTATTAGACACTGCCTAATATTTATTTAAAACTGAAAAGCAGGATACAAATATTTCAAAATAACCTACCCAATGACAAACACACTCAGGGTACATTTCAGCCTACAGAATCTATCTATTCCCAAGAAACCACAGTTAAGTTCTGGCTTGCAAACAATCTTTCAATATATTAATACAAATAGAAGAAGTGTAACATCCACCTTCTTTCCTCTCTGAATTCTATATTTTTGGCAGTTCGTACTCAATGCAGCATACAACCCGGAAATTACATGTGGTTTACTTATTTAATGATATTTGACAACTCTGGAAATGTTGCAAAGGCGAATGGAGCACTGAAAGAGGATTAGGTTTCTGCCCTTGATGTACACATGGCAAATAGCCAAATATTCCATTTATAATGTTGCCTTGCCCTCCATTACAAGGTCATTCATAGACAGATTGAGTCTCCAATTTGCATTAAAAGAAACATACATACTATGCTTCAGACCAATAGGAACATTCTCCTGGAATCAAAATCAAACAGAAAATAACAATCAAATTAAAAACAAATATTCATTAAATTAAATTCTCTCTGCATAGAATTAAAGCAACAAGAACCATGAAAAGTGAGGGGATCACACTTCTGAACTGTCATCATTTTAGCTGGCTGAAATGGGGAAAAAAATAAATCAGAATTACCTAGGATGCTTAAACTTAATATCTAAGATTTTTAATAACAGGCAAGGGAATGTAAATGAAGAAAAGAATAAATTTCCAATATTCTCACATATTGTAGGAATTTATAGTGAACAAGTATATACTTTAATAATCCCTCAAATATGATACTGAATATTAAGGAAAAAAATAAATAGATGAACCACCAATGTGGTTTTCAGAAGCAAGAGGTAGTTGATTAACTGCATTGGTATACTGTATATAATCATGGCAATAATATCCACAGTGTGGTGGTGAGGAGTGAAAAATATGACATGGCAGTTGTGGCAGTCTGACAATGGAAGGAGTAACACATTATTGTGTCACATGGGATTTTGGTGATATATACAATTCGAGAAAAAGGATAATAAGGCAAGCTGCTTGCGACACTACAATTCTCAATGCACTGGAAGGAATTAGTTCTTAACAGGCAGAATTCCACACCTTGACAATTTTCTTGGAAAGTGGGGATGGGACAGGGTGAAGTGGGAAAAATCACAAATAAAATATCACCACTCTGCAAAACTCTCCCTGTGGAGATTCTCAATTATCCAGGCCATGATTGTTCCAAAGGTGCCTTTTCCAAAGGGCAACTGGCTTCCTTGTTGTTATTTTTTCCTTTGAAAATGGTTTGCTTCCTATCCAAGAAGCTCAGAGCTGAAGAAACTCCTTGGATGAGAAGTGAAGCATGTACCATAGCTACCTACTGTAGAGAAAAGTCTTCACCCTTTTTGTTCAGCAAAATCTCTTCCCAAATTTTGTTGTTGGTCATCTCTCACACCATTTTAATAAAAAATTCTGCTAAACAGGCTCCAAAACAAAGTTAAACTAATTTTCCTACAGTTTTGCATTCATTATCACAATTTTTCCCTTTTTTATGGAGGATCAATAATGGCATTGTTCCAACCATCAGGCAGAGATAAATTATAGCTTACTTGATTAAATTATCCTTACATTCATAACAACCCATAACTTCCATGCATGCATTTATCAACTTTAATGTTCATGTTCATGGATTCTAATGTTCGTTCAGACTTAATACATCTTTTCCCTTCTTCCCTTTATACCACATAGTCTCTTACATTCCAGATTATTTTTTCCAAAAGTTCTAATCATTGCTTTGGTCAATCAAAGATTTCATATAATATGATAAAGATGTAAAGTACGCTATCAAACTTAGTTATACCTGGGCTACAGGCAGCATTTTTTGCTAGTGATATAAATAGTATGAATCAGATTTGGAACATTTTAGAAGGTATAAATTTTACTGAAGAAAAATTCATACATATGTGTATTTATGCATACACACATACATAAGCACAAAACATAAACAGTTCTAAATACTATTTTGGTAATAATCACATATCTGTGGCATTAGGAGACAGTATATATTGTGAATGCCTGGAATTCTGTGTTTGAATTTTAGACAGATGAATGACTGTCCAAGAGAATCCCATATGATATTGCTGCTGCCCTCTTGCATTGCCTGGAAGCTGTGGTTCAACTGAATCCTGGCAAGACTTAATGGCTTTGGGTACCTGGAGCTCCATGATCCAAGAATTTAATATCTCTAGTTCTAAATGGGGTTACACTACCCAAACAGATGCCTTGTGCAACTTGGGATTCTCTCAGGCTCCCAAGTCCCCCTCAAAGTGGCAGTCTTGGCTAGGGAGACCTTTGCATAACTCCATGCTGTGCACTGGTTGTGTCCTTTCTTGATTGGGAGTCCCTGTGTTTAGTCATCTCATGCCTGGACTATTGCAATGTGCTCTAGATGAGGCTACCCTTGAAGAGTATTCAGAAGCTACAACTAGAGTAGAATGCAGAAGCACAGACAGTTTTGGGGCCTCTAGGTGGCCCACCTTACCTCCTGTTCCATGAGATTCATTGACTGCTGGTTTACAATTCAATGTGTAATTCAAAGTGTTAGTTATCACCTTTAAAGACCTCCATGGCATGGGTCTAGGTGATATGAAAAACTGCCTCACACCAATAGGATTGGCCCACCCCATCCATGCCAGCAGAAAAGGCATGCTGCAGGCACCATCAATCAAGAATTTTCAGCTGATGGGATCCAGAAGAAAAGTCTTTTCTGCCCTGGCTCCTGCTCTTTGGAACATCATGCCCCCTAAGGTAAGAACTGCACCTATCTTTTTGTCCTTCTGTAAGGGCCTGTTGGTCTGGAGCCCCAACAGGGGTGCACCATTTGGAATGTGACTAATGGATTAGAAAAGATCACACTTTTCCCCATGTGTTTCATGTTCCCCTCTTCAATATAAAATTATATTGATCAAAACCCCACAATATTTTTGTATTTATATATGTTAATCAGAGTAGCTTGCAAAGACAATGTGTATGCAAATCCACAAAGCAAAAGATATTAGACCAGGAAAGAAACAAAGAAAGCTGTTGATACTCTTTTGCTCCCCTGTCTTGAATTATATAGGAAAAAGGAGTAATAGAATATTCATTATCTTGATAACATTCATAAAATTTGATTTAAAATGCAGTTTCCACAGCATCAAATTATTCTCAATAAAGTTGAAGTTGATAGGACTTGATTTTATCAACTGCATTCAGAAGAATATAGTATAACTTTTGCTATATCAGACTAAAACACTTATTTATCCTAGCATCTTTTTCCTAGTAGAAGTCATAAAGAAGGTGGGTCTGCTCACACTCTGTGTCCTTTAGTACCTTATATGCAGATATTTATTGCTTCTAACCCAGGAGTCTATTTACCTCAGCTGTCATGATTCTTACATTTCTGGCACTTACGCAATCTGCTGTCCTTAGATAATTCCTATGAAGTTTTAGCATGTGCTTTGCATTGCCAAGTCTTTCAAATTTCTACTCTCTCCCAAGTCTAGGGAGTACAATTTGAGCATTTCAACTCCATAATACATGGCATTTTTTAAAAATACAATAAAAGTATACAAAACAACCACAAATAGAAAGTAAGGAAAAAAATAATGAAAAGAGAAAATAACACATAGTTGACCTCTTCTGCTCTTTCTATAAAGTAATTATCATCTTATTCTTTTTCCATCTCTTTGGCCCTTTTTAATCCCTAAATCAAGAAATCATCAATTCAGACTTTTCTTCTTTCAACAAAAAGTTCATATAAGATTTCCATAATATATTGCAATTCAAGAGTGCTTAATTCATGATTACTAAAAAGATTGTCTCTTGTTTTTTTTAAGGAGGAATCACATAAAATTTATAGTATAAATCCTATTATATTCTTAATAAAATTTTTCAAAGGAAATATTTAATATCCATCCCAAAAGAGAAAAGTTTTGTTATTCCTACTTATTGAGAGTAACTGCTGGTACCAAAAATCACCTTAAAGCTAAGCTAAAATTTACCTAAAATATACTATGATTCTTTTTCTTTACATTTTAGATCTTCCAGAACTGTTGGATTAGTTTCCTTCCTTAGAGACCACATGCCACTGTGGTGGCACAATGATGAGTATGCAGTGTTGCAGGCTAATTTTGCCAACTGCCAGCAGTTCAATCCTGATTGGCTCAAGGTTGACTCAGCTTTCCATCCTTCTGAGGTCGGCAAAATGAGAACCCAGATTGTTGGGATCAATATGCTGACTCTGTAAAACTGCTCAGAGAGGACTGTAAACACTATGAATTGGTATATAAATCTAAGTGCTATTGCTATTGCTAATTTCAGCATCCACAAATATGAATGTTGGAAAACGATGCCAATTACTTCTAAAGAAATGACCTTGCAATTTTTATTTTCAGCTTATCTCTAAGCCCTGATATCTTCACCTACATTTCTACCAACTTTCAATAAAATGGCTGATCAGTATACAATTTAAATAAATTTTGTTGTTAGTTGCGAAGTCATGTCCAACCCATCACGACCCCATGGACAACATTCCTCCAGGCCTTCCTGTCCTCTACCATCTTCTGGAGTCCATTTAAGCTCACGCCTACTGCTTCAGTGACTCCATCCAGCCACCTCATTTTCTGTCATCCCCTTCTTCTATTGCCCTCAATCTTTCCCAGCATTAGGCTCTTCTCCAGTGAGTCCTTCCTTCTCATTAGGTGGCCAAAGTACTTGAGTTTCAACTTCAGGATCTGGCCTTCTAAAGAGCAGTCAGGGTTATATTATTAATAATTTGTTTAAATATATTGGCCGACCAATTCCATTGTTGCATTGATGCCACCACATAACTTTTAATATGAAATGCAATAGAGAAGCAAGAGTCAAACTATTGTCAAACTTTCACCAGCTGTTTATCCATTTGCACATGCACATGCACACACACACATGCACACTCCAATTTCATCCTCCTTTTCTTTAAGCAAAAAATAAATTAAAATGGAAGTCAGTTCACGTCAGCAATAACCTAACATCAAATTGACAGAATTATGACATCTAACTTGATAACAGAAGACCACCTGTAGAGCTGAACAATAGAAAAAAATGTCGTTCCATAAGGAAGTGAATTTACAGCTCACGGTATGAGAAATAAATAAACTACAAAGCATTGTTTCCTTTGAAAGCTTGTCATCTGTCATTTTATATTATATAACTGTAAGGTGTGGCTTGAATTTATCCTAGCCTCTCCTTTTCCCTATCTCTTTCTCTCTCTCTCTACACACACACAGAGAGACACACACAATTACAGAGAGAGAGAGAGAGAGACAGAGAGAGAGACAAAGAGAGAGAGAGAGACAGAGAGAGAGAGAGAGATGAATACATACAGTAAATGCACAAGTTACAAGAAATCTACTTTTTGAGAATCCCATATCTTAACCACTGGCATGCACAAAGATCTCTTGATTGTATCTTCTTCTAAGTCTCATGACCCTTTTTATAATGGTTCTTATAGTTTGAAAATAATTATGTTTTTTTTTTTTGTCCTTGGAAGTGGGCTACACTTAAATTTAGAATGGTCAGTTGTAGTGTAGCCAGGATAAAAGCATCATTTTGATAAATTTCATTTCCACTTTATTGAAATTATATATAGTTAATGTTGTCATTTTCCAGTCATTTCTTTAAGAATTTTTTGTCTGATTTGCTAGCTGTTGAGAACCTTGCAGCTCCATCCATCGTTGTTTGTCTCCCTTTCATATTCTCTACCTACATCCTAACAGATCTTCAACCCTTTTCAATAGCTTGTCTTTTGTTCCTCTTTATCTTTGGTTGTTAAAAAAAGCTATGGCTAGCCAGAAAAAGCGTATTTTCACAGATGTTGTTAAAGAAAATAAAATTCTGGATTTAATGTTTCTAGTTTCTTTTTACATGATTTAAAAGATTGTTTAGAGAAGTGGTCCTGCTCATTCTCCAAAATAGGATTTTTGCCCCCAACCCTGTCCTGATAGTGTCATCATGACCATAATGATGAAAAAAAAATCAGTCCAATGAATTATATAGGGCATTAAAGCAAATATTTCAGATGCACTGTACTTTCTTTGATTTTGCTCTGAAGTTCAAGACAGCAGAATTTTGTATATTTCCCATATATAAAAATCAACTTATGGTTTTGCAGAACAGAGAAAAATAGTTGAAGAGTCCCTCACAAGTGAAATATTGTAACAAAATGTAATTTCCAAACTATAGGTAATAATTATTCTACATTATTTTGTTTTGATTAGATCCAACCTCCACCTCACTTCAAATATTTAGAGAACCTGAAGTTAGACTAAAGGAGCTAGAGGTAATAGGACTGTGCAGTGCTTCATTCAAAGGCAAGAACACATTTCAGAGTGTCTGATCAGTGTACAAGTAACAAGGAAAACAAACAAGTAAGGCCCATGCCTGAAGCAACTGTTTACTTTAGAATCAAAATGCTTCACATCCTCATATTCAGCCTTGAGAAGACTAAAGTGAACTATAATATCACATTTCAAATACCGGTACCTGAAAATATGTCACATAGGAAAAAAGATCAAGGCATATTCACTATTACTCCAAAGTTTAGGATACAGAATAATGGTAAACAGTCTCCAACTGATAAAGATGGTGATAGAAACCTTTGTAATAAGAAAATTTAATACTGTAATCAATTACCCAGAGAGGTGGTAGCCTCCTTTTATTGGATACTTTTAATCAGAGGCTAGATAGCCATCTTTCCTAGATACTTTGATTTAAACTCTTGCATTAAGTAGGAGGCAACATTTTATGGCCTAAATCATCCCATAGACATCTTTAAGGAGGACAATAAGGATGAAATACTTAAACATATATTACAATGTTGCAACACAAAATCCACCATTTATACATACATTGTGACTTTGAACATATATATATAAAGAGCAGAGCATCTGTTGTGACATCACAAGACAGGTTTTGTCATTCTGACAAAGCCTCCAGATAAAATAGACATATCAAATAAACTTTTCTGTTCTATGGTTCTATGATTATACATAATGTTTTCCTTTCCAATTATCCAAATTCTCTATATTATTTCTGATAATACTCTCTATATTATTTCTTACAGAATTGACTTGCATATTTTAACAACTGAACATTTCTTGTGAAGCAATTAAATATTTTGTGCAATAGCTACATATTTTGTTTTTGCATCATGTCCCTGTTGTGCTCAAACTTGTCATGAATCAAGTCTTTATTTACCCCAGCTTAAAAACCCTGCATTACTTCTTGCTTGCCATTTCATTCATCAGGTCTTTTTATTTGAAACTTAAACAATTTTCATAAGTGCTTCACAACTATCCTCTCTAAACCATGCCAGAATAAACCATGGCAGAATATGAGATCAGTGAAGTTAGTATAATTCATACAATATACAGTTGAACCAAATAAACATTCCATCCAGTATTTATCTTCCAAATGCTGGCATAAAACTAGCTATGGGAAATATTGCATCCAAAAACATGACGGATGAAACCCTCAGAGATTTTATTGCAATAACCTTATCCAAATGGTATAAATCAAGTGACGTGCTGTTAATTTTAGTAATTCAATGTAGCAGCTACAGTGAAAAGTGGCTTCTATGTAAATATTTTTTCCACACTACCTAAACCATCTTTGGGCTGGTGAAATACATTTTAGACAATATGTATTCTGGTATATCAAAAATGAGTCATACAGAAGCTTCTAAACCTATTCACTGCCATCTTGGTATTATGAAAAGCGAAATTGGTTGCTAGTTTCAAATGGGACTTTTGAGTGATACAATAACACATATAAGGACAACAATTTTGAGAGCTCAGAGCTACTATTTGCTGGGAAAATGTTGCAAATTCGATGGTGCTATTCCTTCCCTTACTGTGGATGGTGTTTTTTAAAGAGGGTTTATTTTAAACTATGTTAGCCCCTGTGGAGCCTACAGCAGGCTCTAAAGTTTTCATGTGTCTTCTGCCTGTGAATAGTGGGAAACATTGGTACCAATTTTTATCAAGGATAAATGAGTATAAAAGCTAGGTTTGTGTTCTACATGTGTCCTTGGAAAAATAATATTTATTTATTTAGAAATTTATTTGCTGTCCATCTTGTATGCAATGATGTCTGCTCCAAATCTATCCAAGCCAAGATAGCTCACTTCAGTTTTATCAATTTATTGGATAAACCACAGAAGGTTGAGTTTATACAACATACTAATCTAGAAGTAAAGAATAAACCATTTGGCTTTGTCCAAGGTAAACTTAACACCATCTAAAGAATTCCCCCCCCCCCCAAAAAAAATGTAGGATGTGCTTTGCATTCACAGTGGCCCACTCCTGGTGGGCTACTAAGCCATAGACTTGACTCTTTAAGACTTATTTTACTCATTTATTTTCTAAAACAATTTATTTATTTATTTATTAAAATTTATAGACTGCCCCACTCCTGCAGGACTCCGTGTGGCTAACAATAAATGCTTTATAGTATTTCCCTTTTTCACATTTTGTAACTTGGGAATTTCTCCTCATTTGTTTATATCTACATTGTTCCTTTTAGACTCTTGTCTTCTAATCTCCTTTGTGTTCTTGCAAATTAAGGTCAGAATTACTGCCATCCCTATGCTGAGTCAAACAAACTAAAAAGAATGAAAGGGTGGGGGTACTTGGCATTTTTTTCCTGTGCTACCTAACAGAAAGATTGAAGGATATCATGTTTCTTGCTGAATCCAGATTTACAGAACAGGCAGATAGGCAGAATTATTTATAGAAATGGCAAACAGGGACACGTAGACTTTGACCATGTTCAGTAACTGAAAAAAGCAATTTCAAATGGTGAGATAACAACCAAGCAGTGGGAACAGGAAAATTGACCTTTAGATTCATCCCTCCAACATTTCATAACTGATAATAGATACATATTGCTTTTCATTGTCAGACTTATTGTTGTTACTGAGGACATTAATCCACTCTCTGTAAATTTATTAATACTAAATATCTCATCTTTTCCCATAGATTTAAATAATAGGATAATATTTTAGAAACAAAAATGTGTCCTATGGGTTAACAATTCAATTACTAAAAAATAGTTGTCCTAAGGTGAATTATCCACTGTTCCCCCAAAAAACTTTTCTACTATGTGAGAAGTCAATAGACAGTATGTAGCAGAGTGATTTAGAGCATAGAAACTTGCATTAAAATCCTCTTCCTGTTCTGAAACAAGCTCTGCAGATCCAGAGGTAGTTTGATGAATAGCCATCCTTCCAGTGCACAGTAAAAATATATATATGAAACAATTCAAATACAGAGCAAAATTTTACTTTTAAAAAAAGTAGAAAATATAGACATGAAGCAGAACAGCTGTAGCATACATAACGAATTAGCAATTTATATTTTTGCAGAATTTGTATTAAACTATCTTTTTTCTTGTTTTGATATGGAGGCTCACAGCTTCATATCACTTTGCTCAGCATGATGAAGTGCCTGCTCCACCCTGACAAAGTATCAGAGTATCAAATCAGGTTGGTTCACATTGTTTGCCTGATCTGTGTAACTGGGGGTGGCTTCTATGCATATGCTATGCATTCACAGAAGCTGCTGTTACCGAACAAAGTCAAATAGTGATTGTTTCATTCTGGCAGTTAAAATGGGACAGCCCTGCAAGGGAATTTTTGCTTGCACTTTAAGAATCTGTAAAGCCCAAATTATTTGGAGACAAAGAACTAACATCATTGTTTCAGTTACTATTAATGCAAAATGAGAGCATCAAGATGAAATGCAGCTCATGTGTTTATCATGAAAAGAAATATGAGGATATATTTTAACTTAGAATATTTTAGGAACGGTACAGGAAAAGCTTCATTCTTCTTATTAATGAAATATCAGTGGCAAAATCTCAAATGTAAATTTTGGCAATAATATGAGCTGGAAAGTCCTGACAGATATCTAGAAATGTTCTATCATGATCAGTTCACTAGATGTGAAGTGTACACTCAATTCCAAAATGAATTTTGGACTGCAAAATATAGGTATTGTAACCTAATCGAATAAATCAGAGATTTATTTATAACATATATTAAAAAGCCAACATGGTTTATCAAATGTAATAGCTGTGTTTTTAGAAAATCATAGGGCACAACTACATATAGTGAAAGGATACTTCCTCAAGACTATTTTAACATATACTCTCCTGACCCTATCACTCTTTTCTAGGACTGAGAGAGAAAGACTGAACCAAGGTCATCCAGCTGTCTTCATGCTGAAAGCTGGACTAGGTAACTCAGAGTCTTCCAGTTTCAGGCCTGGTACTTAAACACTACCCAAACTATCCTTTTCTGCAGTCTATGTCAAAAAAACTATAGGACTGAACAGTGCTTTTTTGTAAAAAAAAAAAAAAAAAGGATGCTGGAACTCACACATGTCATACAAGCCACCTTGCCTACCTTGCAAGGTTCCATCCAAAAAAGGTGCCGGAACTCCGTTCTGGGCGTTGTATGAGAAAAAAAGTCCTGGGACTGAATGGGAAGGAGGTATGTCCACAACAGGCAACCAGTTGGAGCTAAGCAGACCTCTGCCATGATTGTGCCATTAAAGTACTGTAAAAATGTCCATGCAATAAGAGTTGTTTTGACAAGAGAAGGAAACATTATTTTAATAATGGAACAATTAAAGGCAACTTTAGGCTGTCTCTGCAGCAGTTTACAGATGAAATACAGGTGAAATTAAGAGAGCATACCACTGCAAAAGGTTATCAAGGCATCTTACTAAAAGGATTTTCAAAGTGGGTTTGAAAATTAGCCTATAATAAGGTATGTGGTCTTAGTAAATATCTAAAAGATATTACCTAGGTCAGACTCATGGACTTCAACTGAGCATAGCTGACTCAGGAATTCTGAGAATTGAAGTCCATGAGTCATAAAAGAGCCAAGGTTGCCTACCCCTGACCTAGGTACTTCAGAATTTTATGGATATTAATTCTGATATGAACAGATGCTAAACACATTGGTAGGCAAAATAAAAGGATCATTCACCCTTTGGGGCACCCTTTGTATCGCAACAGAATTTGTCAGTGTACTAAGATAGGTTTTATAAATGTTTATTTTAAGAGAAAATACATTTAGAAATGCATATTTGAGACAAATTATTTATAAACTACATACATTTTTTGTGCAGTTTTCTAAATCACATTAATAGTAAACCATTATAATAATATGGATTTATAAATGAATACATGGGAAAGATGCCCTGACTAAAAAATAAATTGATTCAACCATCTCAGGATAAAATAGAATATATTGATGAACACAGATAAATCCCTAGAGAATAATTGAGTGTCAAAGTAAGGTGTTAATAATAGATGGCAAAATAAAAACTGCAGATCTCAGTATTCTTGACTAGGACAAAGCTATTACTAAACACCTGAAAAGTAAACTAGAAATAAAATAACGAAAGATTCCTAGAAAGTTCTTTTCAATTTAAATCTATTATGAAACAGCATGATGTTATCTCCTTTTGAACAACTTTGAAGGAAGAACTCAGGTCATATTTGCTGGCCTGGCATAACTAAAGTGAAGTAATAAAATCTGGATTGAACCTAACTAAGCATTATGGAGATGTCTTAGATTTTACAGCCTCCCATGATGTGAATGCTGAATGTAGGAGATTCATGTTCTAATAGGACATCACCACTTTAAGTTATTTTTTTCCTTTCCTTTCCCAGTAAGAAATTTAGCTGTGGCTTCCTTATCAGTTTAGCCAGTCTCCTGGATAAAAATTATTAGGCGATTATTGTTTTTGAAATTATTGTTAGAAATCTTAATTATTTTCTGAGGGGTTTCCTAACAGAAGGAAGCAATCATTTGCTTCTATTTTGCTCAAGAAAGACATAGGATCAAATCCATTCACCAACAGTTTTCTAAATACAATTATTACTTTAGTTTTGCATTTATTTTAAGCCATTAATTATAATATGGTGTCTTCTTTTGTAGAGGATAGCATGTAGCATTTGAGAAGAAAACTGTATAACTAAACAATAAAATCCCAGTTAATTTGGAAGATGGAAACCACAAATAAAGTTAAATATTGGTGATAAGAAAAACATGGCACTGATTAAATCAGTGTAGATCAGATATACTTGCTGGAAATTTTGGAAATTCCAGCAAAATGAAGGATAGCAGTATTGTGAAGACCAGTAATACAGTGGGGAAATATAATTCTAAGTTTTTTTTTTGTTTTTTTTTGAGCTGGAACAATAAAAATAAAGCTATCAATATTCATCCATGGGAAAACAAGGAAAATGTCTGAAATCCACAGTACAAGTATTTAGTACAAATATTAGTATGTGATAGATAGAGCTAGAGATAGATTGATATAGGTATCTAAAATTTATATGACTACCTATCTCACAAAAAGTAACTGTGGGAAATTTACAAGAAGATATAAAATAATAAATATATCAAAAACATTATTATTAAAAAATAAAAAAAATCATAAGGCATAAAGTAAATTAGATGTTCACAGCAATAATGGAGCTACCTCAAGATCTCACTGGCCAATCTTGAGGGACTTCCAGAAAATAAATAGAAATGATCATGAAGTGATGATTGTCACCACATATATTCATCTTGAAGCAGTATAAATAGCAACATTAAATTATTAGAATAAAACAAAAAATATATTATTGTGCTAATACATAAGTATATGGATATTATGAATATTACAATTTTAAAAAATCATCCACAACTTTCACAAGAGCAATATTTTAGACAAAAGTTCTATAAAATTTTTTTAATTTCAGAAATTGCATTTTAATTGCTTTTCAGCTATTTGGATTATATATATATATAACTATGATTAAAAAGGTTAAAAATATGAACCCTGCGAATATTCATAGTGAAGATATAAAATGAACACCAGGGTAATAAAAACTTTAAAAGTTTTTAATAAATTAAAACTATAAAAGTTTTAAAAAGCGCCAAGCTTTTGCCGTCACCTGCCGGCATCCTCAGGGCTGGCGCGCCAGAGAATGAGAAGGTCTTTTTATAGGCGTGTCGAGATCTGCGCCCGGCTCCTCGATCTTGTCATCGGGCCTAATTGGTTCAGCTGTGTGCAATTAACCTGTACTTCTTTTCTCTTTTTGGTTGCATTTTTATCTTCATCCGTCTCCAATTCTCCCAACTCCGAATTAGCTAGATGGCAATTCCAGTTATTTCGGTTGCCTTTATATTCTAACCTCCCCTCAGGCTCAGGTGGTAGTGCACATTCTGCATTCCTTTCTCCACCATATCTTGTCTGGTTGTTACTTCTAGGGTCGCGTTCATTTCCGGTCTCAATACTTTCGTTTTTAATGTGTCCGTCATCCTGATGATCTCGTAAATTACTACGGGTCTGGTGCAGCATGGGGGGGTGTTCCGCAAGGCAGAGGGATCGTCTCTTGTCCGTTATCATGCCCAGCTGTCTTGCGCGTGTCCTACTCCGAGTACTCAGTCCAGGGGGTGTGTGCACAGCGGTCAAGCCGCGTCCCTCCTGGTTGCAGCGCTCTTCCTCAGTTCTCCCCTTTTTTCCGTTATTAAAAGCATTCGCGTGTATTCTATGGGAGTCCTCAGGATCGTCAGGTAGGGGGTGTAACGGCTCGATCTTCCGCACCTTGCCGCTCTCCGATCCTCCCTCCTCCTCCATAGCGGCGTGCGAGAGTTCTTCATCAACCACCTCCCGTGGTTTGTCTTCATTAGAGCTGATCGTTCCGGCTGCATGGGGGGTTCTTCTCCTCCTTTCCGGACCAGCCATGATGTTTCTTTTGATGTATGTATGGGCAGGCCGTTGCGTTTAGCGATTCACCCGCACTTCCACCTGTCGTATCTTCCCTCGTCTCCTCTTTACTGTCAGGGGTCCGGATCTTGGTTTTTATCACCCTCTTAATCCTCTGGGATTGCAGCAGTCTCACGGGGGTGGTCGGAGTATCTCGCGATTGTTTTCCTTCCTCCAAATTGCACATGGTTTGTTGGATAGTTCGGGTGCTGCCCAAGTTGTTATTGGGCCATCAAGGGCGTTGCCGCTGATTATTGGCACTCCATGATCTTAAGGCCAAATAGGACGGACATAGGTCAATATGCCTGTTAATGGACTTACTGTCCGAGAGCCATGCCTCTCTAAGAAGGCGGCCCCCTTTGATACTATCATTTGCCAATACACTGACGCCACTAAAATTAAACCTGTGGCCCAGATCCACCGTGTGGGCCCATATTTGGGAGTGACAATCCCTCCTTCTCACTGCCAATTCGTGCTCATGGACCCTGGTCTTAATGCGTTTAGCAGTCTCCCCAATATAATTGCATTGGCAGTCCATACAGTCAATCCTATAGACGGCTGCCGATTTTTCGATGCTGGGGAGCGGGTCCTTAGGGCTCATTATTGCTGCCCGCAGTGTTTGGTTGGGTCTATGGGCCACCTGTATTTTATATGGTGCCAGGATCCTAGCTGTGGCTTCTGATACATTATGGATATAGGGGAGGGCAATGCGTGTGGTGGCTTGAGGCATGGATTCTTGAGATGCAGGGTTACTCCGGAGTCCAGGTGGTTTCCTGAACTGGTTAATAAGTTTAACCGGGTAGCAATTATATTGGGGAGACTGCTAAACGCATTAAGACCAGGGTCCATGAGCACGAATTGGCAGTGAGAAGGAGGGATTGTCACTCCCAAATATGGGCCCACACAGTGGATCTGGGCCACAGGTTTAATTTTAGTGGCATCAGTGTATTGGCAAATGATAGTACCAAAGGGGGCCGCCTTCTTAGAGAGGCATGGCTCTCGGACAGTAAGTCCATTAACAGGCATATTGACCTATGTCCGTCCTATTTGGCCTTAAGATCATGGAGTGCCAATAATCAGCGGCAACGCCCTCGATGGCCCAATAACAACTTGGGCAGCACCCGAACTATCCAACAAACCATGTGCAATTTGGAGGAAGGAAAGCAATCGCGAGATACTCCGACCACCCCCGTGAGACTGCTGCAATCTCAGAGGATTAGGGGGGTGATAAAAACCAAGATCCGGACCCCTGACAGTAAAGAGGAGACGAGGGAAGATACGACAGGTGGAAGTGCGGGTGAATCGCTAAACGCAACGGCCTGCCCATACATCAAAAGAAACATCATGGCTGGTCCGGAAAGGAGGAGAAGAACCCCCCATGCAGCCGGAACGATCAGCTCTAATGAAGACAAACCACGGGAGGTGGTTGACGAAGAACTCTCGCACGCCGCTATGGAGGAGGAGGGAAGATCGGAGAGCGGCAAGGTGCGGAAGATCGAGCCGTTACACCCCCTGCCTGACGATCCTGAGGACTCCCATAGAATACACGCGAATGCTTTTAATAACGTAAAAAAGGGGAGAACTGAGGAAGAGCGCTGCAACCAGGAGGGACGCGGCTTGATTGCTGCGCACACACCCCCTGGACCGGGCACCCGGAGTAGGACACGTGCAGGACAGCTGGGCATGACAACTAATAAGAGACGATCCCTCCACCTTGCGGAACACCCCCCCACGCTGCACCGGACCCGTAGCAACTTACGAGATCATCAGGATGACGGACACATTAAAAACGAAAGTATTGAGACCGGAAATGAACGCGATCCTAAAAGTAACAACCGGACAAGATATGGTGGAGAAAGGAATGTAGAATGTGCACTACCACCTGAGCCTGAGGGGAGGTTAGAATATAAAGGCAACCGAAATAACTGGAATTGCCATCTAGCTAATTCGGAGTTGGGAGAATTGGAGACGGATGAAGATAAAAATGCAACCAAAAAGAAAAAAGAAGTACAGGTTAATTGCACACAGCTGAACCAATTAGGCCCGATGACAAGATCGAGGAGCCGGGCGCAGATCTCGACACGCCTATAAAAAGACCTTCTCATTCTCTGGCGCGCCAGCCCTGAGGATGCCGGCAGGTGACGGCGAAAGCTTGGCGCTTTTTAAAACTTTTATAGTTTTAATTTATTAAAAACTTTTAAAGTTTTTATTACCCTGGTGTTCATTTTATATCTTCACTATATATAACTATATATATAATTTTGGAATACAGCAAAATTTATTGAATTGTATGAATTAATTGTATGAATTAATTATAAAAATTCTTCCCTGGGAAAATGCTTTTGTTTTGAATTCTTTTTTTTTTAATGCTAGAATGGAATTTTGAATGTTGGAACTAGAGGGAACCAGAAGGAAGTAAATATTACAATTAGAAAAGAACATTATATTTATCTTGCTACTATAGAATAGAGCAAAATACCCTAAACACTGAAGGATGTTTTTGAACTATCAATTCAGAGGTGAATTTTAAGTGTGTCTGCCACTATAGATAGACTGTATTATTACTGTTGCCTACTATATATTAAACATGATATAAATATTTTGTCAGCAGTATTCACAACAGTCTTTCAGCAAGCACAATGTCTAAAATTCACTCATGCAGTGATAAAAATCTCAGTCAGTGAAGAGCATGCAGAGAAAGACAAGTAGCAGAAAAAAAGAAAGAGGTATTTAAATAGGTTTCTTTGATTTGGGAGAAGTAGAGAATAAAAGAGGGAACTGCTAAAGAGACTTCAAATAGAAATTAACAGGCTATACCAAAAGTAAGACAAAAATATTAAGAGACAAGTTTTTGGAGTCTGTAGACAATCACTTAAATATGAGACAGCAGTGTGCTGTAGCTGCCAAAAAAGCTACTGCAGTCCTAGGCTGCATTAACTGAGGGATAGAATCAAGATCATGTGAAACATTAGTACCACTTTATAATGCCTTGGTAAGGCCACACTTGGAATACTTCATCTAGTTTTGGTCACCACGATATAAAAAAGATGTTGAGACTCTAGAAAAAGTACAGAGAAGAGCAACAAAGAGGATTAGGGAACTGGAGGCTAAAACATATGAAGAATGGTTGAAGGAATTGGGTATGACTTGTTTAATGAAAAGAAGGACTAGGCGTGACATGATAGCAGTATTCCAATTTCTAAGGGGCTGCCATAAGGAAAAGGGGGTCAACCTATTCTTCAAAGCATCTGAAGCAATGGATGGAAACCAATCATGGAGAGAAGCAACCTAGAACTAAGGAGAAATTTCCTGACAGTCAGTACAATAAACTAGTGGAACGGCTTGCCTTCAGAAGTTGTGGGTCTTCATCACTGGAGGTTTTCAAGAAGAGATTGGATAGGAATTTGTTCCAAATGATATAGGATCTCCTGTCTGAGCAGGGGTTTGGACTAGAAGACCTCCAAGGCCTTCCAAGTCTGTTATATTGTTATTTATATGCATATAAATGTATAGATCAAGAGAAAAGGAAGATGAACACAAAACAAAGTACAAAGGGGATTTTTAAAAGCAGCAGAATAAATCTGCATTTCTCCTCCTTGTTTCACTTATTTTTTTAGGCAAAACTGACAAATTATAGTTGAAAAGACATAAGTATTAAGAGCAGTAAAGCAACACTCATTGGTGGTCAGTTTGCAAATTTGATAAAGCTCATTGCCCATAAAACCTGTTAAGCTTTTCATGTAAATAGCTAAGACCTATCACATTCCTCAACTTTTAACTCCATCTTTATTCATCTGTGAAAAAGAAGTTGAAATACTTTTAGAGATATTGGAAAATCAGAAACATTAAATGGAATCTTTGTCACCAAACTCCTGAAAATCTGTCCAAAGCAATTTAAAAGCTACAAAATTATTTACATTAATTTACCAATATGGTGACATATTTAAATGGTAAAATCTAGTATCAAAATAGTTTAGATTATTCCTAAAATAGAGAGGGAAGAGAAGATCCCATTGGCGTCTTAAATACATGGCAAGAAACAGATATTTATTAAACTCAATTTAAACTGTCTGAAATTAAACTATAATATTAGCCACTTTCACTTACAAAAATGAGTTAGAAAGAGGGAAATTTATGAATGCTGAAGCTCTAAATATCAGAAAGTTATCTGGAAATCTATGCCCCGGTAAAATTAATATTTCAAATGTACTGAAATAACAACAACAACAATAACAATAAAAATCTGATTCTAATGCAGCATGCATGCAATTAGGCAGAGGTAATTATATTGTTTGGATGTATTTGTTCTTTTAGAAATAATAAACTCTACTCAAATTCTGTGCATAAACAAGCCAAAGAAAATGCTGAGGGAAAAAACCCAAATCGGTAAAAATATTAGCCATATAAATTTTTCATCTAAACAATATATTTACAATGAACATGATAATTTATGAGTTGTGGATGACAATCTACAAACATGGGAAAGGGGAAAGAGGAAATTTAGAAGTTTAACACACTTTTTGGCAAATACAACATGAATCAATATCTAATATTATGGCACTGCGCTTGGGGTCTTTTTTTTTCTCCCTCTTACTTTCTGTTTAGGTATGTTTCTGAGTGATTAGATAATTTCACACCACAAATTTTCAAGGTAGATTTGGAGATTTCCATCTTAGTGAAAACTCAGCATAGTTTAATGGAAAATACAAAACTATGTTCTGCTAATACCAGTTAACTTTCTCAGAGGGATTCTGTAAATCCCCATTTGGGACACACAGAAAACAGAGCTTGTAATTTCTAGAGGAGCTCCAGGTATTGATTACAAGAACTGACTATACAAACCAATTTTTGTTGCCTAAAAGTTGCTTCCAGTTAAAAAGAAAAATATACCTCTGAATTCTTACCGGATAATGAACAACAGCTCTTGAGAAAGGAAATGAAAATTAATCCTTACTCTCTACCCTCATCGACACTAAACAGCACCAGTTCAATTGGACCAACACAAAAATTATCTGCCATGCTACCACCTGCCACTCTTGTGAGTTCATCGAAGCCTGGCACTCCACAAGCAATTCCATCAATAGACACATCGAACTAAACCAGCCTATGAACCTTGCAGAATCCAAATCAACCGCACAGCCAGCCAGAAACAGCACCAACCCTCAGCTAACACAAGCAAGCCTCGCTCCAGCAGTTTATTCTGACCTGATGTAACCTCCCCCTCACAAGACCCATCACAAAGTCACTGATGACTCACACCTGACCCATCACAAGATCCATCATAGACCCTCAATTGACACACCCAGACCTAAAGCCCTTATAAACAGAAGAACACTAACACTGTCATCCCCTAAACTCAGTGGTGGGATTCAGTCGGTTCATACCAGTTCAGCAGAACCGATAGCTAATTTTTTGTTGCCCAGGCCCAAAATTGACTTCCAGAAGCAGCATTCACACAGAGAACCAGCTCTTCACATATTTGAATCCCACCACTGCCTAAACTCTGCTGAAAATGTTACCGAGCTTGGTAATGAAATGTTCAGAAACCAACCCACAAGCTCAGAGAACAAATCTTCACTCTCATCCTACACCTGAGGTACAAAGTTGCCACTATTCTAGTGAAAATTATTTATGAACTCTCATAAAAGCCGAGGTGGCGCAGCAGTTAGGGTGCAGTACTGCAGGCCACTTTAGCTGACTGTGTTCAGCAGGTCGGCGGTTCAAATCTCACCGGCTCAAGGTTGACTCAGCCTTCCATCCTTCCGGGGTAGGTAAAATGAGGATCCAGATTGTTGGGGGCAATGTAAATATATATATACATTGCTTACTGGTGTACACTGCTTAGAGAGTGCTTGCACTTAAAGCGGTATATAAGTCTCATAAATAAAATAAATAAATGTAATGTTTCCAGAATAGATGAGTTTCTTGTGACTATTCACATCATTAACATGTCAGCTGTCAGTGTGTTTCATCAAAAGCTAATTTTATGTCAGTAAAAATAAATAAATAACCTAACAATTATCTACATACCCATTGTGCTAGTTCTTTCCAGAATAAGCAATATCATGCAGAGTTCATTAAAAATAACTAAAGGAAAGAAATTAAAAAAATATTCTATAGCCATGCCTTTCAGTACATCTCTTCACAAATTTCTATTTTTACTTCCATCACATTTTTGGTTTTTGTCCTTTAAACTTCTAACCTTTCCAGTTTTAAGTATTTCAACTCCATCCAACCATCTCTTTTCTCTGAAATATTCATTTTTCATTCACAAAATGCTTTGATATTTTATCCTCAATTATTCATGTCACTAAACCATTTTAGTGTACTGTTTTCATATTAATCACTTTTACATTCAACTGACATTCATTTAACATACAATCTTGATTCTGTGTCTTTTTATTTTTTTACATATGTGTAATTACAGACCCCATTCCCAGTACATTCAACTTACTTTTATTTTACCTGCCATACTTTTATTTTACCTGCCATACCAGCCACTATAGGCAGTCCTCAACTTACAACAGTTAATTTAGTGACCATTCAAATTTACAACAATATTGAAAAAAGTGACATGACCATTTTTCACACTTGCAATCATTGCAGCATCCCAACGGTTGTGTGATCAAAATTTGGATGCTTGGCAAGTGGTTCATATTTATGATTATTGCAGTGTTCTGGGGTCATATGATCCCCTTTACTGAGAGGAAGAATTAATGGGAAGCAAGATTCACATAACAACCATTTTAATTTAACAACTTTGTAGCGTATTGTCACATCTGAACTATAAAATTTGTTTTATGCCAAAATAACCTAATCATTTAACCATTGGTAAACATATAGACTGAATCCATCAAATGTAAAACTGCTACTCAAAACCAGCATATTTAAAGCCCATTTTCATTTTATTTATAGAACATGCAACCCAAATATTCAATTTGCATTAAATAAAACAAGTCAGAGGATATTGTCTAGGCAGTATTAAATGTAGCTCTTCATAACAACTTATCTGAATTCTGACTTTTTTTAAAAAAAATCATAATTTGATTTTTGTCCTGTTTTAATTTCATTCTATTCTGCAATCATTCTGGAGTTATAAACCAACTGCAACATAGAATATTTCAGAAACAGTTCAGAAATACTCCCCTCCTTATTTTTATCCCTAATTCTTATATAGCATATAGTAAAGAATGACTGTTAACAGTGTAAGTCTGCTTGAATTTTTATTATTTTTGTATATACCTGAGCTATTAAGAAATTGATTTTTGTTGTTCAGAGTGAAGGCTGAAGAAGTTGTCTATTCTTCCAGCTTATCAAACAGACAAGCAAGAGCTCTGACAACATCAAAGCTCTTCAGATGATTGATGTTCCTCTTTCAATAAATGCTAGCAGCATTTCATTTTCTTTGTCCCACTGCTTTCCTATCTTCACTACATTTTCCCCATCAAAACAGCATGCTTTAGGTTTTGCATGATGGAAAAGATTGAAATGCTTTAGAGCAAATGTTTCTTTATCTTAACTCTCTCCCATAATTATTTGTTCTGTGTATATATATTCTTCTTTAATAAATAATATATCTCTGCTACCTGGTATATAAATGGAAGTTAAAACCAATTAAATTAGTTCTGAAACCTAAGAATTGTTTTGGCATTGTTTTCTGACCATTCAATTTTTTTACAAAATAAAAAGCCTTTGATTTCAATTTTTCTCCAAACACACACACACACACACACACACACACACACACAAACAAACAAACAAAAACAACCAGAAGGCATTCTTGAATTTTCAAGGATGGGATATGGGATCCTGTACATATCATAGTTATAAAATGATAAAACTCTCTAAGTGTGTATCCTATTTTTCATAAAACAATAATCTTTCCAGCCTTTTGTATCATCCCTATCTCAAGCTTAACTTAAATTTCAGTAAAGGGCAGCATGAGATTTCTTTTTTTCTTTTTATTTTTTGCCAATCTGGCTTTTTTAAATCAAGAAGTGTGGGGAGCAAAGTTAAAATGATAGGTAACATACAAATACAAGCAAATAATGGGAAGGTCATTAAATACTCAAAGCTGCTTTATGTCAACGCTGCAAGGGTCTGCCATGGGTTGCAGTAACCCAGGGTTTTTCCCCAGGATTCTTTTTATTGTGGCACATACAGTACAACTTTTTACATAGTTTTCCACATCCTTTTTCAGCCCCGGCCACCAGAATTGCCAGTGGGTGAGGTGTAGGGTTTTCAAATATCCAAAGTGTCCAGCCTGCTTTACATTGTGGCTGTGTTTGAGAGCATTAAGACGGAGCGCTTCTGGCAAATATAGCTTCCCCCCTTTGTAAGCCAAGCCATCCCTGAATGTTAGGGATGCTTGATTATCTTTGAACCATTGGTCGGTGAGGAGCTCTTGTTTTATTTTCTTCGCTCCAGGGTCATCAGGATTGGGAACCCTGTGAGGTGTAAGTTGAGTGACAGTTTATGGATTGGGAATAATTGCCTCATTAACCTGCTCTCGTTCGCTTTTGTACTGGGGTAACCAGGATAGCGCATCAGCTAGGAACTTCTTTCCTATTTCTTTCCCTGGGATTCTTTTCATGCTAGGATCTAAGATTCTTTTCAAACAACCTGGGGTCCCGAACTCCATCCTCTCTCTCTATGCTTGAGAGGAGCTAGTAAAGATTCGGGGAAGATCTCATTATGGAGAAGGAAAGATTGCCTGAGGCCAGCCCCGTGGCTGCAACAGTTTCCCGGGGGGGGGGGGAGCGACAGCCAGCAAGCTGGGGGAGAGAGGAATTTGGCAGATTTCCCAGCTGAGAGCAAAGACTTCAAAAGCAGAATTGACAGATAACACAGTTATGGGTGAGTCATTGGAAAGATTTCAAAACTTAGAAATGAAAACCAGAAATCAGTTCCTACAAAGTGAAACCTACAGCCCTTCCATTGCATATGTTCAGCCAGGGATTCCAGCCCTGAAGAGAGAGAGAATCCCAGGCTGAATCCTCTGCAGCAATGGGGAGATTGGGTTTCCCAGCAGGTGGCTGATCCATGTCCTCTGAACTTACCACAGCTAATAGAGGCCTTGCAATGCCTTGGGGTGGTACAGAAGCCAGGAGATAAGCAGCTGGTGGGAGAACAACCACAGCAAGGCAGTTGGCCATAGCCCTCAAACATGCAATGCCTGGGCATAAATCTGCAGCCAGGTTGGGGCCTACAGCAACTGGGAGAGGGGCACAAGAGCAGTGGGGAGCCCAGCAGGAAGCCTGTCAGATCCTGCCTTCACTGGCCAGGGACCCCAACCCTGAAAGAGGGGGAGTTCCAGTCTGAGGCATCTGCAGCAATGGGTAGATGGTATCCAGTTCTTGTATGCAACAGAGGATCTTTTTGTTTATCATGCAGGCTTTTTCATCAAAGCTCTTCTATCTACAACAGCCAATATATAATTTGGCTTATTAAGTTAATGCTTCTGAACAAAATGTTCTGTGGAAGATGTGGTAAGTCAGAGAGGTGGAAACATAAGCTTGATGCCTCCTACAGGTATCAGTAATTAACATTGTCTGTTTTGACCATACATAAATTAAATACTTGAAGTGTCCAGTGATCTATTGCTGTGACTTCCATGCCAGCCAAACATTTCAAAAATACCCAGCCTGCAATTGAGGCAGCCATACATTTAAAAGGCTACTAACTGGCAAAATGCTATGGACTTCAGTAAGTCATTTGACAAAGGAGACTACAGTGAACTTCTTGGCAAGATAGAAAAACGTGGGATAGGCTGCATCATCACCAGATGGATTTATAACTGGCTGATCCAACCACACGTAAGGTGTAGTCCTTGGTGGAACTATATCTATATGGAGGCAAGCATTCATTGGGGTACCCCAAGATTCTATCTTAGGCTCAATACTTTTCAAAATCTTCATAAATCATTTAGATGAAGGGGTAGAAGGAGAACTCATGAACTTTGCAGATAATACCAGTACTTTAGAAGATCGACTAGGAGGATCTTGAACACTGGACCCTATCCAATAAATGCAATTCAGGAGTGAGAAAAATAGGTTTATACACCTGGGCAAGAAAACCAAATGCACAATTATAGAATACTGATGGTACTTGGTTCAACAGCAGCAACCGTGAGAATGCTCTAGAAGTTCTAATGAACAATCACTTAATTATGAGCAGGCAGTGCGCTATAGCAAAAAAAGTCAATGCAGTCCTAGGCTGTATCACTAGATGAATAGGATCAAGAGCACGTGAAGTGTTATTACCACTTTATACTGCTCTGATAAAGAACACACTTGGAATACTAGGGATGACTTGATATTTAAGAGACGGCCATGGTATGAAGGGGATCAACCTGCACCTGAGGGCAGGACAAGAAGTAACAGTTGGGACTTAGGAGAAATTGCCTGACAGTAAGAACAATTAACCAGGAGAAAGGCTTGCCTCCAGAAGTCGTGGGAGCAACATCATTGGAGGTTTTTAAGAAGAGATTGGCAACCATTTGTCTGGAATGGTATAGCTTCTCCTTCTTGAGCAGGGTGTTAGACTAGAAGACCTCCAAGGTCCTTTCCAACTTTGTTATGCTGGTACTGGTACAGAACACATAGATTAATATCCAGACCTTCCTTCCATTCATCCATCCAACACATTTCAAATTTTCATGTCTGTAAGATATTATCAATCAGCAAAATCATTGCCACTGATCCATTCAGAGTTGAGGATATGCCAGCTATGATCTGTACACAATCTCTCTCCTATAACTATAAGTGAATGTATAGAGCCTAATTTAATGTTACTATAGAGGTTTTACAATGTTCCAAGTTTCCTCCCTGTTCACATGATGCTGATCTTGTTACATCTATAGGCCTTGTTTATAAGAGTCTTGTCTTACTGCTCTATAATGCAAAATACCAAGGGATTTTTTTGTCATAGAACGCCCAGAATGGAGTTCCGGCACCTTTTTTGGATGGAACCTTGTAGGGTAGGCAAGGCAGGTTGTATGACATGTGTGAGTTCGGCACCTTTTTTTTTTTAAAGAAAAAAAGCACTGAAAATACCTCTCTATTCTTTCTTAAGCCATTGCTATGATTGTAAAAAATTTGTAATGCATTCCCAAAGCCTTTTTTTGAAGATATGCTAATCTGAGCAAATTAGTCACTGATAATTTTTCATGGTCAGTGAAATTACTATTAGAAATAAGCTTGTATATTAGGAGAGCTAATTTGCACCCACAAAATATATACCTGTCCATCTTTGTGAACAGCTTATTTGGATAAATAGCTGTAAATAGACAGGCTACTGATAAAGGTGGGCAGCATGTTCTTAAACCAGCAGAATATTGTTCCATCAAAATGAGAGTTTTGCTAAGATTGTTCCCAAGATGTTAAACAGCTAAAGTAGAATTTTGTTTTAGGAATATTTTCTTTCTTTCTTTTTTTTTTACTGAGAAGGGGTAATGTAAAACCATATTGCCTCAAACCCTAATATTTACCCAAGTTTCCTCTTCATTATTTTGCATTCTGTTTCTTGTAGAGGATATCATAATCCTTACTTGGAAAATGCAAATCATAGTTTGCAATTTATTGGACATTTGATGTATGCTTTAATTCTTGGATGGCTCTATATAAACAAAATGGGAACACTGATAATAAAACAGCATAAATGCATAAACAATTATGTGATAAATGAAACTTTGGCATGTTTTTATTAGCATAGTTCTGTGCCACTTGGTCACTAATCAATTTTTATCTATAGTTCAATTACTATAATAATTATTTCTTCCTCAACATGTATTTTAATAAATATTCTTTTAAAAATCTATGTAAATCTGTCATTTGATAATATGACCTTTCAAACTCAGTGATTCTACTAGTGGAATATTAGAATTTACTAATGGGAAAGATTGAAGAATTGCAGATTTCACTAATTTTCCTACCAACTATCTCCTTTATTATGAATATCTCAGAAAATAGCACACAGGATCTAAAGAAGCAGTCCCCAACCCCCAGTCTGCGGACCAGCACTGGTCTGGGGCATGCCAGAAACTGGGCCATGCAAACAAATGAATCCCCATCCATGGGATGCAGGTGGCACAAGAAACCATGCCCCTTCTAGTCTGTGTAAAAACCGATCTCCATGGAGCCAGTCTCTTGTGCCCAAAAGGTTGGGGGCCACTGATCTAAAGAACTAACAGAGGCAATTTTGGAAAGGAAAATGTCTCCTCCACAATGCCATCCTGGATTTTATAAGCAAAAATGTATGCATATTGAAGTGAGAAAAGACTGACAACTAATATGACAGATGTAAAAAAGAAAGGGAGAGGGAGACTAGAACAGCAGAACTTTGGCACAACAAATTCACAGAATTGGAATGGGTATTATAGGTAGCCAAGTCCAATCCTGGTCAGTACAGAATTAAAAATAGTTATTCCCAACAGATAGTTTATCCAGCTTCAGTTAGAGCACATTTAGTGATCAACTGGTTCTACTGCTCTTCAAAGGTAACTGATTCCATTTTCAAACTGTTCTTTCTGTTAGAAAGATTGTCCTAATCTTTAGAAGTCCTTTGAAAGAATTGAACTTTACAAAAGTATCTTAAAAACAGGAGATCAGAGGTACATTTGGAAGGGAACAGAGATTCACATGCATGTGAGGTGGATATTAAATTCATTATGAGCATCAAACATAGAGATCTCCCTAACCACATGCAAATACAAGAGTACTAGAGTCACAAACCAGACCGCCTAATTCTGAAAAGTCAATATAAATGTTAACATTCTAATTGTCTGAATTTTAACTTATGATATGGTCTGAAACAGTGTTGATTGTACTTTTGGATGTGACTGGAGTATAATGTGGAAATCTGAGGATCCTTATAGATTATAGCTCCTATTCAAGGAATAGGTGGCAGCTACAGTCAGAAGGATATTTGTACAACTGCATGTTTTACTCCAGTTGTGCCTATTCCTGTACTGGGGCATCCTGTTCATGGTCATTTGTGCCGTGGTCATTTCCCAAATGTACTGCTGCAATGCATTTTACATGGGGCTACCCTGGAAGAGGATCCATGTTTCAGCTGGTATTTACTGTTTGATCAGCACATGTTACACCTCTGTTTCATAGGTTGCATTGGTTACTAGTACGTCTGATTGAATTCAAAATGATGGTAATGATTTATAAAACCCTTGCAATGGGACTAGATTGTTTGAGGACTGCCTCTATCTGATTACATCTATCCATTTCACTGGTTCCCATCTGCTCCATTAGACTTGGATAACCAAGTGTGTGGTAGAGCCTGTATAGTGACTATGCTGATAGTTCTAATAATAATAATAATAATAATAATAATAATAATAATAATAATAATAATGGTGGTGGTGGTGGTGGTGGTGATGATGATGTTGGAAGGGACCTTGGAGGTCATCTAGTCCAACCCCCTGCTCAGGCAGGAAACCCTATACCATTTCAGACAAATGGCTGTCCAGTCTCTTCTTAAAAACTTCCAGTATTGGAGCATTCACAGCTTCTGGAGGCAGGTTGTTTTTGGTATACCTTATTTATTTTATTTTATTTATTAAATTTCTATGCCACCCATCTCATTGACACTCTGGTTAGCTTACAATATGATAAAAAAATAAAAAGTACTGAAAAAATAAAATCAGATGAATTAATTAGAAAAGTTAACATGCTAAAAACCAAAACAAAGGGTGGCATAGATGTCTCCATTTAGTCAGCCACTCCAATATAGCAATCCCTGTTGGGGCCCTGGACCAAACAGAAGAGTGAAATTCTCAGGCTTTGCAGGAATGCTAGGAATATGGGGGCAGACCTCATCTGTAGCAAAAGAATATTCCAGTGGGTGAAGGCCAGAGCAGAAAAGACTGTTTTCCTGGACCCCGCCATCCAAAATTCTTTGGCAGATGGGAATTAATGTAAGCTGCTGGAATGAATAGAGTGGGTTAATTCAATGGGATAAGACAACGATTAGATACCCTGGATCCATGCCATAAAAGCCTTCAAAGGTGATGATAAACACCTTGAATTGTACCTAGAAGCAAACTGGCAAACAACACAGCTTGCATAACAGCTGTGTCATGTGTGCCATCAGAGAGGCCTCCAGAACTGTCCACGTGGCTGTGTTCTGTACCCATTGTAGTTGTTGAATGTTGTTCAAGGGTACTCCATGGAAAGCATGTTGCAGTAATCCAATCAGGATATGACCAGGGAATGAGTGATTGTGCAGAGTACTTCACAATCCAGGAAAGGGCAAAACTGGCACACAACACAAAATTGTTCAAAGGCTCTCCTAGCTGCAATTTTTATCTGTTTTTTGAGCAGGAGTCATGAAGTTAGGAGAACTCCCAAATTACACACCAGGTCTGTCTTGGGCAGTGCAATCCCATCTAGAACATAACTAGATAACTCCCCTTAAATCCACAATCACTCCAACTTTTCAGGGTTTAGCAAAAGCCTGTTGTTCCCAATCCAAAGCCCCACAGCCCCAGACATCACAAGAGGCAGTTAAGGCATTACATAGATCACTAGGGATTGAGATGATAAAGTTGGGTAATGGCATTCCAAAGAAAGGCAATGTCAAAGAATATTCAAACTATCGCACCATTGCACTCATTTCACATGCTAGTAAAGTTATGCTTAAAATCCTACAAGCTAGACTCCAGCAGTATGTGGATCGAGAACTACCAAAAGTACAGGCAGGATTTCAAAGAGGCAGAGGAACTAGAGATCAAATTGCCAACATACACTGGATCATGGAGAAAGCTAGGGAGTTCCAGAAAAACATCTACTTCTGCTTCATTGACTATGCTAAAGCCTTTGATTGTGTGGATCACAACAAACTGTGGCAAGTTCTTAAAGAGATGGGAGTACCAGACCATCTCATTTGTCTCTTGAGAAACTTATATGCGGGTCAAGAAGCAACAGTGAGAACTGGACACGGAACCACTGATTGGTTCAAAATTGGAAAAGGAGTCCTGCAAGGCTGTATACTGTCGCCCTGCCTATTTAACTTATATGCAGAGCACATCATGAGAAAGGCAGGGCTAGATGAATCAAAAGTTGGAATTAAGATTGCCGGGAGAAATATCAACAACCTAAGATATGCAGATGATACCACTCTAATGGCAGAAAGTGAAGAGGAACTAAAGAGCCTCTTGATGCGGGTGAAGAAGGAGAGTGCAAAAGTTGGCTTGAAACTCAACATTAAGAAAACCAAAATCATGGCATCCGGCCCTCTCAATTCCTGGCAAATAGATGAGGAAGAAATGGAGGTAGTGACAGATTTTATTTTTCTGGGCTCCAAGATCACCTCAGATGGGGACTGCAGCCAAGAAATTAAAAGACGCTTGCTCCTGGGGAGGAAAGCTATGGCAAATCTAGACAGCATTCTAAAAAGCAGAGACATCACCCTGCCAACAAAAGTGCGTATAGTCCAGGCCATGGTTTTCCCAGTTGCAATGTATGGCTGTGAAAGTTGGATCATAAGAAAGGCTGAGCGCAAAAGAATTGAGGCCTTTGAACTATGGTGCTGGAGAAGACTCCTGCGAGTCCCTTGGACTGCAAGGCGTTCAAACCGGTCAGTCCTAGAAGAGATCAACCCCGACTGCTCTTTAGAAGGCCAGATCCTGAAGTTGAAACTCAAATACTTTGGCCACCTAATGAGAAGGAAGGACTCACTGGAGAAGGGCCTAATGCTGGGAAAGATTGAGGGCAATAGAAGAAGGGGACGACAGAGAATGAGATGGCTGGATGGAGTCACTGAAGCAGTAGGTGTGAATTTAAATGGACTCCAGAAGATGGTAGAGGACAGGAAGACCTGGAGGAACATTGTCCATGGGGTCGCGATGGGTCGGACACGACTTTGCAATTAACAACAACAACAACAATGGCATCTTGCTATTCATTATGTTCTTGAGAAGTTTTTTTTAATATTAATATTCTTGTATTTTAATGCTATATATAATTTTAATTGCTGTGTGCCAACCAGAGTAATGTATTTGAGACTGAGAGCAATTTAAATTGAAATAATACATAAACAAATTATTTGTCACTAATTATATATTAATGGTCACCATGCACATAAATTACATGATCTATAAATGTGAAGTACAGCTATTCAACTATACTTCTATAAAAGTCATTGTGCCAGCTTAGAAAGAGGAGATACTGGGTTCAAACAAATTTTCCTTATAATGTGAGCCAAACCTATAGAATTATTTTATCCTTCATCTCTAACTGCTAATTTTCTTAATCTAATATTCAACCTCAGTTGCTGTTGTGCATCATATCTATGGCTTATACAATTCCTTTCTGTTGAATGCCACTGATTCCTGAACAAAGAAAGATTGAGTCTTATCTCACTGTGACATATTTCCCTTGCCAAATATCATACATATATTAATCTAAATGGAAGTGATTGCTTTATAAAGTCCTTGCATCTTCTTGTCTGTTTTATTCACATATTCACATTGTGTACCTTGCATGGAGACTTAAGTGACAGTAATAGGTTTGAGTCCATCACCTTAGGAAAAAAACTAATGCAGCAACTGTACAAATAAGAGGGAGGAAGAAAGATACAGCGATTGTAGCAACTTACTTGAGGAAGAATGGAACTGATGCATTTATATCTTAATATCTTTGGCAAGAATTGTTTGCATTCCAAAATGAAAAGGGAGGAAAATGCATTATTCCAGTCAAGCTTACTTTAAAAACCCACACAACGTGTATATCAGGACAATCTTATTAGACTTCTATAAAATTTTAGATGGGTGAGAGAAGAAAAATGAGAAACTAAATGGATTAAAATTAGATAACATAAAGGAAATCTTGACAGAATGCCTTGGAAAGAATAAAAACATGTAGGAGGGACATAGCTTTAAAGTAGAAAAGATGAAAGAACAGAAAATATGGAAGAAAGACAAAAAGGTAGAAAAACAAAGGTGAAGAAAATGGGACAGAGAGCTGGAGGGAAAGAAATGATGACGTCTAAATTTATATACTCACAACTGACAAACTTCAAATGGGTAACTTCTTATTCCTTAGTTTTTGACATCTACTGAAATATTTGATTGAATTGCAGTTCTCCTGTGGGCTTGCTACAATAGTAAACTGTGGCTCATGTGACTCACCACCAATACCTTACTGAGTAGTTTTTGAAAACATGAAGCACTTTCCTGACATTTCTTAACTGAAATCAATCTATACAAATGTCAACTTGTTTTTGCTGATATTGCACAACAAGAACAATGTTATAGATATTGCTCTTGGGTCTTGATTTCAACAAAGAGGGTGGGTGGGAGAAAAGCAAATATTCTTGGAATAAGCCCACAGTCCCTATTATGATCAGTTTTGACTAACCACAAGGATACCTTTTTTGTTTTTCAGGGCCTTTGTTTTTAACTGATGGTCTTATCAGATTCTTGAATTATCTAGATTTAAATACTTTTCAGCAAACAAAATTACAGATTTGGAAAAAAAAATGAGATTCAGTCTTCTGATGGGTGGAGGAATCCAAGTTACCGCAAACTCAAAAATGTCTACCTTGCCTTTGCAACATTCATCTATTTTGCCATAGTAATGTAAATAATAAAGTTCCCTAAATCAGTTGACTTTACTACTTATATTCACTCTACCCATCCCAGCTTCATGTACATTGATGCTTACCCAATATGCTATTCAACATTATGCAATACATGGAAAAAGTCAGAAGTGGTAAACTTAAGAGTTTTTGTATAATGATGTAGCTATGGTACGATTCACTGCTGAGATAAATTTCAAGGTAAGGAGAATTTTTTTTTATTATTATTTCTTTAAGTTACTGTTCTGTGATAGTAAATTATGGACCCAAAGCCAAAAAGACAAGGATCACCTCTCTCCTCATTATTAGCTTCTTGAAGCTGATTTTATTTCTGAGAAAGCAATGGCAAAAGCAGCAGGGAGTAAAACCAGACATGATTCTTTAGCTTAAAATATGGCAGGAGTAAAACTCTTAATTCTGAATTAACACAAAACAAGAATCATCCAGATTGAAAATGTTACTATAGATATTCTATTACTATAGATGTTAGTGTTAAAGTTAAATTAAATTAAATTAAATAAGGGTTTAAAAAGAGTTTTATTTGTCTGCTCTCTGTGTGTATGTGTGCGTGCATAGGATATGTGTGTGTGTGTGTGTGTGTGTGTGTGTGTGTGTGTGTATTTTAACTGCAAATAGAATGTAAAGTATAAAGTTAAACTATTTATCTTCCATTCAGCACAGGAATCCTATAAAAATGTGATCAGGCTTTTATTATGTATAGTACAGGAACATATTCTGCATTTATTTCACAAGCAGAATTTTTGAGAGAGATAGAGATAGATAGAGATAGAGAGAGAGAGAGAGAGAGAGAGAGAGAGAGAGAGAGAGAGAGAGAGACTGACTTCAGGATAATCAAGATGATTTAGAAAGAGGATTTATTCTGAAAAGTAAATTGTAGGAGATGAGCAGGCTGATCTTGAAGTGGGGATAAATGCATTGTCAGTTTGAAAACCCTACAGTCCAGTTCTTCTTGAATTCTGTTGTCCCTGAGCTAGCACCAATTTGGCTTGACCATTAGTAGATCAGATTCTTGTGTATAGTTATCCTGAAATAAACTTTTCATGCTTTGAACTCTATTCCTGTTCCTGATTTCTTGCACATGACATAAATATAAGGCTAACCTCAAATTCTTACAGTAATTTGTATCTACATGAATATGTATTGTGGCATTCACTTTTTTAGTTAATTTATTATTGTTAATCTATTCTTAACATCAGTAACTATTTCCATTTGAAACAGCCCAGTGAAATAATACATTTATTTTCTATAGCTTACCCAGAACAATTGGTATTAAGGCTATATAAGCATATGATGAAGTATTTACAAAGGCCCATGCCTCTTTCCCCATCATAAAAAAAAATAAAGAGTGAGAGAAGCATATTTTGGTATTCAAATTCAAAGCAATGAAACTCAAACCTGGGAGGAAAAAGTGTTACCAACATTAAAAAAAATGTTAAAAATATTTTAATAATAATAATAAAAACAACCCTTTATTATCAAAGTATAACATGTATACAGTGAAATTGGCTGAGCCTCCCTCTGTGCCCCTTCTCACCACAAACTCATGATGACTACAAACACCCAACTTATTTTACTCTGTGAATTAATTGCACATCACGCCGGCCTCACGGGTCTGTCATGCATAAAGTTATAAAGTTATGTCCCATTCAGAAGCCTGACAGCCCATGGATAAAAGCTGTTCTTCAGCCTGTTGGTACAGCTGGCTATGTTTCTGTATTTCCTACTCAATGGTAGGAGAGTAAAAAGGTACCAACCAGGGTGTGAGTCATCCCTGAGAATTTTCCTCACTCTGCCAAGACAACAAGCCCTGGCGATGTCATCCAGTGGAGTCGGGGAACAGCCCACGATGTCTCGTGCCATGATCACCACCCTCTGCAATACCTTCCTATCTGCAGCTGTCAGGCCAGCATACCAAACCACAATACAATATGTGAGAATGCTTTCAACAGTAGACCGGTAGAAGAAGGTCATGAGTTGTCGTTCTACCCTGTTCTTCCACAAAACCCTGAGGAAGTGGAGTCTCTGTTGGGCCTTTCTGGCCACCTGGGCTGTATTAGTTTTCCAGGTAAGATCTTCACAGAGGTAGACTTCCAGGAATTTGAAGGAGGAAACTCTCTCCACATAGTCCCCTCCGATGTAAAGTGGGGAGGTTCCTCTCTTTTCCTCCGGAAGTCTAGAACCATCTTCTTCATCTTGCCAATGCTCAGGTACAGGTTGTTCTCTAGGACAATGAGGATAGTTTTTGTACCTCCCCCCTGTATGCTGTTTCATCTCCACCTGTAATGAGACCCACAACGATGGTGTCATCTGCGAACTTGATGATTGCAGTGGATGGGTCAGATGATACACAATCATACGTGTACAATGAGTACAGGTAGGGGCTAAGCATGCAGCCCTGTGGCGAGCCAGTGCCAAGCTTCAGGGGGTGGATAAGACAGACCAAATCCTCACTGTTTGTAGCTGGTCTGTCAGAAAGTCATTAATCCAATCACAGATAGAGGGATAGAACTTCAAGTCAGTCAGATTTTCAATAAGAATAGCCAGCCGAATAGTATTAAAAGCCGAACTATAATCAATGAAAAGCATCCTGACATAACTTCCAGGTTTCTCCAGATGACTTGCTACTGAATGTAAATGTAGCTATAGCATCATCTGTTGACCTATTTCCCTTGTAGGCAAACTGGTGTTTATCAAGATCCAGTGGGAGGCATGTCCTAAAATATTGAAGAACCAATCTCTCAAAGCATTTCATCACTACAGACGTTAGTGCAATAGGTCTCTATTCATTTAGGCAACTGATTGCTGTTTTCTTTGGAACTGGAACTATGGTAGCTGCTTTCAAGCATGATTATACACAGGCTGTTCGCAGGGAGATGTTAAAGACCCTTGTCAGGACCCTTGCTAATTGATCAGCACAATTCTTTACCACAATCCCCAATACCCCATCTGGGCCTGCAGCTTTGCTGGGGTTCACAGCCTTCAATACAGCTTTCACCTGATGTTCGTGCAAGGTGAGTGGCTGAGAATCAGAAGGCCAGCCAGCAGGGGCTACGTGGTCTGGTTCATTCGCCTCATAATAAGCAAAGAAGATGTTCAACTCTTCTGCCAGCGAGGCATCGATGTTCACCATATTCCTCGTATTGCCCTTAAGGTTGGGTAAATGCTGCAGTCCCTGCCACACTTGCTTCGGGTTGTTACTTGCTTGTTGGCTGTCCACCTTGCACTTATATCATAATTTTGCCATCCTAATGCCTCTTCTAAGATTTGCCCTGCCCTCTCTGTATGCGTCCCTGTCCCCTGCCTTAAAGGCCAAGTCTTGGGCTCCCAGGAGTGATCGTACTTCTGCAGTCATCCAGGGTTTGCAATTCCCATAGACTCTGATGCACATATCCCTTGTCACACTGTCAGTGCACACTTTGATGTAAGAACATACAGAGTCCACGTATACATTCAGATCTTGATGTTCGAAAACTCTCCAGTCAGTGATTTCAAAGCAATCCTGCAACTGACTGAGAGCATCCTCTGGCCAGGTTTTAACCATTTTCATGACTGTCTGAATTTTTTTCCTGAGAGGGACATACTTTGGGACCAACAGGAGTGAAAGATGGTTTGATATACCCAGGTGGGGAAGGGGGAATGCTCTGTATGCCTGTTTCAGATTGGAATACACGCGATCTAAGGTGTTCTTCCCTCTGGTGGAAAATTACACATACTGCACAAACGTAGAGAGAACTGTCTTTAGACAGGCTTGATTGAAGTCTCCAGCCATGACAAGAGCGCCCTCTGGGTGAGTTTGCTGCTGCTTTGAGATGACGTCATATAGCTTAGACAGCGCTGCGCTGACATTGGCATTCGGTGGAATATAGACAGCTATGATAATTACCACAGTAATTTCTCTGGGCAGATAAAATGGCTGCATGTCAAAGCAGATAAAATGGCTGCATGTCACAGTCATCAATTCCACATCTGGGTAGCAGATAGACTTCTCTACTATTAGCACACCAATCACTATGTATATAAACACAGAGTGCTCTTACTGGAGTCACCATTTCTGTCAAAAGGATGAATGACACGGCTTGTCAATTCCACTGCCACATCAGGTATGGCTGGATGTAGCCAGGTCTCCGTGGCAATCATGACACAACTTTCAAGGAGAAGCCTGCTTGCTGCCATCTGCAGCTGTAACTCCTCAATTTTGTGGAGGAGGGATCTTACATTGCTCAGGAAAACATTTGGCAGCGCTGGTCTGTGAGGCTGCTTCCCAAGCCAAGCCAGCAAGCCATCTCTGCAGCCGCACTTTTGTTTCCGCTCCTTTCATTTTTGCTTTCGTCGGCACCCCCCTGACCTGATGACAATCCACGGAGATCCAGGAGGCCTCGCTATGCAGTTCGGTATGTTATGGGACTGCTGGAAATCACTAGTGATCCCAGATTGCCTTGTGAGCCCGATGTCTAGTAACTCTACATGTATATAGGAAAGTTTAGCCCCTTGCACAATACTGTGCACACCCATACACACTCATTATTCCAATTTTAAAGATAATTGGGGAAAATATTGGCAGTATTATTTACAGACACAAGGAAACAGATTTTACAGAGGAAGTAAGAAAAACACAAGATTTTCATACAAAAGGTCACAACCTCAGCCTCAGTAAAATTATATTGGTAGCAAGTGCTATGAGAGAGCCACTTCTAGTAGTCTAGAAAGATTAAACACTTGTTTAAACAGTTTATTTGTTCACAGGAAAGAGAAATTTGCACAATACAACTTATACTAGAGACGATTTGCACAAATACATAGTGTTGAATAGGATTAGAGATGGAAACTACATAAAATCTATGCAATACTGTCTGTTTTATAGACAACATTTGAGCATGGTGATTAGGGTAATAAAAACAGTAAGACAAAAATATTTTAATTTAATTTCTATTAGGATAGTATAGTAGTAGTAGTAGTAGTAGTAGTAATAATAATAATAATAATAATAATAATAATAATAATAATAATAATAATAATAATAATAATGAGTTGAAAGGGACCTTGGAGGTCTTCTAGTCTAATCCCTGCTCAGGCAAGAAACCCTATACCATTTCCGACAAATGGTTGTCCAATCTTTACTTAAAAACATCCAGGCTTCTCTCTCTGATTAGTTTCCATCCATTGCTTCTTGTCCTGCCTTCAGATGCTTTGGAAAATAGCTTGACTCCCTCTCTTTGTAGCAACCCCTGGGATACTGGAACACTGCTATCATGTCACCCCTAGTCCTTCTCTTCATTAACTAGATATACCCAATTCCAGCAACTGTTCTTTATATATTTTAGCCTCCAGTCCCCTAATTATCTTTGTTGCTCTTCTCTGTACTCTTTCTAGAGTCTCAACATCTTTTTTTACATCATGGTGAACAAATTGATGCTGATATTCATCTAATATACTGCAAGTGGGTTTCTGCTTAACAGGATGATTTCACCCAGTTTTCTTCCTGTCCTCCATATATGCCTTTAATACTGTTTCACAGTGCCCCATAATACTCAAAAGCTGATTTAAAGGCCAAGAAGTTGCAAAGATGGGGAAACAGATAATTCTCTTCTCTAGTATTCCTGCCCTGCCAGCAACTGAACAACATCAAACACAATGTATTGTTATAATTATAGCACACACTTTTGACCAGAATATAAACAAAAATATATATAGCAAAGATAATATCAGGTTATACATTTATGAGCGTTCTCATAATCATGACTGTCAACAATAATTAGAGTTATGTTATTTTTCCAATTGAATATTTTATTCCAAAAATGAATCTTAATTTGCAAGATGCCAGTTCTTAAGATGCTATGAAATGAACAGGGGATCATCATCTTTTGGAATCAGTGATAAAAATAGATTCCCATGAAAATAAATGCTCAGGATTGCGGGGAGTTGGGTAGCATATGAATTTAATAAATTATTATCTGTTCACAACAATGAGAAATCACAACTGCTAGTCTTTTGCTGGCATTGGCTTTTATATCAATCAAGTTCTTCCCAAGAACCTAGGTCTACAATGTGTAAAATCATATTATTATGGATCATTGCACAGTCAGCTAGATGGTTAGACTGGATTTGTATCCATCTATTGAGTCCTTCCCAGAGACATGGAATAGGCAGATGTTGATGATTATTATTATTCCAAAGAAATGATTTAAGAGTTTTATAGCTTTACTTCAGTCTTGTACATTCCTTTCTATTTAAAGATCTGCCTTCTTTCACATAAATCTACCCAATTTTGTATTTGTCTGAAATATAACAGAACTTTTGCCTGTGTCTATACTTTTCAATAGTTCTATATTTCCTAGCCACACAAACAATAACATTTATCTCTGAGCCCTGAAAATAGAGAGTGTGACATCCTAGATGCAGAAAAATACAATTTATCTTTCATGTTTTGATGTGAGCAATTCCACAAAATGCTTATCCACTGACATTGCTGTTCATAAAAGAGACCAATTAATCTTTCATTCACTTAATCAAATATCAAAAAATGTCAAAGCAATTATACTAAATATAAAATATATGGCATTCAGGGATTTTTGTCTGATTGAACTTCATCCTTCCCAATTCCACTTTTTTATTATTTCATTTTAAAAGCTCTCAGCCCTATTCATAGAATAATTAGCACCAAAGCTAAAACTACAATGAGATTCTGTATCTACAAAACTTTACTTCACTTTATATGCTGGGGCATGACCACATGTCTTTCTCTTTTCTGATGCAGTACATCAGTTTATATAACCACTTGAGAAGTCCAGGAATTGACTTACTCAACTGTCCTCACACAAATTGGGAGGGGGGGATTTTTTAACATCATAAAGATTATCAAAGTTATTAGAGAGAATAGATTCACTAACTGATTATAACATGAACTATATCCCCTGCCTCTCTTCCTCATACTTTACCAAAAGTGGTGGTATAGCTAAGAAGGAAAATCTTGAATTCTGAGTAGTGGGGGACATCTTTGCCCCAAACCAGACTCTAGGTAAGCCTAATTATCCAAAATCCTTAGAGCTAGATATTTCAAAAATATTGGGTGGAAAGAAATGACATATCCCAAGATTCTTAGTAGAAATTATGTCTTTTCAGCATAAGAAACAAAGTGGAAACCTGCAGTTTCCAAAGTAGGGATGGCTCTTATGTAAACATACAGCAATAATTCAGCTTTATATTCACCAAGCATCATATCAAGCATCCAGTAAGATAAGTAACTGGGAAAGGTACAAGGAAGAAGCCCCAGCTTACTGTTGAGTCTCAGTCAAAGAAGCCTGACACAAAATGTGAACCAGACCATAACTTATTTAAGATCGCAAGTATTCAAGAACTTTTTGTTTTCTTTTCCCCCTCTTTTTCTTCTTCAAAACAAAACAAACAATAGCAGTTAAAAATAGTATATATATTGTTTCAGAATGTGTCCTAGAAAACCGCTGATGGAACACATCCACAGTCCTTGTTCTTTTCTTTCTTCAAGATAGGATGTGTAATTTCCAAGCAGATGTCTTTATATAGAATTGAATGAAGAGATTTGCAGCTTTCAGAATGGGAAAACCCTAGAAGCCAGATATTGGCAGATGCTGATGAACCTTGGATATATACAGTAATACTATTTGACTAATATCATCTGGCAACTATCATGTTCTCAGCTATTTCCTTCAGATATGAGATATCATGTGGTCCTACTTAAGGGAGTCTTATAAATCATATAAACACTTTGATTCTGTGGTCTACAATAAAAACACAGTCATCACTATTCAAGACCTCACAACTTGGAGAGTTTATAACAAGGAAAAGAAAATAGTCTATAGTCTTTCTGATAGGCATGAATACAAAATGCAACAGCCTTGACTTGACTTGACTTACACATTTTCGTTGACACCCTTAAAGTAAGAGAAGGAATATTGAAATATATATTTATATGACTATTTTGAAGACCCACCAACTGAGGCAAGATGGAAACATAAAACATGATGGAAAAGTTTGTATTTGTGTGACAAAAAATAATTGATACAGTCAGATGGGGATCAATTAATTTTGTAAACAAGATCCCTAATTTTACAGGCATTAAGTGGCAATTAGTAGTTTAATTCAGTTAATATAAATATACTTATTTCATGTTATATTTGCTATGAAGCCTAGTTGTTGTTTTTTTAAAAAGGAAAAAATATCCAGGATTCAGCTGGAGTTGGCATCCTAAATTGACATGGTGAGGAATCTGTCACTGAATATTAATTTTTTTTAGTTTCCTTTTTTAATTTTTATTTCTTTTTTCCTTTAGAAGTGATTTATATTTACATGAAAGGAGAACAATTCTATATTGCTTTTCTTTCATATAAATAATCTAAACTTTCTTTGTCTCATTGTACAATGAGCACTGAAATATAAAATTTGGTTTTCTGTCTTTGAAAATACCATTTACATTTATCTGAAAAATAGATTTGATTTTTGCACATTTTTCCCCAATACTTCCTTGCCTGACATTTTTCAGTAAGATATGATCCACCTTGAACAAAATGGTAACACATGTTATTTTCTCTTACTTCCATTTCCACCTTAAGTAGCTGGAGTAAATGTTCATCATTTAGCATGCATCAATATTGAGTAATTAAGTTTTCAGTTCAGAACATTTAAAACAGTTGTAAAGGAAAAATAAAGCAATCTAACTAATGATAAACATATTAGTACTAATGTGTAATTTTCTAGACACATGAATACCATTTCAGTAAACGATAACTGTAGTTTGAGGAAAATATCATGCACAACAAAAGAAGAAATAATAAAACACTAGCCTGACATACTTCTTTTCTTCCATTTTCAGATTATGAAATCTTAAAAAAAGAAAGTAAAACCAGGATACTTGGAAGAGGATGCTTAGTCTCCAAGCCAAAGTGAACCCTACCTCTCAGAAGTTAACAGAAAGACAAATCAGAAGCAAATCAAAATAACAAATGTTCTGCAAAATATTAAGTCACACTCCACTAGATATAGAAAATGCTAGTATTGTGAAAGGAAAGGGGAAAGATGTGCTAGATGAAAAAAAGATAGACCATTTAATCACAAGGAGCTATTCACCAAGAGTGTTTTAATTCTGGAGGAAGGATAGTTCTTGAAGAAATGGATACAGAGTCTTACACAACACTTTAATCTGCTTAGTTCTGTTCACTGCTCTGTCTCATATCAAACTAAATGTTAGCAGAGCATTAGTGAAGTTCTTTGTTTAGCTTTCCAATAGGTTTTATTCCTACAACATGGACAACCATGTTACTTTGTCCATATGCTAAAAAAGTACTTTCCTTTCAAAACAAAACCAGATTTAAAGGTTATTAAAAATCTTTTCATATTTATTTCTTTGTTTATAGAATTTGTATGGCTTAGAACATAGGTGTCAAACTTGATCATGTCACGTAACATATCATGATGTATTGTGATGTTTTTTGCCTTTGCGGAGCAGGGGTGGGTGTGGCCTGTGAGTGATGCATCCGGCTTATGGTTCATCAGTTTGATACCCCTAGCTTGGAATATAATTCTAAGTGGATCACAACAGCACTAAAACAACATAAAAAAACTCATAAAAATAAAAATCTGGGATCTCAGCCATCCTTCTTGTATATCCCAACACAACCATTTCAAGCTGCTAGGAGAAGATCCAACTCTTGACAGCCTTATGGAAGGCTAAAATGATGAGGGTCAGTCAGATCCTTGGGCAAGGTAATCCACAGGACAAGGGCTGCTATGGAAAAGGGACACTTCCTAGATCTTATGAAATGGCAACATTTAAAGGAAGGGATTTGAAGCATGATCACTCTATTCAACCTGATGGAGATACCTTCAGGAAGAAGCAGACCTATAAATAACTTGATCCCAGCAGCTAGAATTCCATTGAAAAATAAAACTGGGAGTTGCAGTGCATGAAACAGATGTGTAATATGGGAAAACTGAGAAATGCCCTAGAGTATATAAGGACCAACTTCAATTCAACTCCTGGATATGGAGGAATCATTCAACCCCTTCAGCAAGATGGAGTAGTTTTGGGATTGCACCTTCTTGGGAAGAATTGGCATGCAATTTAACAGTCCTTCAGTACTCATAAGTCCTGCTTGAGGAATAGCTGGCAGCTGTAGTCAGAAGAGCTTTGGCACAGATTAATTTTTTTGAACCAATTATGCCCATTTCTGAACAAGAAGGTCTTGCTCATAGACAATTGTGATTTGATCACCTCCTGGTTGGACTATTGAAATACACTCTAGGGTACTCTAATTCTCATATATTACACTCTGAGGTACTTCTCATATATAAACCTAAGTTTGAAGTAGGTATCCTATAGCTACCATACTTCCAATGGGTGTATGAATCAGTTCAGTTTTAACATAAACATTAGAAAACTACAGAAAAAGCAAGAACTGAGTGTTTAAATGTGACTCAGCTTCTTGATTTTGTTTAAGTGCAAATCAGTTAACAACAGAATTTAAACAGAGACAAATATTATTTTTTAAAACAGAAGCTGTTCCTTGCTTTGTTAGTAAATACAAATTTACACTGTAGATATCATAGGCAGTTATAATTTAAGTTATGGTTCCTCTTGTGGTTAGCCATATATCCTATAGAACGAAACTGCTCTTTGTAGTTAATCCTAGGCTATTGACTAAAGGATGGATTGCAATGTTGCTGTGAACAAAGATGAGCTTTTGATTTGAACAATAATAACCAAACACTTTATTGAAACTGCTGTTTTAAAGCAGAATAAGATAATTGCAGTCTACTGGGGAAGGCAAAAGAGAAACTTTAAGTGGATTCCCAGGTAACTAACATTAATAAACAGTAATAAGGGTTAAAAAAATGGTTACAGAGACACACATTCTGGTGAGAGAAAAGTTTCCTAAGGATGGCTTCCAGCATGAGTCTGAAAGCTCAGAAGACTAAATCTCTGGTCCCGGTGACTGATCTAGACTGGATCCTGCAACATTATCCTGGGACACATATATTCACCTTCATTCATTAAAGAAAATTAACACTAGAGAAGGGAAGTACCGCTCACTCACCAAGTCTTCCATAGCAAATCATGAAATTATAGTGACAAATACATCTCAGTTTTGTTTTCTTTCATGGTAATTACAGATTGCTTAACCATGATCTAGAAGCATACATAAAGATATGTAACCTGAATCTTACTTTATGATATTTCCAAATTTGGTTTGAGAGCCAGATTTAGCATAGCAAGTCATCTCAAGCAGCTTATTCAATAACTAACTATTGCATGAGAAAAGGAATCCCCTTTGAAATACAATTATTTTAGCACTAAAACATCAGCAATTCTATTTAGTCACTCTGTCATCATGGAATTGACCATCTCACCTATAACAACAAAGTTGAATTGATTTCAAGAAATTCAATTGATCCTAGAAAGAATTTCTAAGTGAGCATTTCAAAAAAGCAAGCATTATATTTTAGAGAAGACTGTACCAATTAGATGCACATTTAGAAATGTATTTTTCATTTTATTATTATTATTATTATTATTATTATTATTATTATTATTAATAATAATAATAATAATAATAATAATAAAGTTAGAAGGGATCTTGGAGTTCATCAAGTCCAACCCCTGCTCAGGTAGGAAACCCTATACCATTTTGGACAAATTTCCAGTCTCTTCTTAAAAACTTCCAGTGTTAGAGCATTCACCGCTTCTGGAGACAGGTTGTTCCACTGGTTAATTGTTCTAACTGTCAGGAAGTTTCTCCTTAGTTCTAGGTTGCTTCTCTCCTTGATTAGTTTCCATCTGTTCCTTTTTGTCCTGCCTTCAGGCATTTTGGAAAATAGCTTGACTCCCTCTTCTTTGTGGCAGCCCCTGAGATATTGGAACACTACTATCATGTCCCCCCCTCGTCCTTCTCTTCATTAAACTAGACCAGGGGTAGGCAACCCAAAACACTCAAAGAGCCACTTGGACCCGGGAGCCGCAAACCCTTTTGATATCTAAAATGAAGATAACACTGCATATATCCTTTTTTACCTTTATTATAGGTGTGTGTGTGTTTGTGTGTGTTTATGTATGTGTGTGTGTGTATATATGTATATATGTACGTATATATATATATATATATATATATATATATATATATATATATTAGTGTGTGTGTTTTCTGAGGTTTTCGCGGGTATTTGTATGTAGGTCTTTGGTTGTTCGGGTTTTCTCCCGCGTAAAATTGGAAGTGTCTTGGCGACGTTTCGACGAAGTCCCATTCGTCATCTTCAGGCTGGTGTTTTCAGCTTCATGCTTTGAGCAGCAATGTATACACACACACACACAGGTAAAAAAAAGGATATATGCAGTGTTATCTTCATTTTAGATGTCAAAAGGGTCTCTCTCTCTCTCTCTCTCTCTCTGTCTCTCTCTCTCCCTCCCTCTCTCTGTCTCTCTCTTTCTCTCCCCCCTCTCCTATCTGCTGCTCACTTGGCAAGCTTCAAGCTGTTGTCCAACAAGCTCAGGGGTAGGCCACCTCCTCTCTTTTATGACTCATGGACTTCAACTCCTAGAATTCCTGAGTCAGCCTAGCTGGGCTAGCTAGCTCTCTCCTGCCCTTCCTGCTTCCTGCAGAGACGCAGCAAAGGGAGGAGCTCTGCCCAGTAAGCTTTTCAGCTCCTCGGAGAACACTGTGAGTGCACTCTCTTTTACACACACACATATATATATATATATACACACAAAAAAAAAAAAACCCCACAAACACACACACACACACACACAGAGAGAGAGAGAGAGAGAGAGAGAGAGAGAGAGAGAGAGAAGCAGGGAAGCGCAATTGCCTCTCTCTGTCTCTCTCTGCAAAGGCATAGGAGTCTGGGAGCCACAGGGGAAGGCTCAAAGAGCCGCGTGCGGCTCCAGAGCCACAGGTTGCTGACCTGTGAACTAGACAATACCCAATTCCAGCAACCGTTCCTTATGTTTTAGCCTCCAGTCCCCTAATCATCTTTGTTGCTCTGCTCTGTACTCTTTCTAGAGTCTCAACATCTTTTTTACCTCATGGTGACCAAAACTGGATGCAGTATTCCACGTGTGGCCTTACCAAGGCATTGTAAAGTGGTATTAATACTTCACATGATCTTGATTCTATCCCTCTGTTAATGCAGCCTAGCACTGTGTTGGCTTTTTTGGCAGCTGCAGCACACTGTTGGCTTATATTTAAGTGATTGTGCACAGGACCTCAAGATCCCTCTCACAATTACTACTGTTGAGCAAGATGACACCTATACTATACCTGTGGTTTGGTTTTTCTTGCCTAAATGTATAACCTTACTTTTTTCATTTTGTTAGATAGCGCCCAGTGTTCAGAGTTGATTCAGACTTCAAATTTGTATGGAACAAATTTGGAATTGTCTAGTTTACACATTCATATCAAACTTCTTACCATATAGCAATATCAAGAAAAAAAGTAAGGAGCTTTGCATCCTTGTCCCATGCTTTTAACAAGACATTCCTAATATGACTTTTTGATTATCTTATTTTCATTATGCAACAGGCATGAAGAACATAATAGAAACACTTAAATGTTTTGACCACAAATCCAGTACTGAATTTTGGTTTGATTTTATAGACAGAAAATTGCTGGCAGATCACTTTATACATGATACTGTTCAGCAATGAAAAGTAAAACAAAAGAAATAATAATAACCTCAGACTTTCCTTCCAATACAGTAGATAATGATGGAACCTTAAGTGGATACTTTGAGAGATTCCATCATAGAGGGTAGTTAGAAACAAAATGATTGCATATGACCTAAATCATGACATACAAAGTAAGGCTTTAAAAAAAGCATCTGGAATGCCAATGACAATTATTGATAAGCAATTTGTAAAGGCTGAACAAGCGAAGAAGGCATGTAGAGAGCAAAGTAATTTGTAAGGGAGGACAAATGGGGAAGGCATGTGGAACAAACAGTTTTATTTTCAGCTTGGAATCTTTTACTCTTACATTAATATTACTGATGATATTTCATTCACCATTGTCTAACATATGTCTGACAAAAATAATGTATACATTATTTACAGGTCCATTTACCATTGTAATGATAACTATTGTTACAAAAAGAATATAAAAGATCAGATTATCTCACTATGGAACCTACATTTTTTTTACCATTACTCAATAGGCTGAAGCAAATGATACTTGATTGTCACTAATAACTCAGGCCAAGCTTGATTAGTATGAAAGTTAAGGTACTGCAAAAGAGAAGAGTTGTCTGAGACAGTAAGGTGTCCAGTGACAGGATTCTCCAACCACAGTGGCTTTCTGGAGGAAACTGATATTAAGCACTGGAAAAATCTTAGACTTGAGTTCTCCATTTCTTTTTCTTATTCTATTCTTAGAATAGCTGCCATCTGTTTCTTCATTTACCTCAGTGCCTTACTTACAACCTTTCCTTATAAGCAGATTTGAGGACTTTTTGTGCAAGAGACAAGCAGATAGATGTTGAAATCCTGAGTCTACTTTTTGCCAGCCATCTAGAAGAATTTGTAAAGGCTGAACAAGTGAAAAAGGCATGTAGAGCAAAGAAATTTGTAAGGGAGGATGAATGGGGAAGGCATCTGGAACAAACAGAGTTTTGTTTTCAGCATAAGGGTTATTAAATATGGGAAAATATGTTATATAGTAAGAGTTGCTATAGACATTTGGAGAAAGCAATATATTAAATTTTTCAATGGTACATACTTATTTCTATTTTGTTTTTCTGCTTAAGAGAAGAAGGATATTAGCATAATACACATAGAAAAACGTGAACTTAAACAGAGCCTAAGTACTGAAAGGTTTAATATATTTTGCTAGAATACATATGATCTGTGATAGCTTTATTACGAAGAGACATTATTATTTGGGTTCTTTTAAAAACAGTCTTCTATGATAGAATATCCTTAGATTTTATGGTTGCAATTGCACTGAGTTTTGCCATTGAAAATTATTTTTACTGTAAGTGCATTGATCTGAGTTTATTTAGAAAACCTAACTTGGAAACCCAGTAGCTAAATGGTGATATAGTATAATGTTGGGACAGTTTAATGCATATCCTGGAGGTGTGTTAGTCATAGTTGCCAATATCTATAACTGGATTTATTACCAACTATGAAATGTAACAAGCCATCCTGGTATAGACACCTAGAAAGCAGCTGTCTTTCTCCCAGCCCAGTCAGTGCATGCTATCTCTTGCTAAAAGACTCAGGTGCAGTGCACATTTATATTCATTCATATATAAGTGTAGGCCAGCAAGGTTTTTTTGCAAAGGAAAATCTAGGAGAAGCAAGATAAAGCAGACAAGAAAGATATTTGTGTGGAATGATTGATTAATTTGTTCCATGATATCCCCAGAATAAGACTTTTGACTTTATTTTTTAATCACTCCTAGAGGTGACATTGGGTAACCTTTCAAAGATTTGAAGGCAATGTATTATTTTAATCACAACTTCCATTTTGTAATTCCGAGATATGCCTACAGCTTAATGCATAATTTTGCTCTCCGATAATTTTTGACCATATTCATCTAATGAAATGAATTGTTTGTCCAGCTACAGAAAAGATAATTTTAACGTAATGGAAGGGTAATATGTTCCTACATCTATATTAACTATGACACAATCAAGAGATGTCTGAGAATTCCCAAAGGGAGATACTATGGAGATACCTCTTTACAGGAGAACTTTTCAGATGGGAAAATCAGGGAGGCTGCAGCATTGAATCAGCAGTTAAAGTGATGGATATTGTTTTAGGAGACTCAGAATCAAATCTATATTTCCCCATGGAAGTTCACTGGGTCACTTTGATCCAGATATTATCTCTCAGCCCTACCTACTTCATAGGACTGTTACTGTATCGATAAGATTAGCAATGGATATATACTGCCTAGGAAATATGAGTTATAAATCTAATTGAAGAGATGTTGAATAAGCAATAATATCCTTAATCACTAATAACAGTTGAACTCAATCTCATGTTCAAAGGTATTTTATTGTAAAACACTTCATGGTTTTCTTAAAAAAGAGGATATGGTGTAAAAATACAGTATATTAAATGCAATAATGTTAATGAAGATAAAAGAAAAAAATAATGCTTTTGAAGGGAGGATGTGATCTTAAACCTGAAGGGGTAATATCACCATTTCAAACTGCATCAATCCCTCATCTAATATCAAAATCCTTCTAGAAGTTAGCAGTTTAGATTTCAGAAAGAGTTATCAGCCTCAACTCCAGAAACAAAGACAAAGAGAGAGATTATGTTAGAGAGAAAAGGAGAGGAAGAAGAGGAAGAAGAGGAAGAAGAGTTACCAGTTTGAGAAAAAGTTAAAGCGGTTGTCTCCCTTCTCTTCATTCAGCATAATAATCCCATCAGATTACTTTTGGTGACACGTGACCTTCAATGGGTTGCATACTTACGATCAGAACTTTAATATTTTGCAAACAGAGAAGAAGAAGACATTTTCTTGAGGATATCTTTCTTTAAAGATCTTTTAGGGGAAAAAAAGATCTGCATTTAGAACTCTAATAGTTAAATGGGGAAAAATATTTCTTTTCATATGCACCACATAGAAATATAAAAAGCTGTTTAAATTATTAAAAATAAATAGATAAACAAAAGTATTTCCTACTGTTTGCAGATTATTTACTTTCACAGAAAATTATATTTAGATTTGAATTTCACATGATATACTTTTGTATGCTTCTAGAATTTAAAATCACATTTGTAATTTTATTAAATTTATAGTGTTAGTGCTTGGCTGTAGCAATGAATTCCATTCATTAAATATTTCTTTTTTTATCAAGATCATATTTGTCAGTGTAAAATAAACTCTTTCAGTTTTGTTTAATGTATTTTGGGTTTCTCTGTAGGAACACCATAAACAGGAGGCCCCAATTTTTTATCTCAGCACAGTGCATAATTTGATCAGAGAGCGAGGGAAAAGTAAAAGTACCTACTTACATTTAGTAAAATCTGGTTAGAACTGTGAATTGATCATGTTGGTCACTTGCACCTAGTTAAATTTATCATTCAGGCTCTAACCTTAATTTGATTTATGTATGGTGCCTAAGTTAGCAGAGGACTTCTAATATATACTACTCCTTTTCTATACAGGTAGTCCTTGACTTACAACCATTTGTTTAGTGACTGTTTGAAAAAAGCAACTTACAATCAGTCCTCACACTTAGAACTATCATAGCATCTGCATGGTCACGTGAACAAAATATGAGCATTTAGCAACTATCCTGTATTTATGACAGTTGCAGTATCCTATGATTATATAACCATCACTTGCCAGTTGGCCAAACAGCTTCTGACGTGCAAAGACAATGGGGGAAGCCAGATTTAACAGTCATGTGATTCATTTACCAGCTGCACTGATTTCCTTAATAACTATGGCAAAAATGTTGTAAAATCAGGCATGACTCACTTCCATTGCTTAGCAATGGAAATTGTTAAGCCCAATTGTGATTATAAGTCTAGGACTATCTGTAACCATTAGTTACAGTTCTTGTGCTGATTTTCATTGTCTATGTCAAAAATACCCAACTGTCCTCAATTCATGGATTCCATAAAATTTTAATATCTCTTGTGAGTTTATTGTAGCATCTTGGGGCACTGTAACACAAAGTTCAAAACCATGGTTCTGAGCCCTAAATTCTGTGCTACTTTAGGTAATCCTTACACCAATGTTGTGATACTTTCTTGTTAATATCAGCATTACTGGGCTATTGTGCAATTATTAGATTACTTATCTGTTTCAAATGAAGGGAAATTAAAAATCTATATAAAATAAACTAGCTGGTCAGATCATGAAGCCATCTATTACAGATGATATTCCAGAAATCTGCTTCTAGGCTAGTAAGCTGCAGAGCCAAAATGGCAAAATTTAATACAAAGGTTGGCTTTCAGCATTCTGATATTCTTCACAATTCCATTTCTTAACCTTCTCCTTAAAATAAACTTGCTTATACTGATTTTGGATATATTGTATATATACATGCATGTGTGTGTGTACATGCGCGTGCACACACCCACACACCATGAATTGGAATCCGAGTCAGAAACTTGATGATATTAAATTTCCCTCATGCTCAACTTTAATGCAAAATCTGAACATTTTGAATCCAAACCACCATTAAGCAGCATGCTGGCATGCTTGAGTGCAAATTTAACCAATTTACAAAACCACCTTTTCCCCTTTTATTGTTTTCCATTATTATTATTGAAGTGTACAATTTCCATATACCCTTGGCTAACACCAATGCTGTCAAAATTAAATGAACAGTATAGATAAGAAAGGTTCTCAAATATCAGTTCTCAGGAAATTATTAGGGTTTTGTAAAGTCACATGTGCAATAGGCTGGAACATTAATTTCATTTAGAAAACATTACTTAATACTGAATTAATAGAAAGAAAAGAATATGTTTGCAGGAAAAAAAAAACATATACATAAATTCCCCAGGGCTGTATTTTTACTATTAAGCATTTCCTTCCAGTAAAAGATTCATATTTCATGGCACAATTAACAATTAGTAACAGTTTTATAAACAAATTTGAGGCATTTTAGCATAAGAAAAGTAAACATTGTGATGAGAACACAAGTTGCTGAATTTCATAAATCCTTATCCCAGGACTTAATCCACCATGAGCATATTTGAGCAGCAGTGATGATGGTAATCAAGTTTAGGATTTATTTCTTTTATTCCAATATACTGTAGCATTCTATGGGAGGTTTTCTCTCAATTGGTGCAATGGCTGAATTGGACATCCAGTTATAAGTCCACTGCCATACTCCCATAGACGTTTTACTTATAATTATGTTGACTGTGTACATATGTTTACTTGTCTTCTGTCATGTTCTCATCATATGCTAAATAAATAAATAATCTCAATTTGTGCATTGTCCCACTATTTTTTTTCTTAGTATTCATAACTTGATCTTACCAATAGCTTTTCACACAACAGGCCTAACATACTTCTTCTTAAGAAAATATGGCTATTTCAATACTTGGATATGATTACAGCATACAACAGTTCACTGAGCAACCATTCGAAGTTACAATGGCATTGAAAAAAGTGACATGATCTGTTTTCAAATGACCATTGCAGCCTCTCCATGGTCATGTGATCAAAATACAGATGCTTGGCAACTGACTCATATTTGCAATGATTGCAGTGCAGCAGGGTTATGTGATCAACTTTTGCGACCCTCTGACAAACAAAGTCAATGGGGAAGCCAGATTCACTTAACAACTGTGTTACTAACTTTGCACCTGCAGGGACTCACTTAACAACTGTGGCAAGAATGGCCATAACAGGGGGCAAAACTCACTTAACAGCTGTCTCACTTAGCAACATAAATTTTGAGCTCAATTGTAGTCATAAGTTGAAAACTACCTGCACTTATATTCATTAGAATACACACTGATACAATGCTCCAGCTCTTACTATTTACACAACACTGAATGGTCCTTTTTGTGGAATATTCACAAGGTCATAGAGAAGCCAATATCTCCGTCTTCCCATGGTCTTTCCTTGCTGACATTTCTTACTATGGAATATCCTGGGAGGTTTGCATTTTCCTAAACATAGAAATGGTGGTCATTATATTTCCAACAGTTTCACTATAATATAACTGTACTAAAAAGAGTCCCACTAAAGTGATAAATTTGTCAATCTGGGCAGGTAGTAATCCATCTCTATTGCAACCAGTCATAAGAAATAGAATTAAACATATTTCAGGACTTAAACTTCTAGATTCCTGATATGATTCCCTTGATATGATTATTCCACTACCCAGAATTGCTTACCCACTGTTCACATGGAATGGTCAAATTACATTTTCTCCAATTATTTCAATTATTTTAGCATGTTTTTGTTTGACATAATTCAAAATGCAAAAACAAAAATTCTGTTTCATTAGCATGGATACAGGATGTAGCATAATAAATAGACATAAATTGTGTGTATGTGAATTTCAGCAAAATTCTCATCTTCATTAGAATAATATTTATTTTGGGATCAAATTATCTGCCTTCATTTTAAATACAAATTGTTAAAAAGAAACAATCAGGAGAAGTTTTTGGATTAATGTGAGCAGATCTTGAAATATTCCTCTTAAACTCCAGCAGAGATCCTGAATTACTCGCCTTGATCTTCTGCAGCCATGTTCTTTCTCCCTTATTTCTATGGCAAGCAACATACCAAAGAATTCCAGAACATCAAGTATATCAGTGGCTCAGAAAAAGGATAGCAATAGCAATGGAAAATTGCATTTCAGCTTATATACCACCCCATAGAACATTACAGCATTCTCTGGGTTATTTACAATGTAAGCATTATTTGCACATTGTCCCCAACAATTTGGGTCCTCATTTTAACAACCTCAGAAGGATGGAAAGCTGAGTCAATTTTGAGCCTGATCAGGCTCAAACTCCAGGCTGTGGGCAGAGTTTGCCTGCAATACTGCACTTTATCTACTGTGCCGTTAGGGCTCATAGATAACAGGATTATAATGAATATAAGGGGGTCTATAGCTTGCCATGGCCAACTTGCCACAGGACAACTCACCACGGGACAAGAGTTACACTAATATCAAAAAATAGTGCAATAGAATGATTAAAGAAAGGATGCCAAAGGAGGGACGAAATAAAATGTAAATGATAAAAAATAAAATATTTTTAACTATTTTAAATAATTAAATTGAACTGTTGAATTGTCCTGGAATGAGTTGTCCTGTGGCGAGTTGACTATGGTGAGTTGTCTCGTGGTGAGTTGACCATGGTGAGTTGGCTGCAGTAAGTTGGCTGCAGGGAGTTGTCCCATTTCAAATATAGGGATTGACAGTTGTTGAGCAGACATAATTGCCCTTTTCTCTCTCCAGTTTAATCCAGAAATGCATAAGGAAATATCCGTTCTCCAAAGTCAGAAGGTGTCCATGCATTCAACACAAGAATTAATACAGCCAGAGTGATTTCTGGTGAACCCACGCTTGCCATCAATTTTGTCAGTCAGATACTCATAGGCTTTTGAGGCAGGCATAAGGCAGATGAGAAGATGGGCAAAGGGTTTGCATCTCAGCATCCTGGCATCTGTCTGCTCCACAGCTGGGGATAATAATAGTTACTGCTTTCATCAGCACATGAGAAGGAGAGAAACCCAGTGTTTTGCTGTTTCCTGTTTGAGTTAATTTCTTCTGACAACTGCTGATTTTGGTTTGTGATGTGATTCTCCATATGTCTGGCTCTACTGGTCAATTAAAGGCAGGAGATTAGGGGAAGCAGAAGTGCTCAGACCGATTATGGAAGGAAGCATCCAGCAGCCCTTGGAACGTGTAAAATAGCCAAGCGTGCTTAGCATTAATACTTAGCTAGGCAGAACATTTCAGCAATGACAGCTCCTGGGTAAGTCATAAGAGATACTTGTTGCCATTTCTTGAGAGACCAGGTATAACTCGCCATCTGTTAGTATTTGTGATCTGGAAAACAATAGGGACTCTTTGACTAATAATGACAATAATATTAAATTATATATTTAAAAAGGAAAGTGAATGAAAGATGATACAGAACAATATAAAGAGAACCTAGGAAGTTTATGCAAGCAAGAAAATGAAAACCTATTTATCATACAGGTAATCATGACTACAGTTAGGGCTGTTACAGTAAATTTTCAAGTGAAAGGTCACTAAGTAAAACTAAGCAATTGTGCTTATGATCTTAATTCAGCTTTCCTTTACTTTGCAGATACAAGAAGATCCTAAATTCATCATGACCATAACTGAGACTGGTCACTAAACGAGGCAGTTACTATACAATTACTTTGTATACTGTAATTATATAGATATAGATAGATATAGATGATATAGATACAGATATAGATATATAACTGAGTGGATGGGTGGATTGATTGATTGATGGACAGAATTAATGCAACTTGTAGTAAGAACTGAATGGTAAATATATACCTCTGCACCATGACAGCTGAAAAAGACATGAATGAATGTTAAAATGTTAAATTGTAAATTGTAAATTTGTGAAACATATTTATGGCATTTCTGGCAAGATAACAATTGGAATGTTCCTTTATGACTTTTTATAGCAAGACATTGAAGAGTACTTGGAATTCAAAGGAGATCAGGAAAAGAAAGTTATTAAGAGATAGAAAGGATAAGAAGATGAAAATAATCAAATGTATGTGGCTTGGTAGACTGACAATAAGAAGGGTACATTTTTCATTTGCAAGTGTGGTTTTAAAAAAACAAATGCACAAAGAAGAGAAGCAAAATTGAGATGGATGGAAGGAAGGAAGGAAGGAAGGAAGGAAGGAAGGAAGGAAGGAAGGAAGGAAGGAAGGAAGGAAGGAAGGAAGGAAGGAAGGAAAGTTTTAGATCCAAGATATCTTCTCTGATAAGGTGTCAGTTTGGTGAGTTAAGTGTGAATTATCTGTTTCCCTACCCCCAAATTCAAAATCTGTTTTCTACATTTCTATATCATAGCTTTTCCTGAAGGCTGCAAAAATAATCAAAGAAGTTGCTATAAAAAGTGTTGTGAGAGAGGTAGATTGTGAATACTGGAAAGAAATCTACTGAAAACATGCCAAACTTTCCCACTCATATAGTGCCAGCACACTATTGCATTAAAAAGCTTCTATGATTTGTGATGGTGGTATGATAGTTTACCAGCAATTTTGCTGCCAAGTGCTTTTTTCAATAGCTGTGATCAGGGTAGCATATTGCTATAGAGACTAGATTCATGAAGGAGGGAGGAGTGAAGGAAGATTAGTTACAAGCAATGCATGAATGAAATGACAAGCTCCTGGAACAGGTTGCCAGAGTTTCTTCCAGGGGAGAAAGAAAGGAATGTCATTATGGCTGTACGTGTAACATAACTTAAGCTTAGAACCAGGAGGTGGAAGACAAGAATTCCCTCAAATGAAAAAAAATGGACCACTTATAACAGCTGCAAGAACCACAATGGGAGCTTTCTTGAAAGTACATGAAATAATAGTGTGCTCACAAATGGCTTTCTTGCAGTTTCCTGTAACAGTGAAGAGAAATAAATCAACTCAGTTCCCAAAAGGAAAATGATGCCATATGAACAGGTAGAACATTTACCTGTAAGTGACTTTTCTTCAGGTATAAGCATATAATTAGATATGCATATAATAATGTTGTGAAGTGAATTGATAAAGAAATGAAAGCAAAAGTTTATGTATAAAAGTTAAGTATTATAAAATATGTACTGGTGCTACCTTTGTTGCTGTGACTACATATGAAAATAGGAATCTCTATGTTGGTGATAGTTGTATGTTAATGGTAAGCAAGAAACAATGGTAAACCTTCTGCAATATTTTGAGTGGATAAAGTTTAGAGGGAAAATATTAGATGACATAAATAAAAATAAAAGTGCATAAAAATATTTGTGCTCTTTGGAGATCCAGAAATGAATAAAAATTGTAAGGATCTGCCTAGCATAAGACATATTTGTTTCAAATGCCTTGTCTAAGCCAATATATAATGATAGATAGATAAATAAATGAGGCAAAAAATGAAAACTAACATCATGATTCATCTGATTGTTTATGAGAAAAGTCAAAGAGAACTAGTGAAACAGTGTGAGTGAAACTTGAAATTGCAACAAGAGAAAATATGAGTCCTACATAGGGGGAAGAAGTAGATTATGATCCAACAAAATTAATGTAAAGTAGACATAAGGAAAATGAAAGAGAAAGCTGCTTGCTATTGAATGAAAATAATTATTTCACAGAGTATAGGTTTAAACTAATGCAACATATATAAAGGTTGTTGGTGGGAAATTCAGATACAGTATAAGATAAATAGCTGCAGCAAAAAAAAAAAAAGAGTGAGAGAAGGATATGCCATCATTTTATACTGAAAAAATAGTAAATTATGCATTTAAAGAATTGTATAAATCGTGAAAGTTAAACAGGCAGAATGATTTTGAAGGATATAAAGATTTGCTTTGAGCTTCCGGGGGAAGTATGGCGAGTTGTAGACAGCTCTATGAAAGCAGAGCTGACTACTGCAGCAAAGACCAAGGAAGACATAAGAAGAGGATGGGAGATGCCCACACATGCTCCAGCTGCTGCTCCTCACAAGGAAACTGCAGGACAGTGATTTTCTGTGGGTTTTAAGCACCAGGGGTTGATGGATTAACTATTTTGTTTGTAACTATATCAGAGAATTACAAAGAACATTGAATTTTCAAGCCTCACTTTCTAATCACTTTCAGATATTGCTCATTAACTACTTCTAAGCTATTAAGAGTCATTTAGAATGACAAGTTTGAAAATTCTGAGGGATACTGCCTTTAATCTTTTATAAGCTTAAGAATGTAAAGAATCTGAAGTAAAGAGCAAAAAACTAAATAAGATTTTGATCTTAGAAATAGACTCAGGAGCCTAATAAAATTGGAATATTAAAATTTTACAATAAGATTTTGGAATTATTTACAAAATATAAACAGCTTCTCATGGGAAATAAATCCTATTTTAGTTTTTACTATATATAACATAGCTATAGTTAATGATTTCAAAAACTGGATATTGGAGGAAAATAAAGATTTCAGGTAAAGGAAAGATATGCAGGCTTGCAGGTTGGTTATAACAATAAAAATACTGACAAAGGCTCATGAATATAGGAATCAGAAAATAAGAGCCATGAAACCAACAATGTCAGTAATGATATCTTGCTTTTACAGATAGACTATGCTCAAAAGATGCTATTGAAGAAATATCAGATGTCTCTATATTTGACAAGATAGAGATGGTATCAAAAGTGGACTTACAAATGGCAGGCCAAAAGAATGATTTAGAAAGTGATATTGCACTTGATCTACAAAATAAACTAGGTGAGGTTTTAAAAACTGAAAGGAAATACAAATAGCAAATGAAGAGAATGAACTGATATTTTTTTTTCTTAAGGATTTTCAAAAAAGACATGAAGAACTCTGTGGGATGGGAGAAAAGAAATGTAAGAAATCCAATCCTACTACAATGTTTGAATGTATTAATGGTTTAGATCAGCGGTTCTCAACCTGTGGGTCGTGACCCTATTGGAGGTCGAACGACGCTTTCACAGGGGTCCCCTAAGACCATCGGAAAACACATATTTCCGATGGTCTTAGGAACCAAGAGACCGCTCCTCTATCCGGACACCACCACCCTCCTCCTTCTCCTCTGCCGGCTCCTCCACCTCCAGGGCACCCTTCTCCAACAGCGCCTGCTCCTGCCGCCACAGCACCATTGCACATGCCCCGATGCTGCCCCAAGCCGGCTCAGCTGCGTGGGCAGCCGGGCCGAGCCGAGCCGCATATCGGCTGCTGCTGGCGCTGCTGGTGGGCTGCTCTGCCACTGCCGGCACTTCCGACTGGCCTGAGCTGTGGTGCCAAGCCAGTCTCCATGCCTCCTGGTTGCCCGGCCACGCTCCGCCCCAGCCGCCCTCTGCACCATGTGGGACCCTCCCCCACACCGCCCAGTCCACCGTCCATGCCGTTGGAGGCCGCCTCGGCCCTCTGGTGCCCGGTGCAGCCGTGGGGCTACCGGACAGGAGTGGCTCCTTCCCGGCTTGCTGGGCTCCGGAAGCGGCCAGGGGGCGGGGAAGAGGACGAGACCGTGACGATGCCCGCATGTGTGTCGGAGACCAGCCAGCTGGGCTGGGAGGGGAAAAGTGGCGCCTTCTGAGCAGGAGCTAGTGCTCGGGCCGCACCCCTCTTGCGTGCGATGGGCTGCGCAGTGTGGAAAGGGGCTCCCACAACTCCGCCGCTGCAATGGCACTCAGGAGGCTGGAGGGGTGGGCAGGTCCCGGAGGGGCAGCTGGGAGAGGACAAGAGGTGCCGGGATGAGGATGGGGGGCTCCAGGTTGGCAGGTGTGAGAAGGCAGCCGGTGGCTCTGAGGTGTGGAGATCATCCACATGGCTTCTGAGGCCTTGGAGGTGCCGCTGCTTGGCTCTCCACCAGGCTCTCCACCAGAGCCTCCCCCTCTCCAGGCAATTGTGTGGAGCTGCTTATGCGTCCTTGGCAGCGCCTCCCCCCTTCAATCTCCTTCCTTCTGCATCTCCTTCCTTTCCCCTTCAATCTTCCTTCCTTCTTTCCTTCCTTCCATCTCCATCTCCATCCCTTCCCCTTCAATCTCTCTCTCCTTCCTTCCTTCCCCCTTCAATCTCCTTCTTTCTCCATCTCCTTCCTTTCCTCTTCAATCTTCCTTTCTTCCTTTCATCTCCATCTCCATCATCTCCATCTCCATCCCTTCCTCTTCAATCTCTCTCTGCTTCCTTCCTTCCTTCCTTCCTTCCTTCCTTCCTTCCTTCCTTCCTTCCTCCCTTCCTTTCTTCCCCCTTCAATCTCCTTCCTTCTCCATCTCCTTCCTTTCCCCTTCAATCTTCCTTCCTTCTTTCCTTCCATCTCCATCTTCATCCCTTCTCCTTCAATCTCTTTCTCCTTCCTTCCTTCCTTCCTTCCTTCCTTCCTTCCTTCCTTCCTTCCTTCCTTCCTTTCCCCTTCAATCTCCTTCCTTCTCCATCTCCTTCCTTTCCCCCTCAATCTTCCTGCCTTCCTTCCCCTTCTCTCTCTCCCAACATTTTTGAGCAAGGAAGAGTAAGCTTCTCCAGCGAGCATTGCTATATTGTTTTTGTGATTAATCACTACGCTTTAATTATGTTCAATTCGTAACAATGAAAATATACCCTGCATATCAGATATTTACATTACGATTCATAACAGTAGCAAAATTACAGTTATGAAGTAGCAACGAAAATAATTTTATGGTTGGGGATCACCACAACATGAGAAACTGTATTAAAGGATTGTGGCATTAGGAAAGTTGAGAACCACTGGTTTAGATGGTTAGAAGTAAAGAAAAGAACATAAAGTTGGTTTATTTGATCAAGCTTAAAACAAGATTAGTACTTCTAGCTATCCTTTTTGGATTTCTGTTGACACCAGGTTGAAAAAAAAACAATATTTAATAGATTTGTTTATAGGTAAGAGATAGGATGTGGGATGAACAGATTAATGTTTCCAACTTTAGAAAAGAAAAAAGAGCTACTAATTTTTTTTATAGTATGGAAATTGAAATTCACTTCATTATATTTTTTTTCCATTTTTTACTTTTCTTTTTCATGTCTTTTTTTTCCTTTTTTGATCCTTGGTTTCTATTTTCTTTTCCTTAAGTTTAGTTTGTATAGGAATTTATTATAATCAAAATTATAAAATTTTATATATACTTTATGTGTGTATGTGCATGTTTATATATGTATATGTATATGTGAATGTTTATATATGTGTGTGTGTGTGTGTGTGGAGGGGTGTTTGTGTGGGTGTGTAAAAGAAATTGGGTAAAAAGAGCTAGACAAGGAATCTTCAAGAGAAGACAGAAAATAGAATTTAAAATGATGAAATTATTTGGCTGCAATTATTTGGAATGCCAGATATTTTAGTGATCTGAGAAATCAAGATACTTAAAGTGTAAAGACTAATGTTGTCAGTGTTAAATTAAAAAGGAAGTCCTAAATGCTGTAAGGTTATTGAAAACTGTAAATCCATAGTTATAGATAATATAATTGGTGAAATGGTTATGGTTTGCTGAAGGAATGGCTATGCAACTTCTTTAATCTGTCTATGAGTATAGCAACATTGGTTGACAACAGATAATCAGATAATGTTTAGCAGAATCATCAGATACACAGACATCAGATAATGTTCAGCAGAATTCTGACTGAAATGATAATTTCATCTCAAATCCAGGATGTACAGATTGTTGCTCTTCAGAACAATGGAAAATGTATAAATGCATATTTTCTCACTTTTGCCAGCTGTGTTAGGGAGGGAAGAAACAGGGGAGGAGTTATCTAGAATGCTGTATGTTACACCCTGTTGACCCAAATATGGGAGACAAAAATCTTTTGCCTTGTATCAGCTCAAACTAGAGCCATCCACAGGCAGCAGTCTCAACTGCGACATCATATACATTTCTAAAATTTGGATTGCTAGCAAAGAGGTTGGCCTAGAGGTTAATACAGCTGCCTAACATGCAGACAGCCCAGGTTCGAATCTCAGAAGGGTATGTCTGGTTGAAAAGAACTAAAGAGTTTGAAATAGCTATTCCAGTTCTCCCTTAATTCTTTGCTAGCAATCCAAATTTTAGAAATGTATATGATATCTCAGTATATATATATATATATATATATATATATATATATATATATATATATATATATATATATATATATATATTTCTAAATGATTTGCAGTGAATACAGTGAGTGTTGATATAGTATCCTTGTCCATCCTTGTTAATGGGACAGAATAAAGGACAATTACCTAATATCCTAATTTCCATCTCTATTCTGCTGCCGTTATTTACATAAAAGGGCTGAGACTGAAATAATGAGAGACCATTCCCTTTGGGAGTATCCATGCTAATTACCCACTAGATTGTTTCCAGTAGGTCTGGAAGGTTTTGTGCCCTTTGATAGAAATATATATACATAAATATATATTATAATTTTTACCAGGTATTCATGTCTCCCTCTCCCTGTGTCTTGTCCTGTTTTTGCCATTATGTTTGTTTGTTTTTTCCATGTTTGCTGATAAACAAATCTCAAGGTACATTTTTTCCCCCTAGCCAAAGAAAGTGCTTTGTGTGCTTGCTCTGATCTGGATATAGGAATTGACTGGCAGTATACTAAGCATGTACAAACTAAACTAAAAATTATCCATAGTAATTTTTGAACAATGAGAACTAAGGATTTGAAAATTAATGTATCATAGGCCAAAGTAGTTGTGTTTGACAGGGGAAAAATTGAGCGAATGAGTGAATGATTACCAGTTATATATAAATGATGAAAAATTGCTGTATGTAGAAATGTTTGCGTGCCTTGATGGAATGTTTATGAAAATCAATGTGAAATTTTAAGTTTTGCAAATGCTGGCATAAAGGTAGTAGAAATTATGTGGTCTGTTGCAAGGAACAAGAATTGGTTGAAAATAAGAAAAATGGCTCCATATAAAAATATGCTTCTGTGATCTTCTGTCATATGGAAGACTTGGGTATGTCAGAAGAAACATAGATTGTAGTGGAGTTGTGAAAGATTACTTAAGATGTGTGAAAGTAAAAATAGAAGAGATTATAATTAAGAATAAATGGGATTTGGAAAAGGTAAATTGAATAAGTGACTAAGGATGGGTTGTCAAGATTGAAATGTATAGGAAGATGCAGTGAATGGTATTGCTATACCCCAAATTGTGTTACATTTCCTTCTCTTTTTCTTTCAATATCTCATTGTGTCATTGCTTTAATTTTCTCAACCTTGTGTCATGTTACTTTTATCCCACAAAGTGTTTGTGATATGTATATATGTATCACACAAAAATTTTGAAAAGTGAGATATGTTCTCCAGTGAAGGTCAAATGCTGACAGAGAGGCTTTTTATCATTGTCCATCAGACCCTGCATGCTAGATGGGCATTTTGAGTCCTTCTGGGCTGCTGGACTCTGGATGCTAGCTCCAAAGTCCAGTCCTGATTGTTATCCAAAGATACAGACCAAAAATGCTCTCACTTTCTGTTATGCTTTCCACTATATTTCATTTCATTTCATTTCATTTCGTTAATTTAGATGGCTACCCAACTCACCATTCTGATTCTCAACGGTTAACATAGAATTATGACCAATGCAACAAAATTTTAAAAAAAGTTAGCAAAAAAACCATGACAAAACCAAGGCCACTCCACATTGATACCATTACTACCCTGATCCAATGTCTGAACCCAATGTCAGTTCTTTTGTTAAGGAAAACTAGCAGGGTTGGGTCATCTCAATCTTGAGGATTTAGCTGTTTTAAAGAGCAGGAATGATGACACTGACAAAATTCATGGCATGGGTAGATTCAATACTCCATCATTTCCTTCTCTTATTCAGACAGTATATATTGCACTCATGGTCCAGAAAGTCAATTGATGAAGCAGCTCATGCTGCTTCAATCATTCTAGAAAAATCAAATAGAACTATGTGTGTGACTTGAATAGGGAGTTTCCTCTTCTACATTCTGATATCACCAAAACTGAAACCTTATTATTTTAGCACCAGATAGGAAGGCTTAAGCAATTTTGATATGAACTAATTTGCACTTCCACTAAAAATAAGAAGATAAGAACTTTGTTATCTTCTGGACTTTTTCCTTTATCTGAATTATTCAGGTTTTAGTTCTCTCTCTCTCTCTCTCTCTCTCTCTCTCTCCCTCCCTCTCTCTCTCTCTCTCACACACACACACACACGCGCGCGCGCACACACACACATGTCAAACCACTTGAAGAGAGAGGGGGCCATAATGCATAGTATTTTAGGATGAATAAACTGCAATGGATTTTTTTAAAAAAATGTTTATTATATAAAAATATGTTCAGAAATGCATTATCAATTTCATTTTGGCACCATTCTAAAACAATTTTTACTCCCTGGCATTTTTACAAATAGTTTTGATTTTAATTGCATTTAGCATATTGGGATAATGGATTATATTGGACTGATTAAATATAATTACTGAACTGATTTAAAATATAATACCCAATGAATTCAAATTTTCATGCATTTTAAAATACAGGAGAATGGCAATGGCAAAAGAATGTCTTATTGCCTGACTTTGAAGAGGCGATGATAGAAAGTTTGTAAGTCTCATTACCAATTCTCATTTATTTATTTATTTATTTATTTATTTATTTATGAGACTTATATACCGCTTTAAGTGCAAGCACTCTCTAAGCGGTGTACACCAGTAAGCAATGTATATATATATATATATATATATATATATATATATATATATATATATATATATATATATATTACATTGCCCCCAACACTCTGGGTCCTCATTTTACCTACCTCGGAAGGATGGAAGGCTGAGTCAACCTTGAGCCGGTGAGATTTGAACCGCTGACCTGCTGAACACAGTCAGCTAAAGTGGCCTGAAGTACTGCACTCTAACTGCTGTGCCACCTCGGCTCATGATAACCTGGAGGATTTCCTGGGTGTTTTGTTTTTACCTGGCTGCTGGATTTTAATGGCAAAACTGCATTAAAGACATGCATTTTAAAAGATGCTTGAAATTAGTGAGCCAGCCAAGAGCCTGAACAAGCAATTGAGTTCTTAGAGTGATATTTCTATACAAATATGACCTCTATATGTTCTCATTTCCAAACAGCTGGCTTTCCCTTATTATTAGTCATAGGCTAAGCTTGGATAATGATAAGGGAAAATAAAATGATCACCTTTCTGGATCCTTCAGGAATACTGGAAACCAAATTTCTCCCTAGTCTTTTGGGGAGCTCTGGACAATGAAGCAGTTCAGAAGATGTCTAGGAGACAAACTGTATAATACCTACTTTGAGGCCAATTACATGATTGATTGATTGATTGATTGATTGATTGATTATACTTGTATGGCCCCCCTTCTTAAAATTGATACTATGGGCATAGTAAGAAAACATAATACGAAAAAAATAACACAAAGAAAATTAAAAGCTACAAAACAACAACAACAGAAAAACATGGCACCATACTTAAACTGGCTTGATACAACTCACAATACACAATATTGAAATACAACTATAATGGAGCCTATTCATTAGAGCCGCATGTTGCAACAGTCATTAAATGAAGCATCTCAACTAATGACATCCATCCCTGCTGTCCCCAATGAATCATTAAATGAGTGTGTGCATTGTTAAGTGGGGCGTGCCTCAAGATATCCTGTGCTCTGCTTCCTGCCCCTCGGGTCCCCACAGGTCTTTTCCCACTCCCACTAGGTTTGCCCAACCCTTAGGCCTGATTCCCACCGCACCAGGTCAAACATCCTCCTCCTCATTTACCTTTTGAAGAGTTCTGAAGCCTTCCAGAGGGCTGGCATGGATTCCTTCATTGTGTGACTGGAAGCAGTTGCCAGGTTTCCAGAAGCCAAATTGCATTTTGGTATCACTGCTGCTTCCAGAATTGTACAATGTGACCACACAATAAAGCATTTCTCTTCATTGCTTTCACACAATTTGCAAAGTACTGCGGAAATTTTCAGTAATGTTCAGAAGCTTCTGCAGCACTGTGCAATCCGTGTTAAGACAGCAAAAGGAAGCAGATTATCTGACATCTGCCATTTTGTCACCACCCACAAGCAGAAGGGACAAAATGGTGGCTGTATTTGAGTTGTTGCCACATGGCCCAGGAATATATGGTCTATTCTCTTTCCCCAGCATGAAGGCAGGGTTAGGCTGCACTGCAGTGTCCCAGCACAGTGGATGAATGGCTGTAGGAGTGCTGCAGCTGACATTATTGTGAAACAGCATCATATTGGGGACATCTGTTGTAACTTTGAACATTCGTTAAGTGACCTCTTGCATCTCCTATAATTGTATTCTTTTCCAGCTCTGATTTCACCTACCCCAATGCTAGGAATAGGATAACATTTTTATTTTTTTCTTCATTCCCTCCCCTCTTCCCAATATCCTCTGTTGTTGTAATCCTCAATCTTGTAACAAGATTAGTGAAGTATGTGATGGAGTGATGCCCCTGGAGTTAAGGGAGTAGTATATCCTCCCTGGATCCAGAGAATATAATCCAATTACAAATACATTGTTGCATCAACTTGATCATTATGACTATCACACTGACTGGTTATGGCACAAAGTAATATCTGAAGCTACTGTTAAATGAGTTAAATCCTCTCTTCTGTAGTTACTGCACTCTTAGTTGTCAATTTGCTTAATTCTGCAGTGAAGGACTTTAAGACATTTGTGCATAGATACTTGTGTCAAGTGTCTAAATTATCATCCAAGACTTTCAGGAAAGGGAGACTCCTTTCCTTTGACTGATTTATTTTTATTTTATTTCATTATTTAAAAACAATTGAATCATTTAAAACAGATACAAATATGTTAAATCCTACCACAATTTCCTTTTCTAAACAACATCAGCTTTCCTATGGAACTATGAAGACAAATTTCCTAATTTCCTTGCAGATGTATTTATTGGTTTCAGATTGCCTTTTCCATTGTAATGATTGGCTCTAGGATAGGAATGTAGGTAAAATAAACATGACAGATAATTATACACTCATAACAAGCTCAGAGATTAGGCATTTTTTGCTTGTCTGATCTTATACCATGTTCTTTAGATGATATATGTACCTGGGAGAGTCGCTCTTGGTGCACTGAGTATAGCTCTTAGCCCTTCCTCCAGTTGGGGACCTCTTCATATGGCATTGTACAAAATTATTATTAGCCTCTTGATATGGCATTGTATAAAATGAATTATGATACAATTCTATAAATATTAAATGTAAACTTTAAACAAGGGGATAAAATGTTTGCACCTTAACTTGAATGAAGCAAATCTCTTTACTACAGACTATGGAGATTGTGTTGTTAATGGAAGTGCAGCTAAATCTGTCAATAATGGTGCATGTCAGGACCAGTTGACTTAAACAAGTCCATTTTTATTTAGTTTTTCATCCACCTCCTCACCTTGGTTTTTTGCTTAGCAGGGTTTTAAAGTAATTCTTTTTCAGGACCTTTAATTGATTTTATTTACACATTCTCCAGGGTCAAGGAAAAATAATAATAAAACCACAGCTCAAAGACCTATTCACTCCCAACACAGATCTCAAACAATTTACTTTCTTTGACATTTAATTCTATTGTTTTTCAGGCTCTTTCATTTTGCTAATCTTGGAACACCACACTTTTGGCATGTTGTTCATCTAGTCTCATTTTCTTTCTTTCCTTACATTGCTTTATTGGCAAGTATACATGGCTTTAATTTGAAATTAATCAAATATTACTTTCTTTTATTTTCCCTTTTCAAAATAAACTTGTTCCCCTTGCAGTAGAAAACTTTCTCATGACAAATGGAGATCACCAACCATGAATTTTCTTTGCTTCTCCTTTGATATTTGTCAACTAAGTCTGTTAGAAGATGTATGAGAAAAGACATTAAAAACCTTCACACTAACTTCAGACTGGAAGTGGGATAAGTAAGACCTTAACTCCCCAGAAAAAACTCACAAGGAACCTTTCTAAATCAGCTCATTTTGCTTCCTATCACACTTGATTTGCATTACTGTAACGCGCTCTACATGGGGCTACGCTTGAAGGGCGTTCGGAGGCTGCAGTTGGTTCAGAACACAGCCGCGAGAGCGATTGTGGGCGTGCCAAGGTACGCCCACGTGTCACCTATCCTCCGCGAGCTGCACTGGCTTCCTGTGGGTCTCCGGATGCAATTCAAGGTGTTGGTTATCACCTTTAAAGCCCTTCATGGCATAGGGCCAGGTTACTTACAGGACCGCATACTGCCACACAGTTCCCAGAGACCGGTGAGGTCCCATAGATTGGGCCTCCTTCAGGTCCCGTCGGCCAGACAATGTCGGCTGCTGGGCCCTCGGGGAAGGGCCTTTTCTGTGGTGGCTCCGACCTGGTGGAATCAACTTCCCCCGAGGTTCGAACTACTCCCACCCTGCCGGCCTTTAAGAAAGCCGTTAAAACTCTCCTGTTCCGGCAGGCCTGGGGCTGATGTCCCCGGGGGGGGGCGGGATATGATTGGACTCGCGGTATGACTGTATTATTTTATTGTTTTATGATTGTTTTAATCTCTGTACGCCGCCCTGAGTCCTTTGGGATTGGGCGGCATATAAATAAAATTAAATACAAAATACAAATACGTGTAAGTTTGTATTTTCCTTTAAAGATTTGAATAGATATTTGTATTCTTTTTTCAAAAGTTATATATTCTTTACATCACTCTCTTTTCTATTCAGTGTTCATGTAAATACACACAAAGGAGGACTGCATCACAAAATTTGGCACAGTATAAAAAAGTGAAGGAACATTGTACTTTGTTTTGGCAAATATAAATTACATTGATTCAAGTAATGTACATGCAATCCACGTTTCCCCTTTTCCTCATATACAGAACTTTAGTTACAAGCTTCTTGCAGATAGAATGTTTCCATCTGAGACCTTTCTGTACAAAGCTACTTAGTAGCATTTCTTACAGGCAGAACTGAACCCATTATCTTCCCACATAAACAATTGTGCCTTCAATCTGCCTTCCTTAGCAATTTCAAAGCATTCTACTCATTTTAAAGAGACACAGTCCTAATAGTAAAACAAGTTGCTCACTCTATACATCAGTCAGGAAGAAGTGGGAAACATTTTGCCAGGTCACGTTAAAAGATTCTTGGAAAACAAATATAACACTATTTATTTACATGCACACATGTATTTGTACAAGAATTATCTTTGAATCTTTAGCATTTAAAAATACTTTCCTGGACTTTGTCTGCCATTACTATATAGTAAGAAATATTGGGAACAGCACTTACTGTCCAAACAGCCATTAGGAAAGACATCTCCAATCCACATCATCATTTTATATGTAGAACATGTAAAAATAGAGAGATAGCTTAGATGTTTGCTGTTTTTAAAATAAATGTCTCTTAAATACTTTCTAATCAAAACAATATAGTGATGGGAGGGCTCTGGCAATTTTGTTATCTTTAATAAGTAAAAGGGAAGCAAAAGAATAAGTAAAAGGGAATTTTTATTCCTTCAGGAACCACAGTTTTTCAAGATTTAGGACATTGATTGGATTACTTTTTCTTCTTTTTCCCTGTTAAATTAGTCAGCTGGAGAGAGTGCATTGGGTTCAAAGTGATCTCATATTTCAAGGTTGACAGGATTGAAAATAACTAAAGATTAGTTTAAATTGTTTTGCAACGAATCTACTGAGATCTACTGTAAGTCCTTAAAGAAAAGGGGTAGACTAGATGCAGCAAATTCAAACCATGACCCAGGATGTCTCCATTTAAGTTACACTATCAGCAAGTGCCTACTTTCTCAATCATAGCAAAGGTTTCTCCCATGATATTATTTTTTTATAGCAGCACTTTTCTTTCTCATTGTATAAACAACATTCCTTCTACAGTCATCAAGATATCAAGAATTTAAGGCAATATAGATATAAGTGAGGCCTACCTGTGCTTCTATTGAATCTGACACAGCTCTATATATTATGCAAGGATAAAATTTATATACAATAGATAAAGCACCTTCTAGGAAACACTGAAGGAAACAAAAATGGTTCTGATTGTTACAATTAATGAAAGGCATGTAACCTTATTTGGGGGGGGGTGAAGTTTGTACTTACTGTGGTAAAGATTGAGTAATTTTAAATATTTCTTTTCTTCTTATTTCTTCCTCTTTTTTTGTTTTTTCCTTTGCATTTTCTATTCTATTTTTAATTTTATTTCTGAGTTTAGTCATTCTTTGCTATCTTTATTAAAATGTTCAATGTTTTCTTTTTTTAAAAAAGAGATCAAAATGGAATAGCTTTAATGCATTACATTAAACAGAAAATTATGGAAGCAGATATCTTAAACAGGTATATTTTATGATTCAAGGAAGCACAATGTTAGGGCCTACCCAGTTTTATCTAAAGGTTAGTGGGGCACTTATCTGAGGCCATGCTAATACAGTATATAAGTGCTATGTGAGGTAAGCCCCACTATTTGCAACTAAGCCTAGAGTTTGCAAAGAAGTAATTATTTCATAATTAACAATATTATAAATGGAATTCTATTTTCAGGAAATCAAGTTAAGGAAACACTTGATTTTCCTATGTTCTGTGGTTAGAAAAGACTGTTCTGAGCATGAATATATGAGGTATTATCTCCATATATTATGTTTATTTTTTGTTTGTTATTTTTACACTATTTTACATTATTTCAAACTACTATTATGAAAACAACAAAAATGGGATCTGGATTTTACTTTAAACAAAATTTATTCATAGCATGTTTAGATTAGATCAAATTCTTCCTATCTCAAAACAAAACATACTTGCATACATACATACATACATACATACATACATACATACATACATACAGTTTATTTCTCTTTTCAAGGAAACTTGAACAGAAGTTCACAGAAAGAAAACAATAGTCAAACTTGACTGAACCAGATAGTCCCAGTTACGATTCAATAACTTTGATTCCAACATAGCTTTTAATATTCCTAATTATAACAGCGACCAATTTTTCCAAGTGTACATCAGCTGCTATTATCTTCTAAGGACATAAGTTGAAGACACTACAACATCATTGTCCCTGTGGCAATCTGTGACTAATTTATGACATTATTAATGAAGTGGGAGAGGCAACTGCTGGCCCCCAAGCAACAGTATGGATTGATGCAGAATTAGGCTACATTTGTAATCCAAACTGAGTCCTACACATGTAGCAGTAACATTTAGGAAATATATAAAAATATGCATCATTGGTACCAATGGAATTTAAATACCAACACACCAGTAATTGCTGCATATCAAGGATAATTTAGACAGAGCAAGAGAAATTGGCAGAAAATGTGATTTCAGTCTCAACATATCCTTTCTTAAGAATAGTCTGTGAAAATAATTTTACTATCTTGGCAGAAATGTCTTCTGGGTATGGCTATGCATTCCAGAAAATATTGGTAGGACTTTAAAGGAGCCATGCTGAGATTTTGAATGGTTAAGGCTACTTTGAAGCTTCAAGGAGGGGTCCAGGGGGTGCTTCACCATGAGCAAGAGGCTTGCTTTACAGGAACATTTCCAGTAATAATTACCAATTAAAAAGGACATTTAAATGTGAATCACAAGACTGTCTTGTGTTTGAAAATGAATTCCTGGAGGGATAGGGATCCATACCTTTTTGATTAGACTAATTTTGTTTTCAAAAACAGGAGGAAGGGTCAAATAAATTTGCCTGCCAATACGGTATCTTTTTTGCATTGTTTCCAGATTCAAAATGAGGTAATCCTAGCTTTATATATACATATACATACATACACACACACACACACACACACACACACACACACACACACACACACACACACACACACACACATATATATATATATATATATATATATATATATATATATATATAAGCATGCCATATTAGATTGCAGAAACATCCTTATTTCTTCTTTTTGATGTGACTCAGAAAGATGAACTTAGCAAAATACAATGGGAAAAAAATGCTTCATATAAGAAGCAGTCAGATATACTTTCCTTTGAACTCTTAATGGGAGAAGTCTAAATTGGTAACCATACCTGTCTCCAAACATTTTTTCTGGATTTTCACATGTTCCCCTGGAATGCTCGTCTCTTATTTTCATAAGAGGCCTTTTCATTAAATTCTAGAAAATCCTTTGGCATAAATAAATCTACATTTGAACTATAGAACCAATAAGAACTGCAAAACAACACACACTTTTGGGTAAATGACCTCCAATCTGCTTACAAGAGCAATTTGCTAACAAATTATCTTTAAGCACACATCTCTTTCTCTCCCTGCGACCTTGCAAACCTTAAAAACAACTCTGTGGAGCTCAAGTGAAATGCTCAACAAACAATTTAGTCATTAGCATCCAAGCAGAGAAGACCTTTATCCTTGAAAAGTTCATTGTTCCAGAGCCACCTTGGTTTCTATTTACAGGACAATAACCTCTAAGCTCTAATTTTATTTGAGCCTCACTTTGTCCTTTCTGCAGTACCATAACAACAACAGCACCAACAACAACAGAAAAAAAAACCCTCTTCACACTAATATCCCACTCTTCTCCCTCCCTTTGCTATTAACATCCAGCAGAATCAATCTTCCAAGCATACATCTGGACTCAAATTAACCTTGCTAGATAATTAGGGTGGGTGACCATGGCTTGGATACAGTGACCTCATTTTGCTGCTCTAAGCATTAAAAAAAAAAGACAGCTTGGCTAACTCATTAAATCAAAAGCCTGTTTCATTAAGAATAGCAAAGTTCAAACCTGTCCAGCCTCAGTAGACACTTGTGTGTTCAGATTTAGGTTCTAGAAGGCCTAAAATACTTTCCATTTTTTCAATTGTGAAAGCAAATATTTGAGAAGCAATAATCTGACCAAAAAAACCAGCTTTAAATCCATTCCACAGGAGGTGAAATATGTTTGACTAGATCAGATGAATTTACAAAACAAGCTTTCAACATCTGTCATGGCCTAGGAGGTAAGAAAATCAGATGGATTTTATCTGCGTTGCATGATTAGAGGAGCCTGTCACAACATTGCAAAAGCCAGCTGCTGTTTTCTGTTCCAAGCTAATTCCACCTGATTTATTTAATACTATAATGAATGAAACCCTTTTTCCTGCCACAATTTCAGCTCTCACAAAATGGCTCCTGAAGATATGCAGCACTAGAAAATGAAGAGGTTCTTTGAAATGCCGCATTGCACCAAAAGGACATCTTATCACATAGCTTGAAGATGTCTGTTAACTTTCATATCATATGAAAAATGAGGGTAAGGGTGGTCATTGCATGCCATGACAATATTGCATGAGTTTTATTATTAGTCTGTTCTATCCAATGTCTGCCTGTCTTCTATATATAATCTTTACATTGATTTTTTTTTCAAAAAAATATTGTATTTTTCCCCCATTTACACATTTGGGAAATCGTTCTTTATAAAATGCATGTTTCAAATAAATTTTATTCTACAGTGTTATTCAATCCTTACATTTCTGCAAGCTGTGCAAATCAGATAAATTCATCAGATTTCACAAAAAATAAAATTGTATATATTATTTCCAGTGTCTAAACCAATATTCTTCTGAATACTAGTTGACATGAGAAAATAATACTACATTCATGTCTTGCTTGTAAACTTTTCTTAGCATTGAAATGCCTACCGAGAAGCAGAAAGCTGGAGTAGCCTAGCTAGATTGACAAATTATGCAAAGGAACTACTAGTACTATCGGTGGAGATAGATTTGAGGCTATGGATTCCATTTAAAGGGGCTCTACATACATAATTGCATACAAAAATTGAGGTATCCTAGTTAAATTGCTTATTTCAATGAATCCCTGTATAAGCTGATACAAATTCTATATGGTACCATATTAAATGCAATTTAATTTTACAAATTTGAATTCATGCTTCTTCAAATCCAGGAGAACCCTCTCTTTCCTAATGAAACCATGGATCCAGGTAGATATCAGCTATTGAGAAGACAGGCATGAATCTTATAAATAGGTGGTTAACAATCCTGAGGATCCTTCTTTTTCCTAAGGAATTACAATTTCAAGCTCATCTCAATAATCAAGCAAGGTTGTCTTTCATTTGCCTTGAATGGACTTGACCATTGTAACTCAAAATAGATGTGAAAGATTTTGTCAGACACTGAGAATATTCTTCACATCTCTCCCTAGCAAAGAATGAGCTTTAAATAGGGACACTGCCCAGTTTTTTGCAGACATGATAAGCACATTTCATAATATTCTTTCTAGAGCAGTGGTTCTCAACCTTTTTAATGCCGCGACCCCCCAACCAGTCATAAGTCGAGGACTACTCAACCGGTCGTAAGTCAAGGACTACTCAACTGGTGCAGCACCGTTTGCAGAATGGGACTTTTGGCGGGCTCAGCAGGGCAGAGACAGCCTGGACAATTCCTATTGGCTTTTGAAAGCCAATAGAATAAAAGGGAGTAGCACAGCTAAGGAAAAGGGGAAAAAAATGGAGGACTGCGTTGTTTGGCGACCCCCGTGAAATGTCATTTGACCCCAAATGGGGTCCCGACCCACAGGTTGAGAACCACTGTTCTAGAGCATTTGTAACTTCCATGGCTTTCCATGAAGAACCAAGCAGATAGTTCAGGAGATAATTCTTCCCATTTGTCAGATATGGCTTGATTCACAACATTTCAGATCCTCTTGGCATGCAGTAACTGGGTAGCAGCAGAATCTTCATTACCATATACCCACCCACCCCACATACTTGAGGATTTAAATCCTAAATCTTTTCCTCGGCGGATTAGAATATAGAGGACACCTATAGTATAAAAGTAGGGCTTACCTGGTCTGAGGATTTTTGTGCCCTATCTTGCTAGCTTCAGCCATCAAACACAGACTTTTTTTTAAAGGAATACTATTGTCACCATCAGGGAGCCATATCAACAATTGATAAAATGTTGCAAAATCTGTCATTGTCTTGGGAAAATCAATAAAATAATCTGCCATGGGAGGGCTGCAATGTCATCACTTGAGATTTGAAGATATGTTATGTTTTAAATCTTGGTGATCTGTGCCTGTGGTCTGTGGCCATAAAAGGTATTTAAAAGGGATCCATGGTGAAGTAAAGGCTGAGAACCAGTGATCTACTCTGTTTCTCTGCAAATTTGGTGGCAAATTTTTAAAATTTGGAATCAGCCAAAGTAGAGGAGGACTCCTTTCTCAAGTCTTATCAAATATTCTTCCCCATCTATTTCTTTGCTTTATAGTATTTATAAGCCTTGTGTCATTCACAAACTTTTCTGGATTCTTTTCTTGCCTCCGGACAGCATGTTTGGGCCATAGGGAGAAGGCCAAAGGAGGTCCCTTGTCAGTTATCTCATGGTAACTGAATGATAGTGAGAGTGAAAAGAAGGCACATCTGTCAACCTGCACATTACAGTAGACATGGAGAGATAATCAATATTAGCACAAACTAATGTCAAGGACAATGTCAGAACAACGCCATGAATTGACCAACACAATTTTTTTATTATTATTGTTGATCACTATTTTACAAGAATCTCACCAGACTGACTGCAATCACTTGGGAACTTTTAGATAATTGTTTCACTAGTCTGGCCAATACTATTTTCTTCCATGGAGTAACTCCATGCTGGAACACCTCTTTATACCCTGCTTCTCATTTAGCCTGTGATTAGACAGTGGTGGTGAACCTATGGCACAGGTGCCAGAGGTGGCACTCGGAGCCTCTCTGTGGGCACATGTGCCATTGCCCCAGCCTTGCCTTCCCCCATGACTCCCTCCTCACCAGCAGCCCCCCGGGAGGAGAGTCGCCCCCAAGCGTGGCCCAGGCGGAGCAGTACAGCCAAGGACATGGCAGTCAGACAGCATAGACAAGACTCTGCCTTCATTCCCCATTGTGCACAGTTGATGCTGCAGGCCGCGGGCAGACGGCATGGCTGCCACAGTGCTGCTGGGCAATCTGTGGCAGGCCCTGGAGGCGGTGAGTGGCCCTGCGGGCAGGCAGGGTGGGGGCGGAGCAGGGGCGGGTCAGGGGGTGGAGCCTGTTTTGGGCACTTGGTCTCTAAAAGGTTCGCCATCACTGGATTAGACCATAACAAACTTGTCATTGAGTCAAAACATTTATATAGTTATAAACTATGCTTAATGAAACATTTTACAGTATACCAAAACATACAGAGTCATATGAACGATGCCTGCCAAGTATAGTAAAATGAATATTTTCTAAACATAGAATATCTTTGGTGTAAATAATCCCAAACACACACACACACACACACACACACAGAGACTTATTGTGATGAATTAAATAACTTACACTCAGCTGCTTCAAACCATTATAAGCAATTGTGTGCAAAACGGTTAGAATTTTGGATTTGGGCTGGGAATACTGAACCTGAAGACCATCCTCAGCCAAGGAAAATTATTGGATAATTTTTGGCAGTCAAACTTTTTCAAACTAAACAATTTTAGGATAGTTATGAGGAAAATTAGAAAAGATGGGTCCTATATACACTGCTTTCTATTCTTATAGGAAAAGTAAAAAACAAATATAAATAAAATAAAATAAATCAAGCACAATAGTTGATTATTAGCTTTCTAATAATGTGTTGTGGTTTGCAGGCAGTTGTGACAATTTACATCACTATCTTCAAGGTTAGCTCAATGCTCCTAAGTAGCATTGGAATTTCAAAGGCACAATAGTTATTGCCAGTTGAGTTGAATAGCTGTGATTTTTCTAATGCCTGAAGGCAAAAACCACACATTTGCCTATATATTAAAGAGGTTCAGTTGCTATGCCTAAGATGAGCACTTACTAATTAATATAGATTTGGTAGCTTCAATGCTGTGTGCTGCCCCCGGCAGATTTTTCTATCATGTTCATGCCACAATACAATTCAATGCAATGCAAAAATAATACTGTATGATATGATGTAATATGTTTGACCTTCATTTAACAAGAGAGACTTGTTGAATTCAGCAGATGCCAACATCCATGGAAACTTCAGTTGCAAAGAATATTATAAAGGAAATAACAGAAGGCAATGGATTCCAATAGTAGAAAATACATGTAAGTAGGGTTGAACTTTGCAATAGTGGCAAATATCTGTAGCTCGGGTGTACAGTAGGATGAGGGTGAAGGTTCATTCTCTGAGCTTGTGGTTTGGTTTCTCAACATTTTGTTACCAGGCTAGGTAACATCTTCAGCAGAGTTTAGGGAATGCCAGTGTTCTATTCATAAGGGATTCAGATGTGGGGTCTGTGATGAGTCTTGTGATGGGCCAAGTGTGAGACATCAGTGAGTCTTGTGATGGGTCTTGAAATTGAGAGGCCAGGTTCATTGGGAGGTGAATTGGTGGTGGGGAAGGGGGCTTGTGTGGCTTGATTGAGGGTTGATGCTATCTCTGGTTGGCTGTGCAGTTGATTTGGATCCTGAGGGGTCCATAAGCTGGTTTTAGATCAATGTGTCTGTTGATGGAATTGCTTGTGGAGTGCCAGGCTTTGATGAACTTGCAGGCATAGTGGGAGATAGCGTGGATGATTTTTGTGTTGCTCTAATTGAAATGATGCTGTTTGGTGTCGGTGCGGGTAGAGATGAAATATTTGGAATTGTAGTGTTTGAATGCCAGCTGGTATTCATGGATCCAGTTTTTTAATTGACATGATGTTTGTCTGATGTAGAATTGCTGGCAATAGTTACAGTTGATTTTGTAGATTATATTGTTTCTTTCATCTTTCTATATCTTGTCTTTGATTCTGGATAATTCCTGGCGGAGTGTAGCTGTGGGTTTGTGGGCTATTGCTAGTCCTAGGGTTTGGAGAATTCTGGCTGTCATTTCCAACACCCCTTTTGTGTATGGTAGGGTTAGTTTTTGCATGGTTTGGGTGCTGTGTGTTGGAATACAAAGCTTTTTGGATAGTCGTTACCAGTTGTCCATTGTCTAGTCTCCTTATGTCAATGTCTAGGAGTCTGTTGTTTATTGGGTTGAACTGTTGGGCTTTGGGGCACTAATGGTATTACCAAATCTGGTAACAAAATTACTGCAGGAAAATAATAAATCAGAGAACACTGTGAGCCTGGCTGTGAGGTTTTAGACAAAACATTTTTAAGACAGCAGACCTAACTTGAGAACTTTTGTGGAATTTGTAGAGTTGGACTCTACCTCATTCATTTCTACTTTGAAACAGTATCTTGATGACTGTAGCTGAAATGTTAAAATGAAGTGTCTTTGTTTATTTCTTTAGTCATAAATCTATGTTATAATTCTTTTTAAAATGTTACATCTTGCCCTTTCCTTCCAATCTATATGACAAGCACTAAAACAGGCTGATACAGGTTCTGTATGTGTGTTCATGCAAATTATCATTAATTAGATTAAATGTGAAGTTATTTCCTTATAGTGTATAACCATATGATTCCATGTATCTTCTTTTATTTGTTTCCTTGTCTGCTTCAGTTCTGTTGAGAGAGAAAAAGTGGAACACACTGTAGAAGAGAGTGAACAAAGCAAGCTGGAGAAACCTGACAGCAAGCCAGCATGTGTTCCCTCCCTCTTCTGTTTTCTCTTTGGTTTTCTTTTTTAGATGTCAAAGTTTGCATTTCCAAAATATTTTTATTTGGAAACTGTATATATCTGTACATTTTTTCTTTGTGCCACAAGAATCCATCTTTCAAGATTTCTCTTATCCCCCCCCCCCACCTCCAATGAGTGATTCTGAGTTTGTATACAATTTCATTTGGGCATGAACACATTAAAAGTGCCTGCATTTTCTGGCTGCTTTAAGTTCACTGTATATTTAGGTGAAAGAGTGAGAAAAGGAACTGGTGCAAAACTATGATAAACTAGCTCTGCATAATTTTATCTATTTTATAATATATTCTTCAAAGGCACTTAATTTCCTTCTGAAAGTTTTACCATTTGAACTTTAAGAATAACTCATTTTTGAATTTACCATAAAGGAATGTGAACAGAAAGTTCTCCTAAACCAAGACAGTTGTAAGAATGGTAAACAGTTTAAGTTTCTGAAAAATAAAACTTTTTTCTTTTATTAGATAGTAGGGTAGATAAAAATGCTCCTTAAAAACCTACACATTTAGCTTATTAGTGTAACTCTCCCCACCCATATTTCATAATGTGGGCCCTTTTTCCCCATCTGCAGATGTTCAGGTGTTAAACTTCTTCGTATAACTTGTAAGTGGCATAAATTATAATCCCATTAAATCATAGTGAGTGGAACAATATCCCAAGCACCATTGACATTGACATCGATGATTCTATGTCAATAAATATCACACACACACACACACACACACAGAGAGATTTAGATTTTATTTTTGAATGAACACAATCAATTTATCAAAGAATCCTGTCATTCCATATGTATCAATTTAGAATTTAAAAATAAATAAAATTTAAAAATTTTAAAAATTGCTAATCTGTACAGTAACAATTGTTCTAAAGACAGAACAATCAACAATCTGTTTAGAAAACAAAGTTGCTTTTATATCACTTATGTTTCATAACAGATACAGATGTTCAAGATTTCATCATCTCCACTGAATATTTTTCAGAGCTCAACAACATTTATTTGTAGCAAATCTGACAGAAAATGAAATCAGTTATGGCAAGAATATTTTTACAAGACAGTATTGTTATCATCCAGATGAGCTACCACCTGAAACAGCAGATGGTGTTGAAGTGAAAGAAAAGATAAGATTTCTGCTGGGAAATATGGAAAATATGGAAAAGCAGACAAATCTGAGAAATATTATTATTATTATACATCAACAGCAAGATAGTATGCTAATCATCTGAGGCTCTATTCTGGAATTGAAGTGTCACTGCTATCTGATCAAGAAAATCACAGAAATATTATAATACTGATCAAGAAAAGCTTGTTCTTTGACTTTTTCAGTAGTTTTTTTTTCAAAGTCTCATCTGTAATGTCCTTTTCAACTTTTGTAGTTTTGATATCCAAACCTTTCTGGAATTGAAGACTTATTTTTGGTCTCGTGTTATTTTGGGACAATAGATGCACGAGAGCAATGAGGAAACTGGTTATAAGCAGAAGAAAAGCAGATAGAAGATTTAAAATTTCCTTCTTCTACATGCCACTCATTCCCTTACTGACTCAAAGCACCTAATGATTCCAATCTTAAAACTAAATACATTCATTTATTTTTAGTAAATAAGTAAATTCACTGAAAACCAGTAATAGTTGAAAAGGAAGCTAGAGGGCCAAGGCCTAAATTGATCTAAATGGGTGGGCAGAGGGTCTATGCACTGGCTCCTTAGACATCAAATGTACATGCACGTTTTAAAGAGAAAAGCAATATTTATTTGTTTTTTGCTCAATAGAAAGAGGTCTGAGAATGAAGAAATAGGCTGGAAATGCCAGAAAGATATGGAACAGGACAAATGTGTGCAAACTTCCATATATTTTTTAATGCTCATGCAAAGGAAGAGGATGTGAAAGAATCATTCTCTATTTAATATTAAATACTAAACAAAAGCAAATGAAGTAAGTATCTGAATGTGTCTTAGGTTATCAGCAATGATTTTATAATTAGTATTTTAATCCCCAGAGATGTTATAAGCTGACACATAAGCTAAGTCAACAACAAACTTTGCATCATAGCAACAACCAAGCGTGAAACTGGATTTAATGATTTAGCAGCTATTTTCAGTTACTTCATGTTTAGAAGAGCACATCAAAGGCATCTTAATAACATCAGTAAGAGCTATTAAGAGGTCTTCTAGAATGGCAGCTTTTTTTCATGGCTGACAAAGACAAGGAAAGGAATCAACTTATCACCTGAGAAAATCAGAGCAAAATAAGATGCTGTAGCCAGCCAGAACACAAATAGCTGATAAAGTTCTTATTGTCGGATATATTTCATCCACAAAATTCTATAGGCCACCCAGAAATGTCTGGGTTTTTATTGACATCTAACTCTAAGGTAAGATAAAAGAATAGTAAATCAAAAATGGGGTCTGCTTTAAGACTTACAGGTTGAAGTAATATAGAAAAATATTACTGTTAGATTTTTTTTTTTTTTTTTAAATGACACTCTTCCCAAAAGGGGACAAATACATAGCAAAGACCTGGACACATTCTAATCTTAAATCCATCCAGGGAATAAGTCATACAAAGAAAGAACTGCATTTTAATCAAGTTACATTTTAGAATATATGGAAGTGGATGGCAAAGTTTAACCACTAAGAAAGGGGCCCCTCTTTGAATTCAAACTTGCTTCAAAACCAACTGCTTCAATTGCCATTAACAGGCATTGTGCATTATATATTTTGGAGCAAGCATTTTATTAAATAAAAGAGATAAACATCCAATATAACAAAATAACTAAAGTGTCAAACTGCTGGCCCGTGGGCCAGACACGTCACACAGAAGCCGCGCCTATCCCATTGCCGGCAATGGCAAAATAGTCCCGATACATTGCACGACATCACATCACGTCACGAGTTTGACATGTCTGAGCTAAATAAATAAGAAACCTTATAGTATAGGGGAAAAAGAGTAGCATAAAGGTGTTTACAGAAGTAGTACTGTCATCAGTATTTAGTAACAAGAATGTAAAAAGAATTCCAGTAATGTTTATGATGTGTAGTACAATCTGTGATGTGCTTTCCTAAAAATGTTGGAGAGATAAGGGATTGTGTAAATCTTTGTTAACTGCTGTGATATAAAGCTGTATGAATTATCCTTCACAAACCCTCTCTAGACCTACTAAAATCACCAAAGTACTCATAAGTGGCTGTAAGAAGAGCTCAATCAGTTGATCACATAAGACCTTGCAAACAAAATAAAAGGACTCCATATAAACCCAAACACTCTCATTGTCTTTTTACTGACTTTCGGTATTTCCAGAGAATGACTTTTTTATCCCTTTATTGATAATACACTGTGTATATACAGTACTTCCAATATAATAGTGGTATATAAGTCCAATTAAATAAAGTAACCTTTTTTAAAAACAAATTGTTGCCATGTACTGTACAGTACTTGTCCCACTTTGCCTTAACTGGAAATAATCTGACAAGTGTTCTGAATTTTGAAGTTCAAAAGTTTTTGGTACAAGGTCAGAAACTGCAAGAAAAGGGGAAAATGATGATGTTTTTACATCTTTTATATCTAAAAGAAAGAAATGCTCACTGTGCTCTTGCATTATATATAAACTAATATCTAACTAAAATTTGATTCAGGAAGAAGAGCAGTATAAAAATGAAATAAATGATAATTGGTCACAAATGTTCTTGGTCCTATTCATTATCACAAATTCCATAGCTTTGCTCCTTAATATAGCATAATTTTAATACATTTAACTAACTTCTGTCAAAATGTGTGGTACCAACAAGCTACAGATACAAAATGATGCCTGGAAGAAAATATTCCAGTTAAGGTATATTAATATACAGGTAGTCCTAAATTTAGGATTGATTGCTCAGCAACTATTCAGAATTACCAAATTCAAAGTTACATAGTTGACATAGACTGAGCTTGAGGAAAGGTCAAGTGCATCATCAATGTAGAGCCCCTTCATGCCAACAAGAGATCTGAATGCACCCTTTTCTGAATTCTATTGACTCTTATCTACTGCCAATTTGCCTTGACTATTAGTACCGTAGTTCAGATTCTTGTTTAAAGGTAGCATGAAATAATCTTGCATTCATTTTGGATTTCTTTTGCCTGACAGTTACCTCCCAAAATCATGACCTGGATTCAAAGTTCCATTTACAGCCACTTGCAGCATTATACGAATGCAATTGACTTTTTTGCAGGGTTTACTTCTATTTTCCAGCAAAATCAACCACTGAGGAAAATTGGGTTAATTTAACAATGGTGGCATATGCAATGTTTGTTTAACAACCATGATGTTCATTTTACTACAGTAGCAAAAATGTCATAAAATCAAGTGGGTGCCTTGACATAATACAGAAATTCCTGGCTCCATCAGGATTGTAGGTCAAACACTATTTGTATGCAGTTGGCCATCTATCATCTATGCAGCTTGCAGAAAGGAGCCAACCAGCACAGAACTGTGCTGTCCCATCCTAACCTCTTTAGCCAGCCCAAAAGGATACCATGGTCATGCTAAATGCTGAAAAATCAAGGAAACCCAGGATGGTTGTACTACCACCATTCTGTCTTTGCCAGAGATCATCCACAAGTGTGATCAATGCAGAATCTGTCCCATAGCTGGGCCTGAAACGTGAAGTCTGTTTCATTGAGGGTCTTCTGAAGCTGCCAAGCAACCACCTTTTCTACCACTTTTCAACTGGGAATAAATTTGAGTGATTTTATCTGACAGGTGCTTAACAAATTCCACTGCATGAACCTGAAGATGATTATCTAAGCCCCAGGTCAAAGAGAGACTGGGTAATTCAGAATAGGGCTGATGGTGACAGTCTGCAGATGCAATAATAGTGAAGAAATAATGCTGTTTTGTCACTCAGATCACCACAAAGTAGGCCTTAATAGTGGCTCTAAGTCATGTCCATTCAGAATCATCTTTCATTTAATTAAGTGTTTGTCCACTAGGATTTTGAGATCCCTCTCTCATAGTTATTATTATGGAGCCAGGTATCACTTCTTCTATACCTGTGCATTTGGTTTTTCTTGCCTAAATGTAAAAATCTTACTTTCCTCACTATTGAATTGCATTTTGTTAGATAAGACCCAGAGTTCAAGTCTGTCAAGCTTCTTCTGGATCTTGAGCCTATTTTCTGGAGTGTTGGCTATTCCTGCCAGCTTGGTGTTGGTATTGTCTGCAAATTTTGTGAGCTCCCCTGTATCACTCATTTAAATGGTTTATGAAGATATTGAAGAGTACTGGGCATAAGACAGAACCTTCAGGTACCTCACTGCATGCTTCCCTCCATGTAGATGTAGTTCTGTTGAGGACTACATGTTGAGTGTAGTTAGTTAGCCAGTTATGAATACATCTAGCGGTGATGTTGACTAATCCATATTTTTTATCTTACTACGTAATAGATTGTGGTCTATTTTGTTTCTATGTGTGTGCTTGATTATCTTTTCCAGGATTTCCCCAGGTATTGATGCCAGGCTAATTGTTCTGTGGTTTTCTGGATCCATGTATTTCTCCTTTTTTGAAGATGTGAAGCATGTCAGTTCTTTTTCAGTGATCTGTAGTCCAGGATCTTTGAAAAATATAGTTCAGTGGTTATGAGATCATGTCTGCTAGTTCTTTCAGAATTTTGGAATGTAATCCTTTTGATTTTAGTGATTTGAACTTGTCTACAGTAGATAGGTGTTGTCTTAGCATTTTCTTGTCTATTTTGAGTTATATTCCTAATCTGTCTTTTACAGTATTGTTTTTGATAGGTTGGACTGTTTTTTTGTTCCTTTTGTGTAAAGATGGATGTATATAGTTCTGCTTTCTTATGCTGCCCATTACTTCTCCCATTAGTGGACCAATTGTTTCCTTGACTTTTTTTCCTATTTTTTCATGTTGAAAGAACTTTTTTTCTATTATTATTATTATTAACATTTCTTGCAAGCCTTAATTCATTCTGAGCCTTAGCTTCCCTGACTTTTCCTTTACAGATTCAGTAGTAAGTTGGTATTCTACCTTAGGTATATGCCCCTCTTTCCATTTTTTATACTTGACCTTTTTGTCTTTCAGTTTATCAGAGAATTTATGTAGCTATGCTAGTTTCTTCTGGGATCTCTTATTTTTCTTTTTCAGTGGTATTGTGCTAGTCTGGATTTTTATAATCTTATTTTTCAGAGTTTCTCGAGCTTCTTGGGTTCTTTTGCCTTTAAGGATTTCCATCCTTCCAATTCTTCCCAAGCTGCCTGTAAGTGTGCTGAAATCAGCTCTCTTAAAGTCTAAGACACTATTTTGACTTAGTTCTATTGCTTGTGTTTGCATTGTGTTGAATTTCAATATCACATGGGTCACTTTCCCGCCAAATTGTTGTAACTTCAACCATTTCTATCATTTCATCTGTTAGTAAGAATTAAATTTAGCGTAGCTGACCCTCTAGTTTCCTCCTCTACCTTTTGAAAAACTATGTTGCTCTAGGTTTGTCAGGAACCTGTTTGATATTTCACAATGTATAGTGTTTCTCTGCCAGTTGATGTCAGGGTAGTTAAAGTCCCCCATAATTATTGTGGTGTGCTTCCTGTCCTTCCTTATTAACTTATTAGCAAAACAAATCATTTGTTTCCTTTTTTTGGTTGGGTGGCCTGTGGTATACACCTATGGCAATGTAATTCCTTTTTCCTCATCCACTGTTAGGCCCCTGAAATAATTTTGGGGTGCTGCCATTCCATTGGAAGGGGAGAGGCTTTACCTCTATTGGGAGGGAGAAGGTTGTGGGCTCTAGGATATGTTTTCTTTGCTTTGTTCTCTTAACCTTTGACGTATCTCTTTGGGTATGAAAGATGGGAGCAATGTGCCTGGGCCATTTGCCTTATCTCTGGTTTGCTGAAAAGAGGATGCAACACCTGGGAACAGCACTTTATTGCTCCTTCAACTTTCAGTTCCCATAACATCTTCACACCTTTGGATTGGCTGGATTTGGACTGGAGGAGTTTTGAAGAGAGGAATTTAATGTAATGATTCACGTGGAAATTATTCAGATCTTGCCTTGCTGTTCTGCTTTCACTACCTCTCAATAAAAGTTCTTTTTGAAATAATGGCACTTTCTGCTTTCTTGAGAGGATTAGCTGAAGCAGGACCTTACACCCACTTTGTGCCTTTTGGTTTCAATACAAGTGAGGCTGGGTGCAAAAGAAGATAATTTTGCCCAAAATGGGAAGAATTTTATTGGTGTTACCTGGGGATGCTTTCGGGACTGCAAAAATGGGAACATATGCAACAACAAAGCAATCAGGAAGAAATTGTTGAAAATTTTAGATGTGTGGAAAGCTCTGTTTCTTCTACCAGTTCTTGTTTCTGTTTTTCACAAATTGATCTGTGCAGTTTTAAATCTTCCATTGAAGAGATCCCAAAGAAAAAGAGTACTTTAATTTTCCCATAATATACTGGCTTGATCACATCTCAGCAATCTAAATAATGGATCAATTGAAGTGTTATCATTCAGTTTAATTAGATTTTGGGTTTTGAAAGTATTTTACTGTAATTACTTTATTTAACATGAATCACAAGTAGAAAAAAATACCCTTTCCTTGAAAAATATATGTTTGTTCTTGTGATTGGTTTTCTTTTATGATGTATAAAACAGCCTTGGGTTATTAGGACAAAACTTGCAAAGAAATATTTCAAATATTATATCCTTTTATTAGTAAAAACATTACTGAACATTTGTGAGATTCAGAGAATTGCATTTAATGAAACCATACTGGTTGGTGGCCCTAGGAAAAATATTACTTCACAATTTGTATACCATACAAACCCTCAGACACAGTTTAGCAACTGATGGAAATTTTCAAGGTTGTGCTGTGTTATTTAATGGAAGGAATTGTTTTAAATCTAATGTTCTCAGCCTATCTTCAGTGCACACACATACATAGATATGTGTGTGTGTGTGGTGTATGTAGTGCAAAATATGCAAAAAAGAAGCAATAAATAGTAAACCAAATAAATTAATGAGAATGGCAAGAATAGCTTAAATTGGTTTGCCAAAACCCAATTCACTATATTCCTCCACACTTTTCTATTATCGCAAGCCAATCCTGCTTTCATATACCTTTCACTGTTATATCTCATTGGCATTGAAATATTGGTATATTTCATTCCACTAATCCTTCCATTTGTTCATATACATTCATATGCTTAACATTATATGCTTATACATTCAACACTCCTTAATCATAGCTGTTGTGGAATTCCAGAAGTTGAAGTTTACACATCTTCAAGTTGCCAAGATGGAAAAAACATTCAAACTATCCTCCAGCTACAATTTCTCTTAAACACAACCATTTATCTTATTCAACATTCACTCCCTGCAGCAGACCACATATTAACCAGTATTTTTTTCTCAGCTTAGCAATCTTCAAAGTAACTAGAAAACCAAAACCATGTAGGCCAAAATCATTTATATTATATAGTTAAATTAACAGAATACTGAAAATCTGAAAATATCTCCCCCTTCCCCCCTTTATCTTCATGTGAATTAGGAAGGAGCTTGTCTGAGACAATTTATGGCATACATTGGAATTCTGCTTTTATCTGACCCGTGCCTTGGTACCATCTCTTTCTCCTGTCCCTCATTCTCTCTGCCCTCTACAGCATCTGTAAGTTATAAAATTTCTTCAGCAGTTTTTCCACACTTAGTACCCTTAGTAAACCTGCAACAAAAGTTCATAAATTCATCTACTCACTGTAGTATTCTATCATTTATTGATAACTTGTATTTTTCCCATTCTTTTTTCTCTGTCAGCATCTTGGTCTTTGAAACATTATCTATCTATCTATCTATCTATCTATCTATCTATCTATCTATCTATCTACAGTATCTAATGTTTTCCACAAATGATTAAGATCAATTCACAAAACTATACATTTTTTTCACAACTGCAAGCAATGTATCTCTAATGCCACCACATCCATGATTTATTCGTGGATACATCAAAAAATCATAGGAACAACCCACATCCTTGTCTTACTCTGTTCATCTTTCCAGTTTATGTTCATGTAAGCTTTAGTTCCATCCAGTGGTGGGATTCAAATATGTGGACAACCAGTTCCCTGTATGGATGCCACTTCTGGAAGTGCATTCTGGGCCTGGGCAACAAAAAAATTAGCTACCAGTTCTACTGAACTGGTGCAAACTGGCTGAATCCCACCACTGGTTCCATCACATGCTGTTCTTATCACCTATAGCAACTTAACTTCAGATACATGTTCATGGAAAAAAATCAAAATCAAAATCTAGTCTTTTGATCTCATATTTCCTCCATTAAGAAATGTATAATAAAAATTCTTTGTATTTATACATTTCTCACTGCCCATTTGAACTATCTGACCATATGCTTTCTACAAAATATAAAACTGCATTTTCCCTCTATCTCACATCTTGTATATTTTCAGGAAAAAAATTTTCAAACATCTTCACAGGAACACATAATAAACTAATTCTCCTGTAGTTTTTGCATGCATTCTTGCCATCTTTTCTTTTGTACAGGGAAACAATAACAGTATTCTTCCAATTGTTAGCAGAGCTTCAGCCTTTAAACACAAGTTAAATGCACCTACTTCATAAACACGTTACATACATTAAAAAAAAATCTTACAGATACACCAGCATATCTACAGCTTTACCACATTTTGACATTCTCACAGTCTTTATAAAAAAGAGTCACTTGTTGAGATGGGTGGCTATAGAAATCATACATAAAATAAAAAATGTATGACTTCCTTTTTATTATTTTTTTTCCATGAGTATTAACACTTAAAGCATCTATTCCAATTCCATTCCTCAACATTTTATTCCATTCAATTGTGTCTGATTTTTCTGAAGCTTTAGTGGCAAGGTTTTTCAGAAGTGGTTTACCATTGCCTCCTTTTTAGGGCCGAGAGAAAGTGACTGGCTGAAGATCACTCAGTTGGCTTCATGGCAAGGTGGAACTGGAATTCACAGTCCCCTAGTTTCTAGACTGATGCTTTAATCACTATGCCAAACTAGCTTTCCTCATTGACATATCATATTATCATTATCCTCATACAAATCACCAATACTCTTTCATCATTGATCCCAAATCTCTTAACTGCTTTCATTTTTAATTCCATTTACTTTGTTACAAAGAAATGGAGTTGAGGGTCTTTCTTTCCTAAGGATCTAAGTTGGGACAGGTCTGACAGCCTGGATTGGTCTGTGCAGTTTTCTTGGCAAGAAGTTGGAAGTGTTTTGACATTGCCTCTTTCTTAGGGCTGAGAGAAAGTGACTGGCAGAAGGTCTACCAGCTGGCTTCCTGCCTAAGGTAGGATACAAACTCCTAGTTTTTTAACCCCTGCAAAAATATGTCTCTCTTTTCTTTCTTAGCCAAGATGAAATGAGGTCAAAGGTAAAAAAGTTCAGGAAGAAAAAGGTTCCTGTACTTCAGTAACTCTTTTATAAAGTCAATAGTAGTGCTATTCTAATAATATTGTTCCTTGCCTAGGTGCCTTTAATATCAGACTGATATTCAGAAAAGGCTAAAATGCAAAGTAAAACTTTTTAGCTTCCTTCTCATTATGTTCTTCTCATACAAACCTTGATTTCTTTACAATTCCTGCTTTCTGAATTAGGTTTTTGTCAAAAAGACTTCAGAAAACTTGGGAAAGTTCTGGAGGAAAACAATGACTTCTGAATCCAAAAAAAGGTTTGATTTTTCACACTAAAGTTTCCCACTTTGTGTTCTATAAATGTAATTTTCTAATTAACTAATCTGCTAATTAAGAATTAATTAATGTTAAGTCTCCTAATCATCCTCAACTAGGGACGATGGGGCTTGTGGTCTCAACAAACTATAGGAAACAAACTTGAGAAAACCACTAGCTACTTATATTATCTCAAATACTTAGGCTCTAAATTGCATCTTAAACAATAATACAGCAGAGGTCCCCTTGCTCTGTAAATGTTTTTATTCATCCACTAAAAATATTCAGAAGTACCAACTGGGCACAATTACAGGCAAGGTATTTGGCAACATAAAACTCTCATCTGCTTCAGTGACACAGATTTGATCATTATATGTACAATCAAGTATTATATGGATAAGAAAATCACTTACTTTAGTTCCAGGCCTGTGTTCCTAGTAACTGATAAGCTTGAAACTGCCATTTTCCTCAGTTGAATGCACAGCACTTTGAACTGCAAGGCTGGTTTATTGAAAGAACTGCAAGCTGAAGACCTGAAGCATTGCCAGTCATAATGATTGATAATCAAGCCTTGGAGAGGGTTCCATTCTACTTTCCCCTGATTGTCAAGACATTACAACATAAAGAGATTTTTTTTCCAGTGGGTGACGGTAACTCAGTACTTCCTCACAATCTATGGTTTTCCCCATCTTAGAAAGCAAATAATGAAGTATAGGGTTTTTAGGTAGACACCTGTATCCCAATAACTAGTCTATTGTTACAAAATTATTCCACATCTCAGAGTTTAGCTTCAGTCAACTTGACAAGCAAAATGTGAGAAAAAAAATCTATATGGGCATAATGTGTATATTTGTCTTCCCATGTAATTATAATGAAAAGAAAAAAAAGGAAATAAAATAAAATTAAATTAAAAATGTATTCTTAAGTCTCCAATCATTTTCTATGTGTCCTTTTTCTTTTTTAATAGTCAACGTGCATTATGAAATTCTTTTTTGCAAGAATTTTTTTTTAAAAAAAATCTGTGAATTGAACAAACTCAGATGAATAAAATAAAAGACAAACTGAATATGATACTTTGGTCCATTTCTTTTTTAAATAATTTAAATGCTGTCCTATTCTGGTATCTTGGCATCCTCAGGTATGTATTATTATTATCATCAGCAACATCATTAGACTACAACAACATTATAATGAATGAACCAGACCATCAATAATAGACTGACGGCACAGCAGCATGAATTGAACCAAAGGCCTGGATGAACAGACACATCTACACTAAGCACTGAAAGCATATGAATTTCAGTTCTGATAGAAACAAACAAACAAAGATAGAGAAGTTCACAGTTTGTGCTGTGCCTGTATTAAGGAATCATACCAACATATTTCTGTATAATTTCTCAAAAGTGCTTTTTTTTCGTTTTCAAAAGGCAGTTTTTTTACTGAGGAAGAAGAACAAAATGTTTTGTTTGTCATCCAAGAAACTTCATCAAGTTTCTTGAACTTCATCCAAGAAACTTCATTATTTCTGCATAGTTAATCCTTTGCAAAAGTGTCATCATTAAGAAAGCATTCTTGCTCATTCCACCAGCTCAGGTATTGAGGGCAGTTCCAGGTCCTCAAATGTTGCTATCTTGCAGGAACTAAAAAGCATGCCTTTTCCCTGGCAGCCTCTGACTTATGGGACCTCCTTTCCCTTGAAACCCAGCAAGTTTCTATCCTTTTAATCTTCCAGAAAGCTATGAAGAGTTAGCTTCTCCCCCCAAGAATACAATGAGGCTAGAATTGGAAGTGAATGCTGTGGTTTCTTAAATCTGGTTGTAGTACAGATTTATTTATTTATTTATTTGCTTTTGCTTTTATTTTTTTTAAAATGAATCAGTTTTTATGTTATGGACAGCCATATAAATATTTTAATTAAACAAATAATTAAATAATAATATCCAGAGAGGCACATAAAGTGAGAAGAAGGTGAACCCTGAGCATTCTGGGCATTGTAGTCTAAACACATTTGAAAAGCACCAACTTGAGGAAAAGAGAAAAGAGATTACCATGAAAAAAATTACTGATACAATAAACAGATGTTCTTCCTCCCTGTTTGGCTATTTATTGATAGTCTATCTACTGTTCTCTATGAAATTTGGGGCTGGGTGAAAATTTAAGGCAGGACATTTTTCTTCACTTTTCTCTTCTTCTCCTATTCATAGGCAGCCTGATTCCAATTCAAAGTTATTCTTTCTGGCCCCTTGCTCTCCCCAGACTCATCCATCTTGCCCTTAGTTTCACTGTCAGACTTTAATCAAATGTGGAATTTCATTTAGCTCTCACTTCTTATCTCTGGATTTACTAGCAACTATTTATCCCCAACAGTTGTGGTTGCACTGTAATAAACTGAAGGATCAGGAGCATCAATGTGACTTTATATGATGTATTATTGTACATGTTTGTAGAATATCCACATAGAATTAAAGACATAGAGACAGATGACACATACCGATTGAAGGAAAATTAATGACCAAAACATAGCATTCAGAAACTGATGGGAAGATAATTTGGGAACAGAGTCAGACATAGTGCAGGATGATTCTGACTGAACATTCAAGATTTTGGGATTGTATTTATTTGATGCTACATGACTCCAAATGAGTGTGGATAGCTCATATTACACTAAAACAATATAAAACAAACAAAATCCAAAAGAATCAAACACAGACAAAAGAGCAAGATGGCAAACCCTGTAATCCTTGTAACATCTCACTAACAGCTAACTTCCAAAAAAGTGGGCATCAGCCATTAGCACAAGGCCTGGAAGGCCTCTATGGCTCTTCAGAGCACCAGCATAGTGAAAGCCATCTAGATCTGGAGGGGAAGCTCATCCCAAACTATCAGGTGACATTATTTAATCAAATGAACTTGGAGCACACCAACTCTGTTAGCTCAGATTGTCTAGGCTAGGCAGACATGCGAGGAGATAGGCAATTCCTCAAATAACTGGGCCTTACGCCATGTAGGCCTTCAAAGGTAATGATCATTACCTTGAATTAAATCAGAAATCCATTTGTAGTCATGTGCTTAAACAAAATCGAAGCATAACAAAATTCTCCCATCTCTGTACAACATGAAGCAGGCACCCAGACTGGGGAACAAAGAATTTTTTTTCCCCTCAGAATCTGGAATTGAGTGATTGCATTGAAATTTATGAAGACATATCATTTCTTTGTGTCACATTACTTGTTATCCACTACATCTTTCCTTTCTGCTCATCAATACAGTGGAACTATAAGGGCATATGTAACTGAAAGTTTTCCATCTTTCCATTGTGCATTGTAAGATAAAAGTGGAATAGTTTCACTTCACAACTGCTGATCTGAAATAAGAGATTGGACATTGTTCTTTGTTTCAAAATCAAATTCAACAACTGGAAACCTTACATAATGTTTTAGATTATACATCACTATCACTTAGTACAATAAGTATATTGATTAGTATGAAATAAATTTTACCTTATTTTTTCTATATATTTTTTTTGTTAAACACTAACCTTAATCCTTGCTTTAGTTCTTTGCTATAGTTATGGTAATTCATAATTCTCCCACTGTGTACTTTAAGAAGCCACTTTTAATCTATGGAGTTTTTTTATTCCATATTCCTAATTTTGTATCATACAAGTAGTTTTGAGATCAAGGTACCATATATTTTCAATACTCTTGAGGATGTTTAAGTAACATTCTTAATTTCAATGTATATAGCTAATATTGATTGTTCTTGACAAGGTAGACTTTACTAAGATGTTATGTTGGAAGTGTAAAATGGGTTAAGAAACATTTGTGCTTGACCCACTAATATTGAGTAAGAAAGATCAGTGCAGTTTGAAGTTGCAGATGTACTCTTAAGCACCCAAAATATGGGACATAGTACTATGTCAAACATTGTGACTTTATTAAGCATGAAGAGCAACAAAAATAGTATTCTTTAATGGTCTAGACCAGTGGTTCTCAACCTTTCTAATGCCGTGACCCCATAATACAGTTCCCCATGTTGTGGTGACCCCCAACCACTTATACATCACCGGGTGCCAGGGGCGTGGCCAAAGAAAAGGGGAAAAATGGCGGACAGCCTTGTTTGGCGACCCCCGTGAAATGGTCGTTCGACCCCAAATGGGGTCCCAACCCACAAGTTGAGAACCACTGGTCTAGACAGTACAATCTCAAATTTACATTTTTGTCATGCTTCAATTTTACTTAATCACATGGCATACATTATACATGGCATGTGAATTACATAAATATGTGTTTATTGACTGACTCATCAGTAAAATGGAAAGAGCAAACAATATTCTACAATATGTAGCCAAAATTTAATTATGTATTTTCAGTTATGTCAAGAATTTTGTTCTTTCTCTTTCTTATTAAAACAATATATTAAAGCACTGGAGTAGGTTAGAATTTGAATAACTAAACACTAGGAAATCCCAGGTGTATGAACTAGATGGGATCTTCAAAAGAGAATTGTCTGAATAAGTCAATGAAAAACTACTTTTATATTATTTCAGGAAGACCACACAAAAAAGTTAATGTAATTGCTAGTAATACATTTACTTTTTGTTGTATCTTACAAATGGGTGGAAAAGACTATTCTATTACTCAGAATTTGTGATTAGTCAAATAAACACAGATGTCACTTTTTCCCTTGAAAAGCTGTCACTAGCCAGTAAACAAACTGGATTTCCTTTTGTGTCATGCCCACACAAACAAAATCTCTACCGAGCAGCTGCACTGAATGTCAAATCAAGGCAGTTGGCTTTGTAACTTTAAGCTGAAAATTAAACTGGACAAAATGCTAGAGAATATGCTGTCAGGAGCAGACCAGATATAATATGGAGTGGATAGGATGATCTAATAATTTTCCAATTTATAATGATAAAAACATCAAGTCTCCTGGAAAGTCTTCAATTTAAAGTTGTTTAGGTGTTAACATTCCAGAAGCATTCAAGCCATTTGGAAACAAACCCAAATATTTATGAACACACGCACACATATACTGTTTGCATCCAAAACCCTCTACTATTTTATCTGTGGAGAGAAGGGAAAGCATCATCAAAAGCCAGCTTTGCAAACACCTGCAAAAACACCAGGGTTCCCAGATGGCAGCTGGGTATCATTGCAACCCCTGGACTCTTTCCCTTGCAAACACTGGCAAGTGTAGATGACAATGATGTGTTCATTTTTCCCCTGCTTTCCTTGCAAATAAAACAAAAAAACCCCAACCCACCAAGAATAGTGCCAAGAGGCACAGACATTACTATATCTCCATATTTCTTCATTTTCAATGAGAATTCATAGTGCCAACAGAATCAAGCAGTCCAATTATGACAGCAACCTCCCTCCCTGTTGCTTTCCTTGCAAACACTGGCAATCATACAAAGGTACCCAAAGCAGATGCCAATTACTTGCAACATATGCAAAAATACCAAGATGCCTAATCAAGGCCAGCGATTGCATCTTTTTTTTTTTAAGGCATGGTTTCCTACACAAATTATGGCAGAACTGCCAAGTTCCCAGAGTACATTCCAGCATCATCATTCCTGGCCTTTTCCCTAGAAAATGTTGTATATGACACAAACCAAAGGAGAAAGTATTAACAAGCCTCTTAGGGAGGAGAAGTGAAATCTGATTAATGCCTGTAGCAATGTATATTTTCCTAGAAAATGTGTAGTATTCATATTTGATTTTTGATTTTTTTATTCTTGTGATTCTTAAAAGGTAAGCCTTTTAGTTAGCCAACAGTCTTGATGTTGCTATGATGGTAATGAGGTAGGCAGGAAAAAGTTCATCAAAATATATCTATATCTTAATAGGAATGCTGGATGTTGATAATAGATAATAGCTAATATTAAGCTTGGCTGTGTAATGTAACCTAAATAATATAACCTGTGTGTCATAATTATAGAGATGTGTTCATGCTATGTAGAAACCATTTTACAAGAAGTGTCAGTGTCAACTGAAAGTCACAGATGTTGTAAGATAGCACCCGTGTAGAGAGGTGTGGTAAGACAACCGTTTGTGTGAACTTCTCCTTTTTTACTTATGTAGCTTCAAGATATAAACTTCTCTGTTTTAGTGTGTCAAAGGTAGATAAGAGCCACCCTAAGGCTAAGGCATGGGTGGTTAATGCTATAAGAATTACTCCGTGAGAGTAGCTCAGGGTTCAGAATTTGTCATGCGAATGCTCTGAACCATTGTGCACAAATAAAAACCTGTTTTCTCCAGCCCTTCGTGGTCTTGTCTTCTGATGTAAGTATTGTGGTTTTCCACAACATTTATCTGGTGACCGCGGCAGGACGACAAGGAGTCTTGGGGCTCTCTGGAGGACCCACCCCGGTGCCAGGGGCCTGCAGTGAGGGGGGAACATCCCAGGCGCCATCGGACCTTTTCTTCCGAGGGACTTCCCTGTGTCATAGGGCTCTGACATCGGCGGTTGGCCACTCCAAGAACAACTGGTGAAGGGTGAGGAGACCAGGCATCTTTCCAGCCGGCTTCAGGACAGAGGATTCGCCTGCAGGCAAGTATTGAGGGAAAAAGGGAATCCCTCCCTGTAAGCAGGAACGGAGGAGAGGACTGATCACCCTCTCTTTAGTATAAGGTGGGAGGATTGTTGTGTGTGTTTGCAGTGAGTGAGTGGCGCTTGAACTTCCCATCGGTGACCATTGAGTTTCCTGCTCCCTGGGTCTAGCGCGTATAAGTGAAACCCTCAGTGTTATCCCGAGTGGAAGGACCCCTTACCTTTCTCTCATCTCTTTTCCTCATTTGTCTTGTCTGGTGCCCTGGGAGGCTCATGGGGGGTGGTGAAAGTGTACCCCTTACTCCCTTGGGGTGCATGCTACAGCATTTTAGGTCTGCTTATGAGACACAGGATTATGGTATTAAGTGGAGCAAGCATAAGTTGAGGAACTTCTGTGAGGTAGATTGGCCCAGCTTTAACGTAGGCTGGCCAAGCACAGGGACACTAGATCCATACATTACTCAAAAGGTACATCAGCTAGTGTTCAACCCCACATTAGGGCACCCAGACCAGGCACCCTATATTGATGTGTGGCTCAGCTTGTTGCAAAGACCTCCACCATGGATCCAAAAGTGTAACAAAGAGCAGTGTAGACTTCTAGTATCACGCACCTTGCCATTCCCAAAGGCTAAAAAGCCCATCCCAGTGCTACCAAGCAGCCCAGAAGAACTGCCACATCCACCACCATACATCCCTCCGCATGGATTGAGGGGAACCCCAGGGTCATCGTCAGCATCAGGATTTATGTGGCATTTGGACATGCTGTCCTCAATGCTAAAAAGCCCCCACCTTGAGAAAAGGAAAGGTCAGAGACGCGCAACAGCCCAAGTAGAAGTCCAGGATCAAGGAGTCCAAGCAGGACCATCGTCCCAAGCAGTAGAAGGGAGCTCTGGGACTGAGGAGAAGGAAGAGCCAACAGAGGGAAGGGAGGAAGAGGAGCCAATAGCTGAAAAGACCAGGGCCAGGATGGAGTTAGTCTCTCTGAATGCTCCCCTCAGGCAAGTGGATCAACTGGTTGTTAGTAAAGATGATCTCGCAGACACAGCAACTGCTCTTCTATTCCAACATGTGCCTTTCACCACTTCAGATCTTCTCAACTGGAAGTTTCATTATGGGCCGTTCAGTGAAAAGCCAAATGAAGTTGCAGATTTGATAAAGACCATTGTAGACACCCACAACCCCAATTGGATGGATATGCAACAGCTTATGGGAACATTGTTTAATCCGGAGGAAAGGGAAAAGATCAGAGCAGAAGTGGCAAAAATCTTAAAGCCCGATTTGCCTTCACTTTACACCCTTGAAGACTATGTTGAGGCTAAGTTCCCTTCTAAAGATCCTAAGTGGAATCCATATTGTGAGCTTCAAGAGTTGCAGGCTTATCAACAGTTAGCAGTGCAGGCAGTCCGTGCAGCAGGGAAACCAGCTGTCAATATGTCTAAACCATCTCTGGTGGTACAGGAAGCCACAGAGAGTCCAGAAGCATTTTATGCCCGGCTGCTTGAAGCCTACCAAATGTATACACCTATTGATCCAACAGAGCCTGACAATGCTAGAATGCTTGCCATGGCCTTTATCTCACAAGTGCCCCTGATATTCGGAGGAAGCTGCAAAGATTGGAAGGAGCCCTAGGGAAGCCTATAAGTGAGCTGATGGAAGTGGCCCGAAAGACTTTTGTGAATAGAGAAAAGGAGGAGGAAAAGAAAAGAGATCAGAAAATGCAAAGGAAGGCTGAATTGCTTGCAGTTGCTATGATAGGGGTGCCAAGGGGAGGTGGAAGAGGCAGAGGAAGGGAATGGTGTTAGGACGAAACCAGTGTGCCATATGTAAAAAGGAAGGACACTGGAAGGGTGAATGTCCAGAAAGAGAGAAGGAGGAGGAACAGGGAGAGGGAAGAGGAAGATTTGCAAGGTATGCCAGAAGCTTTAGAGGTAATCCAAGAAGAAGCCAGGGAGGGAGAGGAAGAAGAGAAGGATTTTCAAGGACCCCCCTCATAGGCCTGGCAGAAGCAGAGAAATGGGACTGAGGCCAACTGGGTTCAGCCCGCCTCCCAGAACCTGTGGTCAGTTTAACAGTAGGAGGCAAACCTATTCCCTTCCTTGTGGACACTGGAGCCACCTGTTCAGTCCTAACCCAACCCCTAGGCCAGGCCTCCCCTCACTCTATCAATATACAAGGAGCAACAGGAAAAATATTACAGCGACCTTTTTTGGGCCCCTAAGTTGCACAATAGGGGGAAGAACGATAACCCACCAGTTCGTCTATATGCCCGACTGTCCAATTCCGTTGCTAGGGAGGGACCTGCTTTGTAAATTAAGGGCGCAGGTCTCCTTTGAAGAGGATGGCACAATGGCCATAAAATATGGAAAAATAACCATGGAAGTACCCCGTGAAGAGGAATGGCGAATGGTGATGTTGGCACAAGTAGTAGAAGCAAATACGAAGTGGAAAGAGTTCAATGTGCCACATCTGTGGGCAGAAGACAACCCCCCTGGTTTTGCAAAACATCATCCTCCAATTATAGTGGAAGAAATCCCAACTAAAGTACCTGTCAGAATTAGGCAACGCTCCTATCCCAGGGTTGTAGCACAAGCTATTCAGGAGGTGATAAACCTCTATTTAGCTCATCACATTCTAGTCCCTATAGAATCAAAATGGAACACCCCAATTCTGCCAATACCTAAGGGGGAAGGGAAGTATCGTCCAGCCCAAGATTTTCGTGTTGTGAACCAGGCTACAGTTACTATCCACCCCATGGTCCCAAATCCTTATGTCATTTTAGGGCTAATCCCCCCCCCACAGCCAAGTGGTTCTCAGTAATTGACTTAAAGGATGCCTTTTTCACAATACCTATACATCAGAAGAGCCAGCACTTGTTTGCCTTTGAGTGGGAGAACCCCGTATCTGGAAGAAAACACCAATATGCTTGGACAAGGCTACCCCAAGGTTTTAAAAACTCCCCAACTCTCTTTGGAGCTGCATTAGGAAAGGACTTAGAGGACTTAGACATCCCCCACCCAGACATGGTGTTGCAATATGTTGATGACCTATTAGTCACTGGTCAGACAGAAGAGGACTGTTGGCAGAATACTTATGAATTGCTTCAGCTCCTGCAAGACCGAGGCTACAAGGCATCCAGAAAGAAAGCCCAATTGGTAGCAGCTATGTTAGGGATAACCTGGAAGCTTCACTGTAGTTTCCATGCTCAATCTGGGGGGCGGGTGGAAAGGATGAATAGGACCATTAAGGATAAATTGGCAAAAATATGTCAGGAAACTCAGCTTAAATGGCCAGATGCTTTGAATATGGCTCTAATGGCAGTAAGGTTCACCTGTCTTCTATTGTTGATAGCCACCGCAATTATTTTTATAAATTAAAGAAAAGATAACATTAGATACATAAACTACATAATGCATAATATATAATTACATAACTCCTCTTTTCATTTTTTAAAAATAGAATATGACAATTTTCTGTTATGAGAAGATGATTAGGCCACAACAGCTTTATAACTAACTGGGAAGTAAAATGATGATGGTTTTCAGTCCAATTCTCTGATCTAGTAGTATAACGCCTTTCTCAGGTTATAGACTCTGTTTAAGTGACATGCTTGGGGCTCTGTTCACACATACACACCCCCAAAAGTAAGGTCAACACAGAAAATTTAATTTAATTTAATTTGCATTTAAATTAAATTAATGCACCTAACACAATTATTTCCCATCTCATTAATAATCTTTCAATTACAGGAAAATTACAACTTAGGGGTAACTTCTGAAATGCTTTAGAGTCAAATTCTAGGATTCCAAATGCTGCACCTTGGCTGTAACAGCATATTGAATTGCTCAGACTTAAAAGCAACAAATGGTACATAGGGGCAAAGTAACTAGAACAGGGGTTCTCAACCTTGGCAACTTTAAGACTTGTGGACTTAAAGTCCACAAGTCTTAAAGTTGCCAAGGTTGAGAACCCCTGAACTAGAAGATGATATACTCAGAGTAAAGTACTGGTGAATATACTGAACCAGGAAGATTCAGGTTAAACTGCACTTAGGTTTCTGAAAAAGATCAATCCTTTCTCAATGCAGCCTATCTCATAAGTATAGGGAATGAGTTTAGCAGAGACTCCCATTTTGCCTTGAGAAAAATATGAGAAATAAATGCAGTAAGCGTACATAAAATACAGCATAATTAGCTTGTCATTTAAGATTTGCACGAGTCTCAAAATTCAATCCAACATTGCTTTCTTAAGGCACACAGCCAACTGCTAAGGCAGAGATGGCAACCGTATGACACTGAAATGATGAAGTATGTGCCACAAAGGCACAATACAAGTTCCTCTCCTTAATATTTGCATGTGATGTCACAATTCAAATGTAAGAGGAAGGTAGCTTGTATGGCAACACATTTCATAGTTTGTTTCTGCCAGGAAATACGTGAACTAAAGACTCTTCCTCATTCTCATGTCAGTGTACATATCTACAGCCCCTGAGCTGGCAAAGATAATTTGTGCTATACCAATGGCCAGATTCTAATCTATACAGTACTTAGTAACATCAGGGATCTTTTCCTATCAGCTTTACTGTTAGATACTAAACAATTTAGTTTTGTTTTTTCCCACCCAGTGTTACCAGCTGACTGGATAAACCACCACCAATTGCTTTCATACTATGACAAAGTGGGCATAGTCCTGTGTGTGTGTATGTGGAATGAAGAACTGGAAGACTCATGAACTTGGAACCAAAAAAATAACATGAGCAACAGGTTGATAGTGCTTAAGAAAGGTGTAGAGTGGAACAGAAGGAAATTTGCAGAGTGCAAGGGAGTTTCTTTCGGTAATATTCCCTTGAGATTGTGTTCTTGTGTGCAATAGCAGCAGAAAACATAAATGACTTAATTTGGACAGAATCAAATCTCTGAGCTTGGTGGTTTTCTTGCAGGCATTTCATTACCAAACTAAGTAACATCATCAGTGTACAACCAAGAGAGCACCAAGGATCCCTCATTTAAAGCATGAGCTACAAATATTCTCCTCTATCAGAACCAAAGATGTATTTCTTCCTAGTTTGAACTGACCAAAAGTCTTTTTTTTTCTTTACAAAAATGTCTACTAGTTTTTTCAAAGTCTGCTGGACATTTTTTAACAGGTCTACTTGTCTCCTAAAAGACAGATATATTGATCTATGCAAGGAGCCTGCAAAATGCTTAAATGCACTATTTTGGCACATGCTTTGCTGAATTCTAGGTGTCCAGTTTCTCCTGCAACCCCAGGCAAAATGATGATGGAGAATAATGTTCAGTGATGATAGAGTGTGCCCATAGAAGGCTCAACTGGCCAATGGAAGCATTGCATGGGCAAACTCGTGACCATGTTAACCCCATGGACTTTGAAGGGAGTTTTGTGGGTTTCTCCTTTTACCTTAATATGCTTTTTTTAAGGCTCACATTACACTTTTCATCAATTTCCTATTTAAAAATAGCAGGAAACTGTGGCATCAGGTTCTAGCAATCATAATTAGGGAGATCTGTGTAGGTTCCAGAAAGAGCTGTGTAGGTTCCAGTTCCTTTGACATGCTGGGCCAAAGTTGTCTACTATTGCTCTATGTTGTGTCTTATTACTATCTAATTTCATTGCCTTTTTATTGCAGAGCTTTATGTACATTTATATATTACTCATGCTTGATTTTAATAATAATTTGATTTGATTTTATGTATCATTATACATCTTCATTTTATACCAGGCAAAATATAATTGTGTTTTATATTGCACTGTGCCTACTAGATAAAAAGTTTCTGAGTTATAAAATAATTAAATTATTTAATTAAATTTAATTAAATAATTAATTAAAATAATTAAATAAACTGTATCATGACTATAAAAAAAGAATATAATGCCACCAACTTACAACAACAAATTCTGCTCAACTTTTGCCAATAATTAATGGATTCCATGTGTGCTTCCCACCAATGTTTATGTGTGTTTTATTTAGTGGGCTTGCTGTACTCTGTGTGGCTTTCTTCTAATTTTGTTTGCAACTTCTGCTCCCAGGAAAGAAATTTGCTGATTTCTTTTTCAAGTTTAATGGAAAGGTTTTGACTTCAATCAGTTATGAGAGCTATCCTGAAAACAATTAATATACAATATTGTTTCTTTTCAATATTACAACTGTGGCAATTAAAATATAAAATTGGGGATAACTGGGGTTTACTGGGAGGCATACTAGAAAGACCCATGGGCCCTGGATCAAAAATTCTTACAGCCCATTAACACAAATCCACCCCACATTTGCTTTTTCAGTAGGAGCCAAATATGGCTTTGGAAATTTTGGAAGCTCTCATGTCAGATCTCTTTGACCAAGCAGAAAGGATTTCTTGTATCATATGTAGAAGAGTGTATTGTAAATAGGGAATGTGGGTATAGGTGTGGATGTTTAATCCTAAAGCAATTGCTTAAATAACCCTATCTTGCTACAATAAGACAGATGGATATTAAAGTATGAGGCTTATATGATAAAGACAATAAATTAAAAAAAATCAGACCTGGGCAATATGTTAATAAGAAATCATCACTGCTGATTTATACATCTAAGAGAGGAATTCTAAAAATGCCTCTTTGACCTTCTTCAGCTTTTGGTAAGCAGAACTTCTGTTCTAGCAGCAGCTGTTTACATTCCCTGCAGCTGTCACACCGGAAGAGTCAGGAGGTGCTCCAATATTCTTATAATAATAATACCAACAAAAAAGGCAAATACCAAAAACGCTAAATACAAATAGTATCTGCAATTCACAGTCACGTGGTAGCCAAGCTATATTCTTTTGCTATATTGTTTACAGAAACAGTCCCAAAATTTTGTCCAGTCACATGCAACTCACTGAATTCATGTCATGTAAATGTGAACGGAAAATGAAAGGCTGTAGACAAGATTTAAATGCCTCATATCTGATTTAAAAATGTTTTTGTCAATTATGGATTGATTTTTGCTGCTCATTAAGGTGATGGATGTCAGGCCTGATAGAGGTGATATTTTATCTAGATGCAGTACACTGTGATGCTGATGAGTCTCTTACTGCTGCACTGGCCTTAATGGGCTGAATTGGGATGATACAGAATAGAACAATCTAGGAAAGAAAATGCTATAGTATCCTGTGACAAAGAGACACTAGCTTACAAGTGCCTGTGTATAAGACAACTTGGCGTATAAGATGACCCCTGATTTTGGAGATGATTTGCATGCTTTAGAAAGTTGTCTTATATGCCGGAAAATATGGTACATCCTATGCATGTCTCTTATGTAGACATGCATAGGATACAAGTAGGAGATGCTGGTAGGAAATGTGAAAACAGTTTAGTCCACTGTTTATTCAGTATATCTAGTCTTTCATTCTATTCTATTCTATTCTAACTTTGACTTTGCTAAGGATAATTAAATGTTTCCTTAATTTAGTCCTACAAAATGGGGAAGGGAGAATCATAGGTTGGGAAAGATCTCTAGTTCAACCTTATGAATCCATGAGTCCAGTCTTTTCCTGAAAACTTTATGGATGGAGTATCTCTGAGACTATTTCAAAGTGATTAGATCTTGTCTCATCAATTCTTTATTTATTTATCTCGCTTCATATTTCAGCTCCTTCAAGCCTTCACCTTCCTGATCCCTACCCTTGCATATTTGATTCTTTCCTGATATTCTGGCTTTACAATATACCCCTTTTTCCATTTTAAAACTTGTTTTTAGCATATCAGAGAAGATTTTGTTCATTTGTTTATCCATAGTTAGAGGCTGTACAACTCCGTAACAACTCTGAGCAGCTTACAAATGAAAAAGAACAACAATTTATTAGATACAGGTAAAAAGAATCCTGGAAAAACAATAGAGACATAAAAGATAAAATAAATGTAATAACAGCACCACACACACACAAACACAGAGACAACATCAAGTGTCTTCCATGTTTTTCTTTCTCTTTGGAGTGTGTGTGTGTGTGTGGGGGGTCTTAATTACAGTATCTCATTGTTCAGAATTTAACATCCTTTGTGAACTGTTTTTCTGTTTAGGATCTTTTTTTCTTTTCTCCTTAGCTTATTGAAGTCAGATCTCATGATTCCCACAACCTTCAGCTGTCCCTGTCTCTGCATTATTGTGAATTCTAGGATGATACATTTTCTCCTACAGTTCTCCCACAGCTTCCACTTTCTCAGCCATGTTTTCCTTGTTAGTAATAACAAGTTGAGTATACCTGACCTCCTGTCGTCAACCTTTTAGATCTAATTTTAAGATATTCAAAGCAATCTACACATTTCCAAATTTGCCATTAAATCGCCTATAGCTTTTCTTGCAGGTAAACTACATGAAGACTTTTTGTGGTGTCATGAGTATTCAAAACTTCTAGAGAAGTTTCCAGAGAAGCATGTTGGCACAACCCTAACAAAACAAGGAAATCTGATTGTATTAGCTCAAGCCCCCATAAAATATTTTATTTTTACCAGCTTTGGTCTTGATCCTTTGTGCATATACATTTGGCTCCCCCCCCCCTTTTTTTTTTTGTTTTGCTGTTCTTGGCATGGGAGGCTCTGGCATAGCTCTTTTCAGCTTGCAATTTTATCAATAAGATGAGATGGAAGATAAGAATTTTGGACAGAGATGAAAGAGATTTCACAGTGTACAGAAAATGAGAAATTTGGACTCTAAAATGATTTATTCAGATGAGGAAGGAAGAATTGGAAATATTTTTTTTTAAAATCATAGACAGATACTTCTGGTAGCAATATATGCACCAAATAATAAGCAAGAAGAATTTTATCAAAAACTTCATAGAAAAATAGTAGAAATGGAATATCAAAACATTTGCTTAGTGGGGGATTTTAATGCAATAGTAGATGGGACATTAGGTTATAAAAGTAGAAAACCAGGAAAACAAGGAGGAAAGAGACTACCTAAGACTTTTTTCAATATGATAGATGAAATTGGTGTAAAAAACACTTGGAGAGAAATGAATTTACAAAGCTACAACTGTGGTGGTGAACCTATGGCACGCATGCCACAGGTGGCATGCAGAACCCTCTCTGTGGTCAAGCGTGCCATCGCCCCAATCCTAGGCCTTTAGCTGTGTTTTATAAAACCTTTTCCCTTGAGGCCTCCACCACCGTGTGCAAAAAAGAAAAAGGTTCAATCAATCAATCAATCAATTTCAACTTCTGGCGGGAAAAAAAAGATCTTGCAAAGTTGGAATTAATTGATTGAACTTTTTAGTCCCACCCAGTCTGCCGTTACCACCACAGCCACACCCACCCAATGGGCTATGCCAACCCAATGGGCCACACCCACTCAATAGGCCATGCCCACTAGGCACATGATGATACATGAGTGAGTTCTGGGTTGCAGTTTGGGCACTCGGTCCCTAACAGGTTCACCATCACTGGGTTAGGTCACCAAGAACTCAGAGAGCAAAATAGACATCACCAACAAACTCGGAGTACTTGGGTATGGTTAGGAGTGCACTGATCTTTCTAGCTTGCCTTATCTATGTTTCCTGGTAAAATACATGGGAAAATCGCATTTGAGGAATATTCAACTTAGGGTTAGGGTTATGTCACCATGAAGTCGGAGAGCAAAATGGAAATCACCAATACATGGGGAAATCCGATTGGAAAAAAATTCCAGTTAGGGTTAGGGTTAGGTCACCCTGAATTTGGAGAGCAAAATGGACATCGCCAACAAATTCGCAATCCTTTGGTATGGTTAGGAGGACACCGACTTTTCTGGTCTGCCCTATCTATGTTTCCTTTTAAAATACATGGGATAATCCCATTGGAGGAAAATTCCACTTAGGGTTAGGTCACCATGAACTTGGAGAGCAAAATAGACGTCAATAACAAATTTGGAGTGCTTGGGTATGGTTAGGAGGGCACTGACTTTTCTAGCCTGCCTTATCTATGTTTCCTGGTAAAATCGCATTTGAGGAATATTCAATTTAGGGTTAGGGTTATGTCACCATGAAGTTGGAGACCAAAATGGAAATCACCAACAAATTTGGAGTGTTTGGGTGTGGTTAGGAAGGCACTGATTCTTCTACCCTTCCCTATCTATGTTTCCTGGTAACATACATAGGAAAATCCGATTGGAGGAAAATTCCACTTAGGGTTAGGCTTAGGTCACCCTGATCTCAGAGAGCAAAATGGACATCGCCAACAAATTCGGAGTGCTTGGGTAGGAGGGCACTGACTTTTCTAGGCTGCCCTATCTATGTTTTCTTTTAAAATACATGGGATAATCCCATTAGAGGAAAATTCCACTGAGGGTTAGGGTTAGGTCCCCATGAATTCATAGAGCAAAATGGACATCACCAACAAACTTGGAGTGCTTGGGTATGGTTAGAAGGAACTGACTTTTCTAGTCTGCCCTATCGATTTTTCCTGTTAAAATACATTGGAAAATCCAATTGGAGGAAAAGTCTCGTTAGGGTTAGGGTTATGTCACCATGAACTCATAGAACAGAATGAATATCTCCAACAGATTCAAAGTGGTTGCATATGGTTAGGAGGGCACTAACTTTTCTAGCCTGCCCTATTTATGTTTCTTGGTCAAATACATGGGAAAATCCCATTGGAAGAAAATTCCACTTAGGGTTAGGATTAGGTCACCATGAATTCATAGATCAAAATGGACATCACCAAAAAACTCGGAGTGCTTGGTTATGGTTAGGAAGGCACTGAGTTTTCTAGCCTGCCCTATCTATGTTTCCTGGTAAAATACATGGGAAAATCCCATTGGAGGAAAATTCCACTTAGGGTTATGGTTAGGACTACAATATAATATTTATTCAAATAGTCATAAATTTTGGTCCAGAATTGATATGATTTGGATGATACCTGAATTAAGAATTAATATGCAGGAAATTGAAATAGAACTAGGTACTTGGGCAGACCATAATGCTTTAAAAATGATGTGGAAAGGAACACAGAAAAAACTAAGATGGACTTTGAATCAATCCATATTAAAAGGGAAACAATTTATACAATTAGCAAGAAAAGAAATGTAATTCTTTTTCAAAGAAAATAAAAAGAAGATACAAAACCTATGATTAAAGAAAATGATTAAATATATGGAAAAAATTAACTTACAAAAAATCCCAGAAAACTTTAAAACTACGTTAAATGAGAAAATGACAATGACAAAAAAATTATGAAACAATGAGACCAGATGGGCTTCTGGCAGAGTTTTACAAATGTCTATAAGATATATTAAGTTTACCATTGAAAGAGGTCTGTAATGAGCTTTTATTGGAAGCCAAACTGCCAAATACATGGACAGGAGCAAATATTACTCTGATACCAAAAGAGGATTCTGATTTTGACACAGTTAAAAAACTATAGACCGATATCATTATTAAATGTGGACTATAAAATCTTTACCTCATTAATAGCTGAGAGACTGAAAAGATTTCTGATTGAATTTATCCACCCAGATCAAAATGGATTTCTACCAAAGAGACAAATAAAAAATAACTTAAGAATTATAATGGACATATTGGAATATTATGAAATGCATTCAGGGAAGCAATTGGCATTAGTATTTTTAGATGCTGAAAAGGCAATTGACAACGTTTCTTGACAATTTATGATTCAACAACTAAAAATAATGATTAAGACAATATATTATAAACAAACAGCAAAAGTGATTGTAAATGGAGATTATACAGAGAATTTTGATATAAAAAGGCACAAGACAAGGATGTCTATTATCCCCATTGCTATTTATTTTAACCTTGGAAGTTTTAAATAGAAATATTTGACAAGATTCAGAAATTAAAGCACTGGAGATAAAAGGTGAAAGCTACTAATTAAGAAAATGTATAATTTTCTATTAAATTTGAAAATAGAATATGAACAAGTAAAAGAAACAATGATAACATGGGCAAAGAATTTTTGATATAGTATAGATTTAGAGAAATGGCAAAACCTGTGGTAAAGAAATTATAAGTTGACATTGTCAATCTCTTATAAAGAAAACTTATACAAATTTTTTTATAGATGGCACTTTCCACCAGCAAGATTAGCAAAATGTTTAAAAATATGTTGGATAAATGTTGGAAATGTAATCATAAATCAGGTACTTATTATCATGTATGGTGGACATGTGTTAAAGCAAAGAAATATTGGACAAAAATACATACTTGGCTAGAAAAGATGTTGGGAAAACATGTATATTTTAAACATGAACTTTTTTTATTAGATATAATGCCAGAAAAGTTTGACAAACGAAGTATATATTTCATTTTTCATGTGACAACAGCAGCAAGACTTATATTTGCACAACCTGGAAAAATGAAGAAATACCACTGGAGGAAGAAATCATTAAAAAAAAATACTAGACTGCAGAAATGGACAGACTTATTTTGAGATTGAAAGAAAAAGAAGAAATAGAATATTTTCAAACTTGGGACTTATTTTACCAATGGTTGGATAAACGAACTAGGATTAGGAATTTAATTTGTATTAGTGAACGATAAACTCAGACAACACATTTGTTGAATAAGTACTGTTTAATTGTATTAAAAATCAATAAAAACTTAAAAAAAAAGAAAATGAGAAATTTGGAGATGATGTCCCATAACTGTTCCAAAGGAACAGAGAATGACTCATGCAGCTCATAGACGTAAAGAAAAAGAACAGCAAAAAGTGGATGTTGGATCTACAACACATTCGACTACTTCAGAGCCCATGGGAGGGACAAGACTGAAGAGATCATCGACAGCTGATCTTCAAGCAGTGTTCCGGAGGCTTCAGGCCACTAAAAATGGCAAAGTTTCTGACATGGAATGTTAATGGTCTGAATTCACCACAGAAAAGAAAGAATTTCACTATTTGAAACAACATAAGAATGATGTTGTATGTTTGCAAGAGACTCATATTACTTCAAAGGACCAAAAGTATTTGATTAACTCCCGGTTGGGATTACATTTTATAGCCTCTGCTCCGGAAAAAAAGGGGGTGTAGTTATCTACGTGAGGAAAGATTTATCAGCAAAATTAATTGATTCTAATCCATAAGGAAGATATGTTATTATTGATCTATTATTATATGGTAAGAGATTTCTTATCATTGGACTATACGCTCCTAATCAACAACAAAAACAGTTTTATAAGTTGATACATAAGAAACTAACTCAACTGGATTATAAATCTGTTATTATGATGGGTGATTGGAATGGAGTTATAGATGCAAGTAAGGACAAGAGAGGATTTTCTAAATCTTCCAATCACGCTAAATTATCTAAAGTTTTTTTTGATTTGAAGGATGATTTGGAACTCAGAGATATTTAGAGAGAACAGAACATGGAGGACAGAGATTTTACTTTTTTTGGATAGGCATCAATCGTTTTCTAGAATTGATTTTTTAAATTACTACTGATCTCTTTTCTAGGGTCAAGAATGTCAAGATTTTTCCTAGGACATTGTCAGATCACAGTCCTGTATGGTTGGAGTTATTTGCTGAAGAAGGGAATAGAAGAGGGGATTTCGCAGAAATGTAGAGAATATTTGAAGGAGTTTTTTGTTTTGAATATGCATAAGGGTACCTCAATGGCTATGGTTTGGGATGCTAGCAAAGCTTATGTGAGAGGGGTTTTGATCCACAGGAATAATGTGCATAGGCGCAAACAGGCGAAAAAACGTGAAGAGTTCGAAGAAGAGATCAAAGTGAAAGAGAAGGCTTTTATTTTGAATCCATTGGATAATAGGTTAAAGGTTTTTATAAATATGCTTAAGGAGCAATTTAACATGTTAATGGCTGATCAGACTGCAATTAATTTAAGTTACATGAAACATAATACATTTTGTAATGCAAATAAGCCTGGTAGGTGGTTGGCTTATCAATTATGGAAGAAACAGAAGTCAAGGATTATAGAGAAAATAGATTATAAAGGTAAAGAGGTTTATCAACAAAATTTGATTAAAAGGAGTTTTTTAGATTTTTATTCAAAGTTATATGCTAGTGAAAGTATACAACTTTCAGATATAGAAAAGTATCTATAGGCAGCACATTTTCCTAGACTTTCAAATGATCAATGAGATGAGATGAATTGTTTAATTACTTCTGAGGAAATTATTTGGACGATTAAACAGTTAAAGGTTAGTAAGGCTCCTGGTACAGCTGGATTAACAGCAATCTATTGCTGTTATCTGAAGAAATAATAGAACCATTAAAGGAACTTTTTAATAGTATTTTGTTGGGAGCAGAGGTACCTCCGTCTTGGAGAAGGCCTTTTATATAGTTGATCCCAAAGGAGGATCAAGATCTTACCCAGCCTAAGAATTATAGACCTATATCTCTTTTGAACACAGATTATAAGATTTTTTCAAAAATATTGGCAAATAGATTTTGAAGCAATTGATCCATAGTGATCAATCTGATTTATAACTGGAAGATATATGAAATATAATGTAAGACAAATTGTTAACCTAATTGAGTATTTGGACAAGAACAATCAAATCCCTGTGGCTTTGATATTTTTGGATGCTGAAAAAGCTTTTGATCAGTTAAATTGGCAATTTTTATTGAGAGTTGTAGAGAAAATGAATTTTGGGGATAAATTTTTGTATGCTCTTAAGGCTATATATCAACAACAATCGGCACAAATTATAATTAATGGGGGATTAAAAGAAGCATTTAAAATTGAAAAGGGTACAAGATAGGGATGTCCATTATCCCCATTGTTATTTGTTTTAACAATGGAGATTTTACTTATTAAAATTCGTGAATTACCGACAATAAAGGGAATAAAAATAAATAAGAATGATTATAGGTTGAGAGCTTTTGCTGATGATTTGGTTGTGACATTATCTCAACTGACAGATTCGGTAAGGGATTTGGTGGAAATCATAAGCCAGTACAGGAAAGTCTCTGGTTTTAAGGTAAATAACAATAAGACTAAAATACTACCGAAAAATATGTCTATGAAGGAAAAGGATATGTTAGCTAAATTAACAGGTTTTGAAAAAGTGGAAAAGATTAAATATTTGGGAGTATACATTACAGCTTCTAATGTTAAATTGTACAAAAATAATTATGAGACATTATGGGTAAAAGTGCAAAAGGATTTAAATGATTGGAAAAAACTACATATCTTTACTGGGGAGAATTTCAGCGGTTAAAATGAATGTTCTTCCAAAGTTTCTTTTTTTGTTTCAAATGATACCTATTTTGAAAAAGGATGCCAACTTGGAAGAATGGCAGAAGGGTATTAACAAGTTTATTTGGGCAGGGAAAAAACCAAGAGTTAAGTTTAAGATTATACAAGATGCATGGGAAAGAGGAAGACTTAAGGCGCCTAATTTAAAATTGTATTATGATGCGGTGGCTTTAACATTGATTAGTGATTGGCTTAATTTAACAAATAAAAATATACTTCTTCTTGAGGGATGGGATTTATTATATGGATGGCATGCATATTTAATTTATAATAAAAAAGTAGATCAGGTTTTTAAATCTCATATTTTAAGAAACGTTTTATTACGTGTCTGGAAGAAGTATTATTATAGGTTAAACTATAAAATTCCAATTTGGGGGATTCCTGGACACGCGATAGAGGGGGTATCTAGGGGTGTGAATTCGGATAGGATTTCTTATAAGGAATTAGTTTGGTAGGGAAGGATTGGCAATTAAAATCTTTAGCTGAGTTGAAGCAAGAAAATATTGTACACTTTTGGTTTCAGTATAATCAATTGTTAGTTAGGTGGAGTTTAGATCAAAAGGTTGGTATTACTTTAGGGGACGTGAATTTGGTAAAACAGATTAAAGATCAAACTCGAGCCCATATAAAGAGAATTTATAATGTTTTAATAGAATTGGATTCTGAAATGGAGTTAGTTAAAGACTGTATGGTAAAATGGGCTCAAAATATTCAAGAGCCGATTCTATTGGACACATGGGAGATAATTTGGGTTAGAAATGTAAAATTTACTCAAGCTCAAAATTTAAGAGAAAATTTTTATAAAATGTTTTATAGTTAGCATTTGGATCCTCAAAAGCTGTCCTGTATGTATCCTAATTTACAGCCCAAATGTTGGAGATATGGAAGCTTAGATGCAACTTATTTTCATATTTGGTGGGCTTGTAGAAATATAAAAGCTTTTTGGATTAAGATTTGGTGGAACATTCAAAAGATTTTTAAGAGAAAGATAAAGTTTACACCACAATTATTTTTGTTAGGTGTTATTGTAGATTTTGATGTTAAAGAAATTAATTTGATATTGAATCTTATAACAGCTGCAAGATTATTGCTGGGACAATATTGGAAGAAAGATTCTTTGCCTACTATGGAAGAATGGATACTCAAGGTGTCTAATTTAGCAGAAATGGCAAAAATCTCCGCTTTTTTGAAGGACTATTCACAAGAAAAATATATTTCGGTTTGGAGAAGATGGATAGATTATATTCAGAATAAATATGAGACTAAAAAGTATTATCTAGCTTATGAGTAAATTTTAGATTATTATTAATAGTTTAATATGGTTGAATTTATATTAGTTTTAGTATTATGGTTTAATTATATTATTATTTTCGTTTTTAATTTGTTAATATTTATCTTGAAAAGGAATTAAAGTATGTTATGGATTTGATTGTTAGTATAGTTGGGTAATGTTAATTAGATTATGATTATTTATTTGTAACCTTGTAATCAGCTCTGGGAAGCGGGGGAGGGGGGGAGGGGGAGGGATTTGGGATATATATTGTATAAAATCTTTAAAACTTTTAATAAAAAAAATCAATAAATACTTAAAAAAAAGAAAATGAGAAATTTGGAGATGATGTCCCATAACTTGTGAAAATGTGTGAATGTGGATATAGCTATATTATTAGGATACTATCTTTAATGTGTATTATTGAGCATAATTTCTGATTATTCTTGTGTTAATGGAAAGAAAAAAGGGTAGCCAAGCAAAGATATATCTCAGGAAAAGGAAGTTCACCAGTTTCATGCATAGACCGCCTCTCCTCAAAATTCAATACATACACATATGGCTTTAAGGACTTGTTTTTTGATTTATTAAGGAATAACTTTTTATGGACTGTAGTTCACTTATTCAGATACATGTAGGTTTTATCTTCAATTGGTAGGAATATCAAAGGGAGGGGGAGAGGAAAAGTGGATCAAATGAGATATGAAATATAAAAACAACACTTGCAGAATTCTATGTACATCATAAACTTACATTGTTGTTTGTTTTTACTATACTTTGTTTGACTCCACTCCATGAAACCCTATTTTTAAAATCTGAAGTATTTGCAAAAATAATTTTATGTATACATTTGTTTCTTTAGTTTTTAAAATTAAGGATGCCATCTGTCCTTCCTCTAAAACCAAAGGTGCTATCTCAAAATAGAGCCAAAATTGTGTTTTTTTAAAGTGTCCCTGTTACAAGAAATAAAATATTAGGAAGAATCAATTAATTAAATTTGAATCCAAGGGAAAAACGTGTATCTGCAGAGGAGGGTGAAAAGAAAGAAAGTCACTAGACCAGTTGCCAGATATTATAGGCTACAAGGAAATAATCCATCAAAATCAGACAAAGCCAGATGACAGCAACCAGATATAAGAAAGTTACAGTTAACGACCATGCATTACCAAGTCACGGTCAACCTGGCAGCCTAACAGGTCAATAATAGAACAGTTAAGAAATGCTGACATAATGCAGCTAGGGAAGGATAAAAGGACAAGTTATGTAGGTCTCTGATTGGTGCATTCATTATCAGCAATGGAATGCTCCTACGTTCCTCAGACTCCATTAATTTTGTAGTAGGCCAGTGAATATGATTGTGTACATGTGAGAGTGTGTAAGACTTCAGCAACTATTATAAACAGAGCTTTTATTAAGTTAGTACTGACATTCCAAATTCTGTGAGCTCTCTTGAGTGCTTCCTTATTGTCCAAGCCCTTGAACTCCTGTGTTTGTGAGTGTGTACATGACAGAATTCCCTGATCAAGGCTTTGTAGCAAGAAGCCTCAACCACACCCAGTGGTGGGATTCAGTCAGTTTGCACCACTTCAGCAGAACCAGTAGCTAATTTTTTTGTTGCCCAGGTCCAGAATGGACTTCCGGAAGCGGCATCCACACAGAGAACCGGTTGTTCACATATCTGAATGCCACCACTGACCACATCTATCAGTAAAATATATGGAAGCAAAAATAACTGAGTTATAAATAGAAGAATGTGTAATTTCTGGCGTGTGTGAGAGAGGACATGGAATCAGAAATTCAAAGCTCAATTTTTTTCATATCTAATCAAAAGACAATACATGAACTGTGGCTTTGTGAAAAACAAATGCTTTATACCAGAGATACAAAACTCTCCAAGTCTCAAATTCTAAGTGAAGCTCTCAGAGCCATTCCCCCCAAAATATATATGTTAGTAAATGTACCTGGACTAATCTACTAATTTTGGAATGCAGCCTACAGGACAACAGTTAGCAGTCAAATATGACTCTCAGCAGAGGAAAAAGTATAACTTATAACATCTTTCCCTTCTTCAGCATTCAATTCCTAGTATTTTCTTTGGCTATAACTAAAATCCAACAAAAAATATCCAGTTAATACACATATTGCAAACACATATTGCATTGTATCAGTACTTATATCTTTTCCCCACCAGGATGCTGGACAGGTATGGCTAAAAAATGTATCCAAGCATGGCTAGAAGGCACCAGATAGAGGAAGTCTACCAGCTGAAATTTGCTGAAACCCACATGTTAATAAATTAATAACACTAAATATTCTTCTGTGAATAAGGACTTCTTTATGATCCCAGGATTATTTAATAAGGGCAATATATATATATTATTGGCATATATAGAATAAGACATCAGTAATCATTACAAATGTGGAAAGGCATCCACATTTGTAATCTCTTGAAATCAGAATATTATTATTACATTGAAATGTTTAATTGCAACCATAGTTTTGAAAATACATATTCTTATTAAAATGCATGTGATCAGAGAAGATGCAAATAAACAACAAGAATAAAAAGGATGACATAACAAACAGAAAGATGAAATGTAGCAATATTAAAAAGGAGAGAGGAAACAACAGAAAAATAGCTTTATGCCTTTCATTGAAAATGAAATATACTTTTCTCCCTCCACCTTTTACTGATTAAATATTTAATCTTAATCCAATTTATCTTCATTAACTCCAGCAATTGGCCAAAATATTTACACGAATTAAAATGAAAGGACTTAAAAATATGCAAAAGTAATCTCTAAAGATTAAAAAAGCTGCAATAACCACACCTATAAAGACAATGTAAGGATGAAATGGATTAAAATTAAGGATAAATCAATTAGGTCTCTCTTTCCCCTCTCCCTCTCTCTCTCCACAATAGTTTAGCTAAGGGGAGATATATCACACAAGATTGATTTAAATACTCCAGTCCAATCTGTCAAAAAGCAAATGTTTTTATAAAGCTTAAATGAGCAACAACAATGATGTTCTCAAACCAACCAGTCTTTTCACTTCTCTGTTTGAAATAGATTTATAATGACCGCCCATATTATGAATTGCTTTGATGTTATTGCACAAAGGCTGATTATTGCGACTGTCACCATTTACCGTTTGCATGCTTGATTCATATATACATCCTCAGAAGGCATTCATTGTAACTTAGTTTCAGTTATACTTTGCTTAATAGGAACTTAAAAGAAAGTGGTAGGCATTTCCCTTTAATTTCTGAAAAGAGGCTAAGTCTATTTCCTTTTCCTTTGGAAATGAAAGGAACAATGTTGGGGTGCTTTAATGAATACCATGAACTGAAATAGCTGATAAATTGAATGATCTTATCGTCACATCTAGATAGTGGAAGATAGGAACACCTTAGCATTGAAAAGATGGAATAGATGGCTGCAGCTAAGTTTTGGCCAGTAACTTCAAATTAGTTTGTGAAATCCCTTTCCTTTTTGGAAAAGACCTGTTATTGCTTCTTAGGAATTCTAAATAGCAATACTGAAATAAGAGGAGAAATCACAAATAACAGAATTTCCTGGTCATAATCTAAACTTAAATAAAGTAAGAACCATTGCAGATCAGTTCAAAAATCCAAAAAATTATTTGAAGGGCCCATTAGCATTGTAACATCTTATTTGGGTTTCTAATGAACTATCTCTGAAATTAGAACTACTATATAATAAAATATTTGAATTTGTGCTTTGCAAAACATGCAACTCCAGTCAATCAGCTCTTTGGATGACTTGCATGGCTATTTTAAAAGATATCCTGCTGTCCGCATTAGTTGGTACTGCCACTTTTGTCAGGATCACCAGCAAAATGTTGCATATGATTCACTGTATGATGTGAATTTATAGAAAAAGAAAGAAGTAATTTAAATAACCAAAACCATATGAAGTGGACATCTTAGAAGCAAGGATGATTTCTGAGGACAGAAAGATGTATAATTTCATGCAAACTAGTTTTAGCTGTGTCTTCTTTTCTTATCTCATACATATAATTTATTTGTCTTGTCATTTTTGCCTTTTCCCACTATTTATGTAATATTTTATCACAATAAATAGAACGGTTTATAGGTATATATGAGATGATGGCTATAGCAAATCTTGCTATTGGTCTGTCTTCCCAGCCTAACCTGAAACCCTGCTATAGCAATATTCTAAGTCATGCAGTTCTCAGGATGTTGAAAAAAAATATGATATATTATTGTAGAAATATTCCAGCAGTCATCTAAAAGGGAAGGCATGTTACTCTACCCACATTTTACTCTAAGGTTGAATGATTGATGAGTTGAAGTTGAGTTTAGGGTTATTATTTAGGCAATGGCACCAGCAAGATCAAGAAGATGTACCTTCTCTGTTGTTACCCATCCCATTTTGATTGGTTCTCACCCTGTCTGCCTTTTGAAAAGATTTGAACATCTGTTTTTTACCCTAAGATTGGCCCAGGGAATAGTATAATCCTATTGGCTGAATTTTTCTAGGCATGTTACATCCTAACTTTTTCATGTTTATTTTTTATCACTTGTTCAGTGCATTGATTTTATCTGGACTGGTATTGTAGCTTCTTGGTGAAGTAGAACACTGTGGGATAGATAGTGCCATATGGATTTGCAGTTGGCTGACCATCTTCACCCAGCATGTGATCCTCAATGGAACTATATCTACATTAAGAAAATCTTGCATTGTGGTACCTGAAGGTTCTGTCTTGAGCCCAGATCTTCATCAATTACCCAGGTGAGGGCACCTCATTTGATGGAACTCATCAAATTTGCAGACAACATCAAACTGGGGGGAATTGCTGACACTTTGAACATAGATTCAAGATTCAGAAGGATCTTGACAGACTTGAGCACTGGGCCTTATTTGACAAAATGGAGTTCAGTGGTGAGAAAAGTAAGGTCCTGCACTTAATCAGGAAAAACCAAATGCACAGGGCAAAATAGGCAGAACCTAATTTCACAATAGAGCCTGTGAGAAGGATTAAGGTGTTCTGGTGGACCACCAGTCAAGTATGAACCAGCAATGTGCTTCAGTTGCAAAAAAAAAAAAAAAAAAGGCAACACTGTCCTAGGCTGCATCAACAGAGGGATATCATAAGACACTTTTTGAGTTATTATATTGTTTCATCATTACTCTGGCTATATTCAGTAGTAAACATCCCAAGATCCTCATTGGTCAAGTGATGATGTCCAAGTTCTATATCAATGTCTGGGCACTGTGGGAGTCTGGAATAGGTTCAGTTTCAACCCTAACATGCCTAAGTGACTGTGGCTTTGGAACCATCTGATCCCAGATGTTTTTCATATCAAATTTTGAATGTGGCTGCTCTATCCCAGTCAGTACTAGGGAACAAACTAGGGATCCTACTAGAGCTATGACTTCTTCTTGAAGACCATGTGACTGCCTGGCTAGATGGGCCTTTGCACAGATTCATCTTATGTCTCAGTTGTCCTCATTCCTGCTAATGATCACTTGTGTTTTGGGGAACTCTCATGTAGATTATTACAGCCCACAGTACATGGAAACTACAATCAAAAACACAGTAGAATGGGTAATTATGGATACATATCAGCATACCCATATAATTCCACTATTGTATTAACTGTACTGGTTATGGTCAGTTTCTGGATACAATTTAAAGTACTGGTTGTTATCTGTAAAGCACTTCATGGCACAATACCAGGATATTTCAGAGACTACCTTTTTCCAATTATTTTTTGTCTACACAAGAAAATTAGACAGGTTGACACACTCTGGATCCCAGGCTCCAGATCTCATTAAACAATTTCATTATGTGGAACCCAGAAAACATGAGGTCCATGTCACTCTGTCCAGAATGGAACATCATCCCTCCAATATCTGAAAGACTCCAACCCTTCTGGCCTTTAGTATAATCCTAAACAACTGGATATTTTTCCAGGCCCTGAACTGTGATGTTATGTGAATCATCACATTATGTCAATATGTGTATGGGAATTATTGTGCCTGGTGCTATAAGTGTGAGGTAGTTCATTGTATTGTATTATTTATTTGTTGCTGTTTTTAATGTTAACTACTCAGAGTTGTTGGTGAGGAGGTGGCTATATAAATTGAATAAATAAATAAAAATAAAAAGGGAGATAAAGTGCCTGCTAACTAGTTTCGAAGATTCCTTAATTTAACTCATTTTATTTACCAATAATCCCGACTAACAAGATTTGTGGGGAAAAAAAGACTTGTTAATGTTAGGGGGCTTGATAGAAGCCTTCTGAAAGGGCTTTTATACTTATCATCATTCTAGTAGATTTAATCTAATAGATGAATAGTCACCACTACTCACACTGAGTTGAAGGGACTGGTGATATAGATTTCAACAAAACTGATGCTGTTCAGTGATATTGTAACATACTGCTCCTTTATTGTATTACATTGTATTCTTTTGCCTTGAAAATAGGAATTAGGAATGTATTCAGCTTTAACGCAAACATCACAGCTGTCTAAAACAGCAGGACCATAAAATAGGCTTCTCTATTAATCTTTCTTTAAAAAAAAGACTTTCATCTTTCCATTATAAGCTAATGAAGCCATCAGAATCATATTCCCATTTTCAAAAAGGTTAACATTCACAGTGAGTTTGTTTATTTATTCATTCATTAATTCATTAGAAGGGTGCAGTTCTTAGTCTCAGATCAAAACTAAAAGTGTCTGTGGAAGAATGATTCACTTCATTTCTCCTTATTTCTGATGGATTTTATTTGCATTCATATAAAAACAATTGGGAAAAACAGTAGGAAAAAATAATAGTACAAGAACAAGCTGAAAAACTGCCTTTCTATTGAATTTTTAAGAACCTTGTGTAATATGTGGATTGAAATTTCATGAATGTGTTTTACAGATGGCTAATTTTTCTTCTCTACTTAGTACTTGCATATATATATATATATATATATATATATATATATATATATATATATATATATATATATATGTAGGTCTTTGGTTGTTTGGGTTTTCTCCCGCGTAAAATTGGAAGTGTCTTGGCGACGTTTCGACGAAGTCCCATTCGTCATCTTCAGGCTGGTGTTTTCAGCTTCGTGCTTCGAGCACGAAGCTGAAAACACCAGCCTGAAGATGACGAATGGGACTTCGTCGAAACGTCGCCAAGACACTTCCAATTTTACGCGGGAGAAAACCCGAACAGCCAAAGACCTACATATATATATATAGATATATATATATATATATATATATATATATATGCAGGTCTTGGTGTATTCGAGTCTTTTCCCGTGTAAGATTGAGAGTATCTTGGCGACGTTTTGATGAGGTCCCACTCATCATCTTCAGGCTGGGGTCTTCGGCTTTGTGCTTGTGTGAGCAAAGTGTGATCGGAGCTGCTTTCTCTCTATATATATTGGTGGGGGTGTGTGGAGTGCTGGCTTAGTTGCTGTAGGTGGATTGGTTGGCTGTGTTGGAGTTATTGTCTGTGGATTGTTTGGCTGTTTTGTAACATCCTGAGTAGTTGAGGTGCTGGCTGTGTGCCCATTAGTCTTTTGTGTTGTAACAACCTGGGTAATGGGTTGTGTGATGACATCCTGAGATCTAGTGTAGTGATATCCTGAGTTCTGTGTTGCACCATCCTTGGTGATTGACTGTGTTGTAACATCCTGAGCTTTAACATTGTAGCCTCCTGAGTTCTGTGATGTGATGTCCAGGGCTGAAGACTGTGAAGTAACATACCAGGCTTTGGTTTGGCTCCAAGTTTGCGGTCTAGCTCTGTGTTTATGACATGTATCCATTTGCTTTGTGTGGGGGTCGGACGGAGGTGCTGCAGCTGGTGATGTCATTGTGGTTTGGCTTCTGGATGGTAGTTGCATTTCGTCTGAGGGATGGGTTTGGGCTTGGGTTTGGGTCTGGTGAATGGTGGTGGCATACTGTGTTGTTCTGGGTCCGGTGTCAGTTTTTGTGGGTAGGACTCGTTTGTTGATTAGGGCTAGTTTCCAGATGTCTGGTAGGCAGGAGGTATCGTCACGTTTATTCATGTTGTGGAGGTGTTTTTCTATTTCGATGACTTCCATAATTATTCTCTTATTGTGGTGTTCAGTTTTGGAGATTAGTTTGGTTCCTTCAAAATCAATTTCATGTCCTGTAGTTTTAAGGTGCTGGAAGAGGGAGGAAATTTTTTCTTCTTTTCTGACTGCATTCTTGTGTTCTGCATGCATTTATTCTCCTATTAGTTTGTCCAATGTATGTGGCTGGGCAGATTTTGCATGGTATTTCATAGACTCCTTGGTTTTCTAGCTGGATCGTGTGTTTGGGGTTTCTTAAGATGTTGGCTATTTTTTGGTCAGTGCCGAAGGCTGTCTTAATATTGTGTTTGTGGAGAATTTTGCTGATTTTATCTGTGGTGCCTTTGATGTAGGGGAGGAGGGTGATGTCGTTGTATTGTTCTATGTCTCAGTTCTTGGAGGGTGTTTCCCTTTGGATTAAATTGGTAATAGTATTTCTTTGGAATCCATTGGATATTAATACATTTGTGAGAATGTGTAATTCAGTTTTCAGGTGGTCTTTGTTGGCTAGGCGTTTGGTTCTGGATATGAGGGTCTTGGCTACGGAGTTGATCTCTGCCAACCAATGCCTTAGACAAATCTGAACACAAACCCAAACTCTGTCTCAGATATGTAGATGACACTTTTGTAATTTGGTCACACGGGAAAGAAAAACTGGACAACTTCCTCACACATCAACAGCCTACACCCCAAAATACAATTCACGATGGAAATAGAAGCTAACAACCAACTCCCTTTTCTGGATATCCTAATCTACAAAAAATCCAATGGCTCCCTAGGACACACCATCTACCAGAAAAAAACACACACCAACTGCTATTTAAACGCACAATCCCATCACCACCCTGCACAGATCAACTCTGTAGCCAAGACCCTCATATCCAGAACCAAATGCCTAACCGACAAAGACCACCTGAAAACTGAATTACACACTCTCACAAACATATTAATCTCCAACGGATTCCAAAGAAATACTATTACCAACCTTTCATTAGAAAGTCAGGCTTCCTTGAGTAGGGGGCCACCCTTGGTAGTCTCACTTGAGGATCGTAAAACAACCAGTGGAGTCAAAGACAGTTTGCCTGATGCGGAACAACTCTGCACAATACGGATTAATACAATCAACAGGCCGATGACATGCTCAAGGAGCCAGGTGCAGAGGCAGGAGGCTATATGAGCTGCTTTCCTGATCTCCTTCTATTCTAACTCTGATGACTCCGGCAGTTTTTGGCCGGACGAAAGCTTAGTGACTCTTCTTAACCACAGGCCTGTTATATCTTGTGTATATCTGGTGGTTATATTATGCATTTAAATGTCATCTATGCCATCTTGGATGGACTTAATGCACCCTAAAAAGATTGTCAAAAAACTTCTTAGTAGTGAACAAGAATGCCACATGCTGCAATTATTATTATAGTTCTTATGGAGAAAGTAAATGCAATAATAATAAACTTCCCTACCATAAAACAACAAACTACTTGTTAAGGTTATTTTTAAAGGCTGCTTAAAAGTAGTTGTTGCCCTTTAAATGCCTGAGTGACAAGTGCCTAATAATAATGGACTTGTAATTATAGTGAAGCAATTGCATAATATTTCAGTGCAAACTTAAATTCATTTTCTCTCTCCATGGATATGGAAAATTACCTGTGTTATGCAACATGGTTTTGATATTATGAAGAGAATCAAAGATAAAATAGTTATTCATACTATCATATGCATTCAGAATCTGAACAATATACATTTTTCATGACATAACATTATTAAAATTGGGCATAATTGTAATGCATGCATTCAGATGAGCAAAATTTTAAATGGTACTGAAGTAAGAACTAGATACATAACATAGAATACAACTCCATAAAGTAATTTCCAAACTTATTTGATCATTTTTGCTGTTTTGTAGATATCATGCAAGAATATTGTTATCATTGCAAATTTATTCATTATTTAAGATATCCTCTAGTTAACTTTGCAAATAATACTTGGCCTGCAGCTTGCCTGCTCTAAGAAATTTTATTTTCAAGACTCAATTGCTGGAAAAATTAATTAAAATATGGACAGGATTAGAAAGTATGCAAAGGAGGAAGACAAGTGAAAATAAATACTTGCTCCAATGTCAAAGTAATTGGCAAACAAAGTTTAAAATAGCTCTTGACCAGGAGGAGATCTGTCACTAGGAAATGACTTGTACTCTATTCATTGAATGCTACCATCAAGACTGCAGGAAACAGATTCTACAAAGAGAATTGCTGTATTCAGCAAACCTAAGACTAATGCACCCTCCAGTTTCCAATTACTGGGACCGGTTCCAAAGCCTAGTACTGAAATAGGCTAATATTAGGAGATGGGGGGAGTAGGAGTTTTGTAATAAGGGGTGAGGACAAAAAAGAAGCTGGTTGAATTCAAGGGATTCAAATTAGATATCTGAAAAGAACTGATTGCTTTTCCTCAGTGCAGAGTGCTAACTATAATGAGATCTTTCATCATAGGAAGGCTGCCATAAGCCAAGGCTATAAGCAAGTGCAAATGACACTATGAATTCTGAATCACAAGGGGATAAATTGGAAAACAACTGCAGATTTATGTCCAAGTGGCAACTTTAAGAAAGAGAGAGAGAGAGAGACAGAGAGAGACAGAGACAGAGAGAGAGAGAGAGAAAGAGAGAGGAACAGATGTTTAAAAGAACTTATTGAAGACAGTGCAAGTTAAAGCAGGAAAATACAATGTGTTGATTAATTGGTTATTTATTTATTTCCACTTTTCCTATTAAAATGTTGTTAATATCTGTTCTCTGTCCTAGATTTCCTGTTAAGTAAATAAATCTATTAAAATATCTAGCTGAATTTTAACTAAGAGCATTTGAAGTGTATTTTCTTAATGACTCATAAAAACTATCTTGTTCTGGTCATTTTGTCCCTATTCTCTATTGCACAATTTTCTTTCCTGTTACTAACAATTCAAGGGAGAATAAGTGCATTCTGTGTTTTAATAATCCAATAAAGTGTGTGTATGTATGTAAGTGTGTGTGTGTGTGTGTGTGTGTGTGTGTGTGTGTGTTATGAGGTTTTTGCGGGTGTTTGTATGTAGGTCTTTGGTTATTCGGGTTTTCTCCCGCGTAAAATTGGAAGTGTCTTGGCGACGTTTCGATGAAGTCCCATTCGTCATCTTCAGGCTGGTGTTTTCAGCTTCGTGCTCACACAATCAGCCAGATCCTTAAATTAGATTTGGCATTTTTATTCACCTCTCATGTTCTTCCCAAAGATCTGAGATAGGCAGTTGTTGAACTGATGGGGATTTTGTCAATGCCAACTATCTTCAAGTGGCTTATTTAATCATGAGTTGTTGCCAGTTTTTTTTTGGGGGGGGGGGTTATTGGTTTTTTTTTTCCTATTTTGTGTTTTTACTGTTTGTAAGCTGCCAAGATTAGCTGTGAGTAAGTGGTTGTATCCATTTTATAAATAAATAAAAGTGGATTTTCAAATATTTTGGGATTGCATCCAAAGCATCTATTATTATTGGTGCTATCTTTGATTTCTTTTGCCACAGTCATTCTACTTGTTTGTGCTTGTTTTTGCATTTTGTGATTTTCTCCAGTTTTCCTCTTCTATACTACTGTCTTCAGATACTGCAACATCTACAGTATTATTATTACTAAATGATACATAAAGAAAAAAGGCAGAAATATTATTTAAGTCTAGAGAAGCAGACTGTAAGAAGACTCACTCTTCCCTGACTCACTGGGATACAAGAGGAAAGAGAAGAACAGCAGAGTCAACTTTGCAAACTTGCAAATCTTATAATTATAGCCTACCTCAATAAAGTATAATTCTACTCTTTTGGGAGAGTCATTTTCCTGATCTGGTGTACCTCATAGGGCTGAAATATTCATCAAGTATAACAAGAAAAACCTTTCTTTCTTTCTTTCTTTCTTTCTTTCTTTCTTTCTTTCTTTCTTTCTTTCTTTCTTTCTTTCTTTCTTCACAGATCTCATTTCAAAGCGATTCTGATCTTTGTAGCTATGGACACATCATAGCATCTCATATTCCAAGACATATTGGATTTATTTTTTCAACACATAAGTTAAAAAATGAGGAGAAAGTACACAGCCTTGTCTCAGACTTTTAACAATCTGAAGCAAGTCTGTTTTACTGTATACTTTACAGATTGTAGCTCCTTGTCTGTGTATATGTTTCACATGAGGACAATGAGATTTTCTGGGATTCTTATTTTTCTAAGGATGTTCCACAGCTTGATGTGACTGGCATAATCAAAAGCCTTTATGTAATCTATGAAGCACATATGATCTTTTCTTTATATTCTTTGGCTTTCCAACCTATTCTCCTCAGTCTTTTCTGAAATCAGGTTGAACATCTGGCATCTCCTTTTCCATGAAGGCTCTAATCTGCATTGGAGGATCTTAAACCTTAATTGGTAACATATGAACTTATGGATATTCTATTATAGTTTGCACATTCTATCACTTAATTCTTTGATATTAGTGTACAAACTGACCTCCAAACTATTGACCACTGTGTCATTCTCTAGTTTTGCTTGTATAATTTATTGTTTGCCATATCTCTATGGATATTCCATGAATTATTTTGTGTATGTGTGTGTGTGTGCATGTGTGGGTGTACTTTCTAAGGTACTCTGAATGCTGACATCTCTACTGTGCTAAATGTCAGAATATTTTTCCATATCTGCAGAATCTTCTTTCAAGCAATTTTTATCTATCTATTGGTTAGCAATTTGAGGTCAAAGATTTTTTTTTCTATTTTGGTGCCTTTACATACTCTTTGCCATTATAATATTCCTCTTTGTCTCTCCTAACATCATTCTTTTTTAAGTTCCTCCCTGAGGTCTTTGTCTTTTTGCCATTGGCCTTTTTTTTTTCTTCTTCTCTTCTTTGCAGTTTCCACAGTGGGTTGCTTTCTTCTGTTTCTTGATATATATATATTTTCTTGATATTTGAAAGTGGTTTTTTTTCTCATTCATTCTTGACAAATCCTTTGATTTCATTTTGAAATTCCTCTGATTCCCTTTCAGTAAAGTTCACGATTTCATAAAAATTCCTAATAGTGTCCTTAAAATTGTATGTATGCGATCAATATTATATTGTGGCAACTAGCTGGTTATCTTCTGCTACTTTAGCTTGATTTGAAACAGACATAACAGGCAAGGAGTTTCTGGCCACTTCTCTGCTCTGATTATCTAACTATTTTATCTTCTTGTACCAAGAATGCATTCAATCTAGTTTCTAGGTATTCCATCTAGTGATGTCACTGTATGCAGAATTTATTCGAATCACATCATAATTGTAATTAGAACTCAGATGTTCCTTCGTAGTATATTGGGTTACACCCATCCTGAGAGGTCTATTATTCTGTGCAATATTGTTAAGCATTTTATCTTGTCTATCCTTGTGGATTTCTTGGTAAAATACTTCAATGGTTTAGCATTCTGTTGCACAATATAAAATGATATACTTGCCATTGTCATTAGATTTCCTTATTATTTATTTATTTATTCAATTACTACGTTGAGTGGAGTGTCTTTATGACATGGCTAAATTAAATTAAATTCAGCAAAAGAAAATCTAAAGGAGCAAACAAAGAATTAAAGTGGGAACATGGAACATAAGAAACATGAGCATGGAAAAGCTCAACACAATGAAAGATTAAATGATTTGACTACACACTACACACTACACTTATGCATCGGTGAACTAAACAGAGCTGGAATTGGACTACTTCAGTCAGAACATTTTTGTTTGTCAGTCATACCTCCCAGTACAAAACCCATGAAGTGATCATTTGCCTCTATATTGCTGCTGCTTGATATAGTGCTTGTTTGCTTTAGCTTAAGGCAGCTAGGAGGACCATCACGCACATACTCTTGCCATATACTCCAAGCACCTTTTGCTCATCCTGCCCATGAAATACCACACACCTCCATCACATAAGGCAGCATAGCAGGACCAGTGGGTGAATAGAATTTTATCTGCTCATAAATCTCTCTGATCATCCATGGCATACTTTCCTAGAACATGGGGCTTGTTGATACCTTTTATTCCTCTTTTCAAAGGGAAGTGTCATAGGTCATCACTATGTCTTTATTTTCAGAGTTGTAGGAAAGCAGGTATGGCAGCCTATTTCTCAGATAAGCTGTCTAAATGTCTGGGCTTCAACTCCCTTGTTATATGTTGCTGACAGGCATCAAGTTCCCTTTCCAAATATCAGTGGAAAAAAATTTCTGGGTAGCAAAATAATTCAGAATGTGGGATTCAATCAAATTATATACATCTCCATGGAGAATGGAAATATAAAATATTTCATCCCAGATTTTCTCTGAGATTGGAGGTTTTTTTTTCCTACATGGAAATCTGGTTAGAACAATAATAGCTGCAAACAAAGTGAAAGTAGTGTTTGCTAGTCCATACACAGAAAATCTTCCAAGAAGCTTGGATTGTTTCTACTTATTTAATGCACAAGGTGGTTGAGAAAGAAAATTAAATTTAAGTTTTTAGCACATTTTTCCTTTACTACTACCATTTTTAAAAGCCCAGTTTGATTTGGTAACAGACCTGAAGTACTGCAGAAATTTTTTCTTTCTCAGAAATGCTGACACACATTAGAAAGATATAAAAACAAGCAAAACATGTTTTTTAACTTTTAAAAAAGTCTCTTAAAACATTGCTAGTCCTATGCTGACCTTGTACAATCTCATAGAGAATCTGGATTAGCCACCAACCAAAAAAGAAAGAAAGTGATGGGTTTGCAATTTGTTTGTTTGTTTAAAACATTTATATAGCCACTCATATTCTAATCAAATCTGGACAGCTCTCAATCAAAATTTAGAACAATGCATATTAAAACTATAAAACTAAACAGATTAAAAGATTAAAAATAACAAAGACCTGGCACTGTCAAACTTCTATTGTGTAATTATCCAATTTTACTCCAGCACTTGGTGAAGACCTAGGTCTTTAAAACTTTATGGAAGGCTAAAAGGGTGGAGGGTCTTCCTAACTTCAGAGGGCAGAATGTTCCCTAGGGCACTGCCATGAAAAAGGAATACTTCCTAGTTGCCATCAGATGACAATACTTAAGGGAGGAGACCAGAAGCATGCCCACCCTATTTGACCTGCTAAGTCAAGTAGATGTTTTTAGGCACTCCTGTCAATAATCTGGCCTTATGACACATAGGGCTTTAAAAGTATTACTGGTTTAATAAAATGGCTGCCATTTGCAACTTTTCTGAAAATGAGAATTTTTTTGTAAGCTGTTAAAATAAATAGAGACTTTTACGTAAGTTTTCCTGATGTATCCTTTGCACACAAGTTTCCCCTTTAAAATAACATAAGCATATAAATCCTTGATGTAAAACTTCTAAAATAAATTTTCCTTGGCAGATTTTTTTTAAATAAACAAGTTTGAATCTATGTTTAAAACTACAAATATCTCCAGTGTAAATCTTTGTTTAAATTCAGAACTCATTTTAATTCAAAATTTTGTCCACAGAAAGACAAACTGTAGGACACCTCATCCGTTCTGTTTTTCTGCTTGTGGCACTATCCATTTAGGTCCCAGGCATCTGTTCTAATAGATCTTAGGAATGAAAAATAAACTTATCACAATTAGAAACTCCCACTGTTATCCCAGTTTTAGAGATTATTTTCTGTATCCTCCTTCACTGCCATGTATTTCTAGAAGATGGAGATATTTCTGTAGGAAGCACTAAAAAAAGAAGAGGAGACGAGAGGAGAGGAGACGAGATGAGAGGAGACGAGAGAAGAGAAGAGAAGAGAAGAGAAGAGAACCCTTCAAGAGTAGGAAACATTTCAAAACTTATTTCTTTTGTTCTGCATTGCTTCAGGACCAAATAACTTATACTCAGTTCCACATATCTCCAAAAAAATTTACTCCTGATTTGAACCTGCCCAAGGCTTTTAGCATTCTGTTTATTTGTACAGCATAGTGGGACATGGGTACTGGATGAGATGTCTATCAGACTAAGACTATCTATGGTACTTTGCTCATTAAAGAATTCTGAGAGCTTCTCACAGAAAAGTCTGGTTGAATAATGAACTGGGCTGACAACTTTTAAATGAGAACAGAATTCATTCTCTAGAGTCTTGTTAGAGTTGTATTAGTTAAACTCCACATCAGAGTTCTGGTCTTCTTAGAGTTCTATCATATCCATCGAAGCAAGTGTTTTAATGTTACTCCCAAAGGGACACAAAATAAATGTTTTTGTACCATTTCTTGGACTCTTTTCTTTCTTGTTTATGCAATTATATGAATCACTATGATACTAAAAAGTAATACATTTATAGTTTCTATTTTAGATTTGTATTCTAACTATGTCCTAGGTATTCAGCAAATATATGGTGTTATCCTATAATATCGTAGTAATAGTCATACAAATTAGGCTAGACTAAAACTAGATTCATATTTTATGCTTCTCCAGTGTCTGTATGGGACATCCACATATCTTCCACCTAATTCAAATCCACTGCAAATGTGCCTGTATTTAGAGCTCCATTTTCTGATCTGAGTCAACTTAAGCAACTACATACTGCACTTAATTCCAATTTAGTGCCATCCCCAGTTTTGACTGATTGCAGTACCTGGCATATTCCCTCTCATCTGGTAGCTGGTCATGAATTGCATGTACATTTCATCCAGGGTTATATGGCTGCTGTATTTTTTAAAGGTTAGCAGCTTCCTTACCTCCTCTCCCCCAGCCTGTTGATCTAATCTGGCCCATAAAGACCATGGAATTCACTAAAGTTCCTATAGCAACTCTTTATATCTGCCTAGTCAGGTGAGCCATTGTCTCTTTTCTTTCATATTCTGCATGCACCATACTGTAATAGTTCTCTTATCTTTCTTAAACTAAGTTGCAATATAGACATATTGGAATGCAACTACAAAGTTTCGATAATACTACTTTTTCTTTTTTTTGCTATGGATGTGTACCTAAGTTCTTTGTTCCTGAAAAACTTCTTTGTCCCACAGTAGAATGAAAGCATGAAGAAAAAACATGTTCCCTTTGCTTTAATCATAGTAGCATCACAACAATATGATGCAATGAAGAAAAAAAAGGATTTTCAATACTGTCAAATATGATAATTTAGAAAAGATGTGTGAAATCATCCTTGTGCCCCAACATTTGTGGAAACAAAGGGATGAGTGAAGAGGGAACACTCACTAAAATAAAAACACAAGCACTGATAGAATTCAATTCATTCACTGAATGGATGGGAATAGAAGGAAGCAAAAGAACAACCAGAACTATATTTTATATTGAGAATCTGCCCTGTTGCCAAACTACTCCAGTCTGGATTGGAATTTTTTTAATCAGGTTCAGAATCAGATGCAAGTACATATTAAGGCTGAAGTACATTCCAAGCTAGAAAAGTCTGTTGTAATGCATTACACTTTAATTGAGTACAAATTATATACAGTAGAACAGAGGTCCCCAACCTTTTGGGCACCAGGTACTGGTTCCATGAAGTATTTTTTTCTGCAGACCAGACGGGGCGTGGTTTTGTGTGCTGCCTGCATCCCGCGGGTGGGGCTTTGCTTGTTTGTTTGGCATTTTTTCCATTTTCTTGATGGAAATTCAGAACTAACACAAATCCTGTAAATAATAATTAAGCCTTTGATCAAAGATTTCCAATGAGGGACAGCACACACAATCTTCTACTGCAGGGGTCCCCAACCCTGGTCCATGGAACCAGGCCATGGCATGCCAGCAACCAGTCCAAACAAACAAGCAAAGCCCCATCCACAGGATGCAGGCAGCACACAAAACCACGCCCCGTCTGGTCTGCGGAAAAAAATATCTCCATGGAACTGGTACCTGGTGCCCAAAAGATTGGGGACCTCTGTTCTACTGTATATAATTTGAACTCAATTAAAGTGTAATGCATTACAACAGACTTTTCTAGCTTGGAATGTACTTCAGACTTAATATGTACTATGAATACAGTTTCTTGGTTTTTAACCATATTGGCTGGAAATTTATTTTATTTGTTTGTTTGTTTATTTTCAATCCACCTTACTGCAGAAATAACTGCTGGCCATAGAATCTTGTGAATTGAATACCAGGGTGGGAAACCATTTTTAAATTATTTGCTTTAATTGTTTCTGAATATGCACTATTGCTAAATGATCTGTACTAGCATTGAATTATACCAGTTCAAAGCATCATAGTCTTTGCTTACTTAGTAGGACCATATAATAATTCTAGGCAGATAATAGTTTTTCCCATTGCTGATAATGATGCCAATATTAGGGACAGAGAACGTGGCTTTATCCTTCCAAAATAATATTTTAAAAAATATATGTTTTTCCTGTTCCATCTCTCTTTCTTTCTCTCTCTGGGTTTGTGTGTCTGGGTGTGTGATTAATTTTCTAGGAAGCAAATGAAAAATATTCAGTTCCATTGCCTATGACATATTGAATCACTGTATCTGTTACATTAATGCATCTCCTAGGGCTCTCAGAAAAAATAGAAAATTGTAATTCCAGATTGAAAGGCATACCCCAACCTAATTTAACTAAGCTTTATTTGTTTGCTTCAAGGAACTTTCCTCTTCATCTTAGTACACATTTTTTCAATATTTTAATCACTATAAAAGTGGTTCTGACATAGCTTTGTATATTACAAGAGTCTGGGTATATTGATTTGATTACTGGGAGCTCTTCACTTGTATTTCTTTCTTAAGACAACACTTAGTTGAATACTGGTTAAAGTTGCAGGTAGATAAAACACACTAGGTGGTCATTACTTCTGTACTTTTCAGAAGAACAAAAGTTCTCTTGTTGGGAACCAGTATGCTGAAATACTCTGATTTGTATCCAGATCTAGAAAGGCATTTCTACTGGTATTGAGAAAAAAACAAAGAATAAAGTATTGTGAGTATATTTTCAACAAAACAGTCTAGACCTTTACAAATCAGGCACAGCTATATAGCTGCTCAAATGTTTAGATAGAAGTACAGTATGCCTTCAAAACCACTGTTAATATACACAGAGAGAGGAAGATAATTTATTTTTCTCAATGCACTTTTTGCACTAAATAACTTCCTTGCCCCCCACATACTTTCCTAGTACCAACTCAGCATGAAGTGAAATATGTATACTAGCAGTTAAAGTATTTTAGCAACACTGCAATGAGTGGCTTCTCATAGCTCCACAGATTCTGTCTCAAAGTATTTAATATTTGTCTATTTCCTGAAGTGTATTCAGGCTGACATTATGCTTCCATTCACTGCTATCACATTTAACCTTCTCATTTTAATCTGGTATGTCTCAGAACTTTGGTGCAATGACTTCTTTCTATATTGCAGAAGAATGGAGCACATGGAGAAGAAAATCTTTTATGTTAAAGCTGCTCAATTCCATAATGGCATAACTTTTTATTATCATTCCTTGTCTCCCAAGAATTCAGCACATCCTAATGTTTGATATCTAATATTTCTGAGAACCTTCACTATTCTTTTAAAAAAAGGAACTTGCACATTTAGTCAATAACAGATACTTAAAATAGTCTTAAATGTTTTGGCCAACCTAATGTGTGAATCTTGTCACAAAGACAGATTCATGGCCAACTTAATATTATTTTTGGATGAAGATTCAACATTTTACCCTGATCTTCTTGTCACTACTTTGGTTGTTTTGTGCTTGGGTTTGACAAAGAAGGTTTGGCAGGCAGTAGAGAAGGAATCCAACTTCTTTATGAAATAATTTTTCATTCTTTCTTTCTAAACTTTTGCTCTAGGATGCTCTTAGGACTTACGGGGTTTCATGTTTCCATTTAACTTATAAATCAATTACACTATTTATAAGATCTGCTGTTTTAATGAACTTTTATTTTTTGTATGATTGCTGATTAATCTTTACATTTATCCCATGATAATCAACCAGCCTCTCCACAGCGTGATTATATAACTCAATACATTGCATTAATATCAGAAAGCTGCCTAGTATCTTGCGGTTGCTACAGCTCCTCTTTCTGTATCACTTGTAGATCAGTTTCTAACAAAACTCCCTACTGCAGAAAGCTGGATTTAACTGACACTATATGAACAATCTCTTTCAAATGTGTAGTTGAAAGGTTACCTTAGAGCTTGGAAGAGCTTAAACCTTTGACTTGGCAGCACTCTCTATTCAATATTAGCAGCTGCTTGTCAGTTCTGGAGTACATCAGGGGCTCTGGGAATAGTTTTCTAACTGCATTTAAATTTGGGCACCTTGGAGACAAGACACTCTGGCCTTCTGTGCTCCTTCTCTCTCCTAGCTCTTGCCCCAGATATGCCAGACATTTAATTCACTGGTGCAGAGAATTGCAAGGCTTCCCAATACTACCAATTAGAGAGGTTGTGGCTGTAAAAAAATCATTGCCAATAATGATAATTATACTGACAGGAGAGAACCACGGGGATTCTGTCAATGGTAGTTTGTTACAATAATGATAAAGGAACTTTTCCACTTATGTAGCAAAAGAAATGTGTACTAGAAGCTCTACCTATCAAGAGGTTGATTACAGACCAGTCCAGTCCAGTGCATATTCCTTCAAACACCTGGAAAAGATCTGGCAATCCTATCTAATATATTGAAATCTGACATTACAGTACTTTGTGAATTTTTGTTTCTGAAAAATATAAGTGTATAGTGTATATGCCAAGGAGCAGAAATTCACAAACTAATGTTTTCTTCATTATCTCCATGACAGGGGGAAAATGTTTCTTTAAATTAATGACAATTGCATGAATTTCTGATCAAGACCCAAAGATGGTAATGAACTGGACAATCTTTTGGCGACTAAGGATCATATTATTTGTAAGGATGCTGAGTCTATGAAACAAGTTGGCCATATTAAATACATGGATGAGCCTGTTTTCTTTTTAAAATAAAGATACATTCATTTTAATACTTACACTACAGTATGGATATGTTTCAAATGTAAAAGATAAATAATTTATAGTATAAATTTCAGCTATTATAAACAAGAACCCAAGAAAGGGAACTGTGAATTGGCTGTTTCTGCTTTAAAAGAAACAAACAATGGCCAGTCTAACTCTAGAGTTTACTTGGAAAGTGCAGATAATATCCTTTTAATTTATATAAAAAAGAGATGCTAGCACAGAACATAGAACAAGACAGAATAATAGAATTGGAAGGGATCTTTGAGGTCTTCTAGTCCAACCCCCTGCTTGAGCAGGAGACCCTGTACCATTTCAGATAAATAGTTGTCCAGTCTCTTTTTGAAAGCCTCCAGAGATGGAGCATCCACAACTTTTGAAAGCAAGCTGTTCCATTGGTTGCTTGCTCTCATTGTTAGGAAATTTCTCCTTAGTTCTAAGTTGCTTCTCTCCTTGGTTAGTTTACATCCATGGAAACTAAATCCATGAAATCTACCCTTGGTTAGTTTGCATCCATTGTTTCTCATCTTATTCTTGGTGCAGGTGAATGTGGAAGGAAGTATATGGTATATTTACTTAGTAGATGAATAATTGTGAATCTGCACCTTCAGCCTAGATCTTTGATCACAGAAATAATAGCTGCATAAACATCTGAGCATCCTCATAATGTGTGAATGTAACTTCCATCAGGTGGGAACTCTGCTTGGAAACAGCAGTGATAATTTATGTCTTCATTAGTAATATATAGCATCTGCTAGAATATCCAACATAGCCATACCAAAATAACAGTAATGAGGACAAGTTTTAAATCATTTCAATGATACCTATGAAAGCTAGGTTATAAAGGACTGTAAACAATAGTGGGAAATTATTGAAGTGACTATAAGAATTTTATGTCTAATATCCCAACACATTTTTTCAAGCAAAATGCGTATATAAAAAACCTCTGCTCTGGATGAGGGTGCCTATTTTCTATTCCGAGATATTTCCCTAAAATCAATATGGGGAACCTTTTGGTTTGGGAGTTTAGAAAGACAACACTTTTTTGTCCTTTTCAGAGCTCATGCTGCACAATCATGTTCCTCAAATCTAGTGCCAGAAAATGGAAATTTGGGAGCATTTTATTCTTTATTTCCCCAAGAATTATTATTTTAAGAACAGGTGTATGGAAGCTTTGCTAAGTTTAAAACACTTATTTACTTATTCTCATTTCTTTGAAAAAGCCAACTCCTAAAAGCTTTCAAAAGGAACAAATATTTGCTTCCAATCCTCTGATGACCTGTTCCTGGTCTCTTTTTGAAGATGTTTCTTTAAAAAGTGCCACCTTAAGCTGCAAAAAGCTTGCCCATACTAAAAGCTGTATGATAATGAGAAGTGCAGCATGAATACTTTTCCTTATTATTATTGTCCCTATGATACATAAAACTTCCCATTTTCCTATTTGCATACTGAACTTAAAGATAGATGGCTCTGTATTGTGAAAGGCAGAGACAACCCTATAGAATAGTTGTTTAAATCATATTCAGAAAAATACTTTCCATGTCTACCTGGCTCTGAAGCCTGTCTATCCTTCCTTGGCAGTAGCATTCAGCCAAAGTGTCATTCCAACAATTTTATACGTAATTTTTCAGGATGCAATACCACAAATCACAAGAATTAAGAATGGATAGAGAACAAAGACAGAAAAGGTGCTTTTATATTAGACTAATGCAACCGGAGGCCCCTATTTTTCCTCTGAATGTCTTGATGTTGCTCCCCTCCAGCCTTTTGTAAGCTACTACTATGTTTATAACTTTTAATATTACACAAGAAGGATATTATTCAACAAATGGATTGGCAACAATCATACTGATGATATCTAATTTTAATTTAACCAAAATCTATATGAAATTAAAATCAAAATTCATTTTAGTCCTTGCCTGCTTGTTTTTTTGAACTATGATAAATGTAACCACTCAGATGCCAAATATAGCCCTAAATCTGTACATTCAATATTATTGCCATACAGTAGTTATAGAATTTGAGGCAGAAATAGTGATAGAGAAAAGGGTGGAAAGCATAACTGTATTTTTTTTCTATTTTTTTTGTTTCTCTATTTCTTAATTTCTATCTTGCTTCTTACTTGTTTTCCATATTTTACCAGACTGAAAAAAATTGTGTTATGAATGCTATAAACTGCAGTATTGCCTTCCAACCTTTAGAGTGTTGAACAGGGCCACTTGGTTTTGTATTGTTGTCTCTGAAAAGGACAGGGATAAGTATGATTGAAATTAGGTATAAGAACAGGAGGCCTGTGAGAGACAGTCAGCCACAATTTTATATTGAAATACTTAACTCCATCACTCCAATTTTTTATAAAACCACTCTTGTGCTTAATGGAAAGCTGGAAGTAACATTTATTTCACAGGTTATAAATTATCACTTCCTGTTAAGATGAAAAGATATGTTGCCTTTAATAGGGTTGTAAAAGCCTCAACCTCAGAAAAAGGATGGTGGTTTACAAAGTATAACCAGTTTGGGATATCTTTACATTCCTTCTTTATCAGTAAAGGTGGTCACCACCATTCCACTGCACCAACAGACAGTCCGCAAGGGGATCAGGGAATCCCTGCTCTTAGATATAAATAGAATGCTAAATTAAATGTATCCAATTTCCAACATTTATGTAGTCCAGCACTCCATTTTGCCTTTCAACAGTTCATATTAAATATGGCTAATAAGAGTCTGTGAGAATCTAACTTACAGATGTTACTGCAAGATGAGGTATAATGGAAGACTGTTTCCCATGTAGTATGTCATATATTTGTACTTACGCTAATGAGCTGAGTGAAGGGAAGATTGAGTGGAACTCCCTACAGAATATTTGTATCACATGCCCATACAACTTCATATAAAGATGGAAAATATTTCACTATTGCATTTTTTTAAAAAAAATTCTTTTCCATTTGCATTTTTCACAATTTAAGAAAAGAAGTTACTCAGTTTGAAAGGTGTATGCACAAAAATACACCATGTAACTAATTCTGTGAAGGAAGAGTCATAGCAGAAAACATTGCTGATTTGTTGAGGCAAATTTAACAGCTTTACTCAGAAACATTCACTGATATAACACCTTGGTTGGAGTAACTCACTACAAATATAACAATATTCTTGGGAGAAAGTTTTCAAAGAACAGTGAGATTGTTTTGATGATGATGATATAACCGTAACTATTTCTTATTAGAATTTTTTTTTTAAAGAGAAGATGCTAAGATTCCATGCAGCCATTCTAGGTTTAGACTGATGGAGACATTACCCAGGGAATACACTTATGAATATATGACAGATTACATAAGTTTCACCACATTTCTTTGCCATTAGAAAAGACTACCTGTTTATACTTCTGGCACTTCATTAGATTAGATAACATTTATTGTCATTTTTTACTGTGGGCACACTGACACACATTAAAAAATGAAATTCTGTTGCCTACTCTCAAAAATGTACACATACTTACATACATAATACACAGGTTCTAAACACACACTTCATGTTCTAAAGATCACTGTTTCCAAACTAGAAATATACAAAGATTTGATTGAATGTTGAATTCTATTTGCATGTAATCTCTACATTCAAAATAGTTTTACTCCCTGAAGCAGACTAAGTCTAAATCATCCAATCCTGAATCAATTTGATAATTGATAATTCAGACAATTCAGGTCTTCTCTGCATATTTAAGGGTTTTCAGAAAAATCATCTTGATTTGATCCTCTAAATGAAAATGTCAAACTGCAGATTCAGGTCATATAGGAAATTATCTATCTATCTATCTATCTATCTATCTATCTATCTATCTATCTATCTATCTATCTATCTATCTATCTATCTATCTATCTATCTTCAGTCAGCATGGAAATATAAAAATAAGGGGAAAGTTTAAATGCTCCACCAAGATTCACTTCAGACATGAAGGCATCACACTTTCCTTCTTTGATGTTCCCACCATTCAATATTCAAAACCAAAGTTTCCCAGAGGTGAAAACTCAGTTTTAATTAATTCAAAAAAACCTGTCAATAAACTTATTCATCATGGAGTTGTCTAACAAAATTATATAACCTGTTAAATTAGTGACCATGGCAAGTCTGTATGTGAACCATATTTCATGAATTCTGACTCAATCAGTTCCTATTATTTGTGATTTTCAGTTTTAATATTTTGAGGAAAGCAGGGAGAAAAAAACAAAAGTTTTACCAATCCCAATCTATCATTTTACTTGATATAAATCTTGCTTTCTCTGTCTCTGTCTCTGTCTCCCTCTCTCTCTCTCTCTCTCTCTCTGTGTGTGAGTGTGTGTGTGTGTGATCACTACCTTCTCTATCTTTCCCTTCAATATCTAATGTTATTGAATACAACTGACTGCAATAGAAAACATACAGTATATGCATGAGACATACACCAAGCCTATTTATTTTGAATTGATTTTTAATTTTTAATGCAATAGTTCAGGACAGACGTGAGATTGCCCATAGTTAAATTTCTAGCCATCCTTCAATTACCTTGAAATGTTTTCACAGAATTTTCTATTCTTCATATTCTACCATTAAATACAGATCTAAACACAGCAAGAGTTTGTAAAATACAGTAGAGAAATATATTGATTTTTGTAAATTCACATACAATTTTATTGTGCATTTTGTTTCTAAATATGATTATTTTCTCTCTCAACAGGTAGATTTCTTTAAAGTTTGATTTGGCAGGATAGCAACAGTTAGTGGAAATCTGTCTTAATTATATTTATTTTGAAATATTGTTATATTGGGGGTTAAGAAAAGTGCTGAACTTTCAGGAAAGTGAAAAATCAGCTTGGCATGCCCTTGGATTTGCACAGATCAAAAATGTTCATAGTTTCATTAATACTTCATTAGGTATTAGAGTCAATTCTCAAGTTCCTCAGTGTTTCAGTGTCTCTCATATAACAGATATTTCCCATTCCATCTTACAAAAAAGGTAAAAATAGGTCCGAAATGCAACCTTAAATAGATTCAGTACGTATAATGAAAGTTTAATACAATTATTCAGTATCTTACAGATATAATTATATGTGGTCAAATAATCACTCAAGAAAACAGTGAGGAAAATATTTCTATTTGACTATGAAGATTCTCACGCATCCAGAGGTGCTTCTTTTTTTTTTTTTTCCAATAGGCAACTAGACTTTCTTGTGTTTTTTTTCTTGAAGAAGTTTCACTTCTCATCCAAGAAGCATCCTAAGTTCTGACTGAATGCTCAGCCATCCAATCAGAACTGAGGATGCTTCTTTGATGAGAAGTGAAATATCATCAAGAAAAAAAAACTGCTTTCTTTATAAAATAAAAAGATGAAAAAAATACCTTTAGGATATACAGTATATGGTAAATGCCAAGATCATTATAATTTCATGATATATGATTTTTCAAATGTTAAATATAAACATTTAAATATGGAAGAGTCCCCTCAGACACTTTTATTTTTTTATTTTATTTTTTTCCAAAATTATTTTTCATTCTGGTAAGTAATTTATCTTCTGTTATTATAGATATTTTGTCTCAGGGAAGAAAGAACACAAATCAGATATTGTTCTTGTCAGTGTTCATAACTCCAAGAATTTTTTAGAAGTGAAATAGTCAATTGTTCATAGCACAGTAGTAGTGGAATTTTCTTCCATTAATCCAAAACAATCTTCTCCAAACAAGTTGCCAACTAGATTTATCAGCAAAACCCCCAAATTACAGCTATAGGAAGGAAATCTTAGGAGTTTCTGTCCCAACAGATCTAGAGTATACTAGATAGAAAAGCTTTGTCTGAGAGCTGCGAATCTCTCAAATTATTAATTAAGAGGTTGAAATTGCTGAACAGTTGCACTGTGTGAAAATGGCAGAACCATTAATTGAATTACAGTGCACATATTAATTTCTTGTCATGTGCATTAGAAATGTATCAACCTTATAACTCATTAAAAAAAACAAGAAAGAGAAATAAAGAACTTCAAATAAAATAAAATTTGAAATAAAAGCCTTCTTTTAGAAACTGAGCATGTATCCTTTAATTTAAAAGAGATTTGCTCAGTTTCTAAAATAAGGCTTTTATTTCCTTTAAATTATTATTTATTGCCAATGAAAAATCTTAAGGGTAAATGTACAAAAGGGATATAACAGATACTCTTTAAATGTCACAGCACCAAACAATTTTCAAAATAAATTGCCCACATTTTAAACAGTGCTATGATTGTGGGATAATTTGGATGGACATTGAATTACATACTTTGCTGCAGCACTCTAGACTTGCTTGCACAAATCTTCTCAATCTTTTTCTCAGCCCTTCCTGAGCAATTATGTGACTGCTTTTTAAAAAGCCTGATGTGACTGAAGGCATACTAGATTTCAAAAAGTAAACAAAAAAACCCCCCAAAAGTGCTTTTTCAAAAGGCAACTAGACTTTCTTTGTTTTTGCTTGAAGACATTTCATTTCTCATCCAAGAAACTTCTTTGGTTTTGAAGAAGCTTCTTGGATGAGAAGCAAAATGTCTTCAAGCAAAAAAAAGAAAGTCCATTTGCTTTTTGAAAAAGAACCTTTGAGACAACCATGGCCTGGATGTCTGAGAATCTCCATAGATATAAAGAAAAAAATCATTCCAACCCATTCCATCCCAAAATTCCAATCAGAAAACAATCTTATAATAATTGAAAGAAAGTGGTATAATAGATTGGAAATCTGCTTCCAAATGCAGACAGCTAAATTGAGCAAACCTATCCTGCTAAACCTATTTCTACTTTCAGATAAAATTTAGAAAAGACTGGCGAGGCTGGAATGCTATTACGAGTCAATATAAACTGGTCTAGATCACTGATTTGATTTCGATGGAAAACCTTTATGTTATGTAAATTTCCCAAGTGCGAAATTGCTCAGCTATTTTCATACAAATGAGTGGTCACAGTTGATGCTATGAACTTCTTATGTTCAGTATCTGTCATATCTCATTCTTCTGTCTTAGTGCTATGTGACAAAATATTGGAGAATGTCTTGGATTGTAGCGGGAATAATTCTTTATGAGAAGAAGCTATTCTGCAGGGATTCTTAAATAAAGCAAAAGGAAAGGAGTTTAAACCAATCATGCATCAACTTCCACACCATTCTGTGATTAATTTTGCCTTGTATTCAAAGCTGTATTCTGAAGGCTGAAATTGATTTATTAATAAAAGACTGTACCCCAGTTAGCTTTCCTGAATAGAGAAGGACAGTATAAAAACGCAAGAGGCATTGGAGGTTTAACTGCTGAATAAGTTGAGAATGTTAGGTAGAGTTGTGTGAACAGAAAAAGGAAATGAGAAAAGTCTGTGACACCAGAAAGCTGAACAGCTCCTTGACAAGGATTTTCAAGAAAATAAGAAAACTGTGAATATAAGTGCGAATATGTACATTTGTGAATGTAAAAAACTTAAGATACCAACACAACCATCACTGTCTATAGATACAGACTCAAACAAAAGTCTGTCAAAGATGCCTCATTAGAAGGGCTTATATTCATTCATTGTCTCAATTTAAGTGGTCTTTATGCATGATTCATTTGTGAATTTCAATGGAATTTTTAAATCTCTGAGAGATTTTTCTGTTCTCTAAGGGAGCTTCACTAAGCTAAGCACTTACATTTGACAGCTCTGCAGGTATCACACCAATCCAGCTATTCCTTTTGTGCAAGTTACTAAAACTACAGTCTTATGCCTTTTATGTTTTATTTTCATTCATTTATTTATTTCATTATTCCTCACCCCCCCTCCCCGAACCAAGTCTGAATCATACTCAAATCTCACACAGAAACATTGTGAACTGTTGTGTTTTTAAATCAGCCTTCAGAAACAGGGTACATTAAGTAAGACATGGTTGGTTTGTTTCCATGGCAACAAGATCAGGCCCAGTTTGGAGAATAAGGCAAAAAAGATAGAACAGGAAGAGGATTTGCATGCATTGCAACAGTTCTGTATAACTATCCAGTGATTCTGTACCATTTGCAGAATAAAGCTTGGGTACCTTGTGTGGAAAGAAATCTTATTAGTGGCTGGCAAAACACTTAGCAGAAGAAGCAGAGGAAAAAGAAGTGAATTATTGTGATTTGCTGGCTGGCACTGAGTGCGGGGAATCTAAAAAGAATGGAAAAAGTCCTGATAGTTATGTGTGAGCACAAACCAGCAATTCTGGGTAGAGATGGCATAAGGAAAGCAAAAACTCTGAATGAACTAAGGTTAGAGCAGAAGGCCAAGATTAATAAAAATGACCTCTTTAGACATGGTTCAAAATAAAATAAGAAAACAATCAGTGTACCAACTGCTTAATGAAGATGGGGAAATGATAAAAACAAAATTATTCAATGCCTGTTTTTATTCAGTGTTTTCTAACAAACAGGTATATGAAAAATGGAGCAGATTTGATGCTTAAGACTCCAATGTGATAGGTAATAAGGTAATAAATAGACTACTACTGGACCAAATATATAAGGACACATATAACTAGCTACCATGTTTTAGCAAAAAAAATAATATTTATATAGTGTACCCATTTAGTAAATGCTTATAATCAGCAAAATGAAATATTCTAGAATGAATTCTTCATTTGAAAACATGAAAGAAATCATGACAGAATTAATCATAATACTTATGATTTGGACATTTGTACGACACATGGGTTCAGTTGAAAGGACATGAGAAATGAAACCCAAGAGCAGTGGCCAAACTGAAAATAGTGTCAGTCAGAAAATAATGATAATCTCTTCCTTTCCCACCTCTCAAAATGGCAATATAGTTGTTTAGACAAGCAGAAGATTGCCATTCAGAGTTCAATACATTGTGCGATTTATTGGTATAATAAGGCAAGTGGGCTAGTTAATTCAGTTGTTCATTTCTTTTCATTCAGTTTTTTTCTCCAACAGTATAAGGTAGCTCCTATCATCTTCCAATTGGTTTTCATTCCAGTGGGTGATGAGCATGGCCCTAACACTATTAAGTAAAAGAGTAAATAATCTAAACACAACTAACAAATATAATTCATATCTTGGTGGTGATGCATATGGAGACATATGGAGACACATGAAAACAAAGTGAAGGGAGAGTTTGATTAAAGATTTGCAAATAAAATTGAGCAATTATGTTCCATTTGCTATTCTGAGTTGACTTTCTATCTGTACTTTCCCTTGTATTAACATATATACAGATTACCAAGTGGGAGAATATGAGAACACATTTCCAGTAGCACTAATTAGAACACAAATATTTCCCCATTTTTCATACTGAGGCAGTTTATTTTAGCTGATCAGCTGTGAATATCTCTAAGCAGCTTGTGTTCGAATTGAGAAATAGACTAAAGAGGCAATTTTATTGGAATTCTGAATCAATAAACCTATGCAACTGTTCTTAAAACATTATGTTGCCTTATGTGGTTAGTATGCTTGCTAAGGATAAATATCCTAAATCTACTCAAGACATCCGTGATTTGATGAGTTTAAGTCTCAGGGCAAGATGAAATGCATTCTAGGCACAGAAGAAGATAGCTAAATTTGATCTAGTCAATTCTTTATGAATTACTTTTGAGAAATTCTGGGAGAGAGATGGATGAAAAGGTGGAAGAGCAAGTAATTTTCCCCCTCAAAAAGAAGAAAAATTAAGCTATATGGAAATATAAATTGATCAGTTTTCCATCAAAATGTGAGGAAATACTAGTACACCATTAAAAAGATCAGTCTACAAGCACCTTGAATATAGTTCACTAACTACCAGAAATCAGCAAATCTTACAAGGCTCTGTGTTGCTTGTTATTTGATTGAACAACTTCATTCTCACAGTGTAGGGATACATTGGACATAATATATCTTGATTTCAAATAATGTTTGACATGTGACATACTAATTAGCAAGCTAACGTAAAGGATAGCAAGCTTGGCAATTAACTGGGAATATAACTGCACTGAAAATTATACTTGAGGAGTGCTTTTCAATACTCATTAAATTGCAAAGGAACTATTGAATCAGTCATAGACCATCTACTGCAGCGGTTCTCAACCTGTGGGTCACGACCCTTTTGAGGGTTGAACAACGCTTTCACAGGGGTCGCCTAAGACCATCGGAAAACACATATTTCTGATGGTCTTAGGAACCAAGACACTAGTGAGAATTTCTGCTCAAGGCTAGCTCCGCCAGCCAGCTCGGGCAGACAGGAAAGCAGCCACCTCAGCAGCATGGCGGGGCTGCGCTACCCATCACAGAGCAGCTACTGCCACGTCGCCACGGCTATGAACCTCCTGCTCAGCATCTTTCAGGTCCTCTTGCCTGGCTTCCGTCTGGGAGAAGCACAGGGCCAAGGTAAAAAAAAAGCCTGGCAAAATGGCATCATCTGTAGTGGGAGGTGAAGGGGGCAGGGGGGTGGGTGGGGGTTGACCAGAAGGGAACCGGGTCTGATAAGGGCGAAAGTTGAGTGAGGTTTTCCCCCTCACCCCTCTCTCTGCCTCCTTTTGTGCAGCAGCATCTCTGGCTGCTGCCTTCCCAGTTGCTGAGAAAGGGAAAAAAAAGAGCTGTGAGCGAGTTCCCCTTTCTGCCTCGTTGCTTAAAGCTCTTTTTTTAAATGACCACTCGTTCAGAACTCCTCAGGGCTTGTTTGCACGAGCTTGTGGCAGATCGGTAAATAAAGGGGTGGGGGAGCCAAACCGCTCAAGGTGTTTGCACCCTGAATGTGTGGACGCTGCTTTCATGACTTGCCACCACCGCCCCCTCTCTTCCCGCCCTGCTCTGGCAATGTGCTGCCGCTACTGCTGCTGCTGCTGGCTGAGCTGAGCTGAGCTGAGCTGCGGCGCTGAGCCGGTCCCCACGCCTCCTGGTTGCCCTGTTGCACTCTGCCCCCAGCTGCCCTCCACGCCGCACTGGAGCCTCCCCCATGCCACCCAGCCCACCTCCCTCACCATCGGAGGCCGCCTCGGCCCTCTGGCGCCCAGCGCAGCCCTACGACTGGCAGGCAGGAATGGCTCCTTCCCGGCTCGCTGGGCTCCAGGCCTCAGAAGCGGCCAGATGGCGGCAATGCCCGCATGTGCATCGGAGGCCAGCCAGCCTGGGAGGGGAGAAGTGGCACCTTCCGAGTGGAAGCTAGCACTCCGGCCGTGCCCCTCTCACGTGCAATGAGTTAGGGAAGGGTCATAGCAGTGAAGGGCTGCACAAAGTGGAAAGGTGCTGCCATGACCCCGCCACTGCGATGGCGCTCAGGAGGCTGGAGGGGTGGGCAGGTCCCGGGGGGGTGGCTGGGAGAGGGCAAGAGTTGGGAATGCTGGAAGTTGCAGTTCATCACCATCTGGAAAAACATGACTCTCCAAAGATCAATCCTTCTTTCTTTCCTTCCTTTCTTCCTTCCTTCTATCCATCCATCTCCTTACCTTTCCCTTCAATCTCTCCTTGCTTCCTTCCTTCCTTCCTTTCCCCCTCAATCTTCTTCCTTCTCCATCTTCTTTCTTTCCCCTTCAATCTTCCTTCCTTCCTTCCTTCCTTCCTTCCTTCCTTCCTTCCTTCCATCTCCATCTCCATCCCTTCCCCTTCAATTTCTCTCTCTCGTTCCTTCCTTCCTTTCTTTTCCCTTCAATCTCCTTTCTTCTCCATCTCCTTCCTTTCCCTTTCAATCTTCCTTCCTTCCATCTCCATCTCCATCCCTTCCCCTTCAATCTCTCTCCTTCCTTCTCCATCTCCTTCCTTTCCCCTTCAATCTTCCTTCCTTCATTTCCCCTTCAGTCTCCTTTCTTCTCTATCTCCTTCCTTTCCCCTTCAATCTTCCTTCCTTCCTTCCATCTCCATCCCTTCCCCTTCAATCTCTCTCCTTCCTTCCTTCCTTCCTTCCTTCCTTCCTTCCTTCCTTCCTTCCTTCCTTCCTTCCTTCCTTCCTTCTCCATCCTTTCGCCTTCAATCTCTCTCCTTCCTTCCTTCCTTCCTTCCTTCCTTCCTTCCTTCCTTCCTTCCTTCCTTCCTTCCTTCCTTCCTTCCCCTTCAATCTCCTTCCTTCTCCATCTCTTTCCTTTCCCCTTCAATCTTCCTTCCTTCCATCTCCATCTCCATCCCTTCCCCTTCAATCCCTCTCCTTCCTTCTCCATCTCCTTCCTTTCCCCTTCAATCTTCCTTCCTTCATTTCCCCTTCAGTCTCCTTTCTTCTCCATCTCCTTCCTTTCCCCTTCAATCTTCCTTCCTTCCTTCCATCTCCATCCCTTCCCCTTCAATCTCTCTCCTTCCTTCCTTCCTTCCTTCCTTCCTTCCTTCCTTCCTTCCTTCCTTCTCCATCCTTTCGCCTTCAATATCTCTCCTTCCTTCCTTCCTTCCTTCCTTCCTTCTCTCCTTCCCCTTCAATCTCCTTCCTTCTCCATCTCCTTCCTTTCCCCTTCAATCTTCCTTCCTTCCTTTCCCTTTCAATCTCCTTCCTTCTCCATGTCCTTTCTTTCCCCTTCAATCTTCCCTTCTTCTTTCCCCTTCCCTCCCTCCCAATGTTTTTGAGCAAGGAAGAGTAAGCTTCTCCAGCAAGCATTGCAATATTGTTTTTGTGATTAATCATTATACTTCAATTATGTTCAACCCTGCATATCAGATATTTACATTATGATTCATAACAATAGCAAAATTACAGTTATGAAGTAGCAACGAAAATAATTTTATGGTTGGGGGTCACCACAACATGAGGAATTGTATTAAAGGGTCGCGGCATTAGGAAGGTTGAGAACCACTGCTCTACTGTATTTTTCAATGTCTATTGATAACTGAGTGAAGAGGAAGAAGGAATACTAAATAAATTGGCAGGTAAAATTGGATGACATATCTAATGCCTACAACCCCCAACAACAACAACAGCAACAAACAACAACAACAGCCACCACCACCACCACCACCACCACAACAACAACAACAACAACAATAATAATAATAATAATAATAATAAATTCATGTAGAGGCAATTCGAGGGGGAGTTGGCAATGAAGGAATAAGATCAGCAAGTTAAGAGATATACAACTGTTCTCATTTGGAAACCAGGCACCTTTTCCTCACGAAGAACAAAACCCTCTAACTAAAGAAATAAAAGAATTGAAACAAAGAATAACTGAGCATCTAAAACAGCACAAAAACAACAGAATAAGGCTGCCTGCATTGAAGCTTGTTCCAAAGAAAGAGCTAGCACAAGCATTAAAAGATGCAAATATTGCAATATCAAGTATAAGCACCAATTCACTGCAAGAAACAAACCAACTAATGTACAGCACAGCTGCAGTTATAACAAAATACCTGGGATGCAAAATCAACAAAGAAGAAAAACAAATAGTGCAATGGAAGGTTAGACTAGAAAATAAGATCAGCAAGTTAAGATCACATGCAAGCAAGCTAGAACAGATGAAAGAAAAGAAGCTGAAGAACAAGAAGACCAAAGAATACCTAATCAAGAAATACAACTTAGAAACAAGGAAGATTAAGGAAGCACTGGAAATAATAAAGCAGCAAATAACAGCTATAGTCAGGAAAATCAGTAGATACAAAGCTCGAATTGCAAACTATAGGCAGAACCTCCAATTTCAATCCAATCAGAAATGTTTCTACCAATCCATCAATGGAGAAACTGCAATGAATCAGTCAGTACCTGACAAGGAAGAAACAGTGCAGTTCTGGAAGCAGATATGGGATAACCCAAAGATATACAACAAGGATGCGGCTTGGTTAAAAGAGGTGGATTCAAATAAAACAGAAGTTGAAATGAAAGAACTAGTAATAACAACAAAAATGGTAGAAAAAAGAGCAAGGAAGATCAAAAATTGGTCAGCACCAGGTGAAGATGAACTGCATGGGTTTTGGTTGAAACATCTAACTGGTTTTTTTTTTGGTTTTTTTTTTTGTAAAAAAATTTATTTTCAACTTTACAATACATAACAATCTTACAAATACTTCAGATAAAAAATAAAACTAATTGATACACGCCCCATTCGGTCTTGCCCGCCCATTTCCCCCCAAACCGCATCCCACCTCAAACCAACTTACTTCTTTCCCTCTTTTTCTTCACTCACCCCCTCTCCTCCTTCACCTCAACCTTCCTACTTACTTCTCACCTTCTTCTCCTCCCTCTTGATGCGGTCCAGGGGAAATGCCCGAGCAGTTCCTCTCTCAAAATTAAAACATTAATATTATATACAATAAGACTATTTCTACTTTATCTGAACTACTTAAACTTCAAATACCCCCCCATCCACCCTCCCCCCTCCCCCCCTCCCCTCCCCCCCGACTTCCCAGAGCAAAATACAGGATTATGCAAACATATTAAACATAATCTATTTAAGTTTATTAATTATACAATGAACAAAATCATAAAAACCCTTAACTCTCTTCAAACATTGACATCATAAGTTTATAAACAAAATCATTACTCATAGAATAAGTGAAACTTTGTAGTTCTATATTTCTTCTGAACATATTCTATCCATCTTCTCCATACATTAAAATATCTCTGTTGTGAATGGTCCTTTAAATAAGCAGAAATTTTAGCCATTTCTGCTAAATTAGAAACCTTAAATACCCATTCTTCTAAAGAAGGCAGAGTATCCTTCTTCCAATATTGACCCACCAATAATCTTGCTGCTGTTATTAAATTCAACATTAAGATAGTTTCTTTAACATTAAAGTCCACAAAAATTCCCAAAAGAAACAGTTGGGGAGTAAACTTAATCTTCCTTTTAAAAACCTTTTGAATGTTCCACCAAATCATAATCCAGAAGGCTTTAATACAGTGGTTCTCAACCTGTGGGTCGGGACCCCATTTGGGGTCGAACGACCATTTCACGGGGGTCACCAAACAAGGCTGTCCACCATTTTTTTCCCTTTTCTTTGGCCACACCCCTGGCACCTGGTCATGTATAAGTCGTTGGGGGTCACCACAACATGAGGGACTGTATTATGGGGTCGCGGCATTAGAAAGGTTGAGAACCACTGCTTTAATAACTTTACAGGTCCACCAAACATGAAAATAGGTTGCATCCAAGCAACCACATCTCCAACATTTAGGTTGCAGGTTCGGGTACATACAAGACAACTTTTTAGGATCCAAATGCCATCTATAAAACATTTTGTAAAAAATTTCCCTCAAATTCTGGGCCTGCATAAATTTAACATTTCTAGTCCAAATTTCCTCCCATACGTCCAATGAGATCGGTTCTTGAATATTCTGGGCCCATTTAATCATACAATCTTTAACTAACTCTGTTTCTGAATCCAATTTTATTAACTCATTATAAATTCTTTTAATATGGGCACATTTGTGATCCTTGATCTGAATTACCAAATTTTCATCTACTAAAGTAATTCCCACTTTCTTATCCAAAGTCCATCTCTGCACAATTTGCAAGTATTGAAACCATGATTGTAAAATGTTTTCTTGCCTTAACACATCAGAAGACTTTAATTGCCAATCAGTACCCGACCAAATAAGTAACTCTTTATATGAAATGTTATCAAAATTCACCCCCTTAGAAACCCCCTGGATTGCTTGTCCAGGGATTCCCCCAAATAGGTATTTTATAATTTAACTTATAATAATATTTTTTCCAAACTTGAAGTAAAGCATATCTTAAAATATGTGACTTAAAGACCAAATCTACTTTCTTATCAAAAATTAAATATGCATGCCAACCATATAATAAATCCCACCCTTCAAGAACAAGAATATCTCTATTTGTTAAATTGAGCCAGTCACTTACTAAAGTTAAAGTGGCCGCATCATAATATAATTTCAAATTTGGTGCTTTAAGTCCATCTCTTTCTTGAGCATCTTGTAAAATCTTAAACTTTACCCTTGATTTCTTCCCGCCCCAAATAAATTTATTAATACCCTTCTGCCACTCTTCCAAATTAGCATCCTTCTTTAAAATGGATATCATCTGAAACAAAAAAAGAAACTTTGGTAGAACATTCATCTTCACTACGAGTGATCAATGTTATGGGATTAATGGTTTAATTACTTCTGAAGAGATCAGAAATGTGCCCATATTAAAAGAATTTATAATGAGTTAATAAAATTGGATTCAGAAACAGAGTTAGTTAAAGATTGTAGTTTAAGTAGTTTAAGATAGTTTAAGTTTAAGTAGTTCAGATAAAGTAGAAATAGTCTTATTGTATATAATATTAATGTTTTAATTTTGAGAGAGGAACTGCTCGAGCATTTCCCCTGGACCGCATCAAGAGGGAGGAGAAGAAGGTGAGAAGTAAGTACGAAGGTGGAGGTGAAGGAGGAGAGGGGGTGAGTGAAGAAAAAGAGGGAAAGAAGTAAGTTGGTTTGAGGTGGAATGCGGTTTGGGGGGAAATGGGCAGGCAAGACCGAATGTGATGTGTATCAATTTGTTTTATTTTTTATCTGAAGTATTTGTAAGATTGTTATGTATTGTAAAGTTGAAAATAAAAATTTTTACAAAAAAAAAAAAAACATCTGCCAGACTATCTCACCACCTTTACATGGATGATCTGAAGCTGTGTGGAGAAACATCATCTGAAATAGAATCGCTGCTCAACACTGACCGTATATATAGCCAAAATATTGCAATGGAGTTTCGCTTGGACAAATGTGCCACACATACTATCAAACAAGGAAAAAAAAGTAAAAACTGAAGGAATCAAGATGCCCCACGAAAATAACATTAAGAGTCTGGATGAGGAAGATCACTACAAATACATGGATATCTTGAAGCTGACAACATCAAGCACACTGAAGTCAAGAAAAAGATTAGAGGTGAATACATCAAGAGAGTGAAGAAGATCTTAAAGTCCAAACTCAGTGGAGGAAATACCATGAAGGCAATCAACACCTGGGCAATTCCAGTCATTAGATACACAGCTGGAATAGTGGACTGGACTCAAGCAGAACTAAAAGCAAGGGATAGGAAGAACAGAAAAATAATGACAATGAATCATGCCCTTCATCAACGCAGTGACATTGACAGACTCTATCTACCAAGGCAAATAGGTGGGCGTGGAATGCTGCAAGTACATAAGATGGTTGAAGAATAAAAAATGGCTTTGGAAGAATATCTGAAGGACAATGATGAAGATGCACTGAAATTAGTATATCAGGAAGCCTTACTGACTACTGGAGAGACCAAACTGGCCTACAAAAAAGATCAAATGAAGAACAGCATGGAGGCATGGGAAGACAAAACACTACATGGCCAGTATGTTAAAAAAAATAGTTGGGAAAGCAGATAATAACAAGACCTGGCAATGGCTAAAAGCAGGAAAAAGACCGAAGGACTAATTCTGGCTGCACAAAACGAAGCCTTAAGGACAAATGCATACAAAGTCAAAATTGAGAAGACAGCAACAGTCAGTAAGTGCTGCCTATGCAAAGAAGATGAAGAAACAGTGGACCACCTGGTAAGCTGCTGCATAGACTGACTTCAAGCAGCAGCATGACAAAGTAGCAACAATGGTGCACTGGAAGATCTGCATGAAATATCATTTGCCTGTAAGCAAAAACTGGTGGGATCACAAAATAGAAAAAGTCATAGAAAATGATAAAATTAAACTGCTCTGGACTTCAGAATTCAAACAGACAAGCACCTGCAACATAACACCCTGGACTTAACAATTGTCGATAAGAAAGACAAAAGTCTGGATAGTGGACGTGGCAATGCCTGGAGACAGCAGAAAAAACAAGAAAGAACTGGAAAAGATAACAAAATACAAAGATCTACAAATAGAAATAGAAAGACTATGGCAAAAGCAAGCAAGGATAGTACCAATAGTAATAGGTGCCTTGGGTACAATCCCAAAACAACTTGAGCACCATTTGAACACCATTGGCATTGACAAATTTGCCATTAGTCAACTGCAAAAGGTGGCCTTACTAGGAACTGCTTTCATCCTGCGACGATATCTGTAATACCATCAAACAGCCACATCTGCCTATCCCAGGTCCTTGGTAAGGACTCGATAGGTAGACAAAAATGCCAAATCCAGTCTGAACATCTGGCTGACTGTGTGATGATCAATAACAACAACAACAACAATAATAATCCCAAAATATTATGAAAGAAAGTGTTGTACTTCAGTATTATCCATACTATCAATATTAGTCATCTGATTATCTAATGAAATAGTCAGTATTCTTCACTGGATGTGTTCAAGAAAAAGGTAGGCATTCATTTACAGTATTTGGAAGGATTTGTATTTTAAAGTGTGGATTGAATTTATTGGCCTATGTGACCCTTATTGATCCTATGATTTTTTGATCCTGTGATTGAAAATGAACAACTCCTGGAATTAGAAACAGAATTGTGAATTTTTCCTGTGCTTTATCATTTTAGAATAGTACAGTAGAGGCAAAATATCAAATACTGATGACCCTAGTAGTATCATCCAAAATTATTGTAGAATACTGGACTTTGTATTTTTATTTTCTTGAGGTAGAAAATTAGAGAAGTACACAAACATTTCTAAGCCTAGGAAAATTATGTATTATTATAGTAATGATGATATACTTCTTATTGATTAAATGATATCATCTGGACCTAATGTTAATAATGCATTTTATGTGGAGCTACCTCTGAAAGCTATTGAAAACTTCACCTTTGACTGTTTCTCCAGTGTTTATTAGTGACTTCCATATAGGTTCCACATAAAATAGAGATTTGTATCTGAAAGACTTCAGATCTTATATTAATCTTCTCATTGTTAAAGCATTATAGGACTTGTTTTGGCTGCTACAATTTAAATAGGTGGGCTAATGTATAAGTAGGAATAACTCAATTGTGGACAACTGCCATTATAACATTATAACAGTTGCATTCTTCCAAATGCTAATGAAGTATGAATTTAATTGTAGCATACTGCATATCTGTTTTGTTATTTATGTATGTGTGTCTCTGTGTTTAATCATTTAATTTAATGTTAATTGTTGAGAGGATTAAAATGAAGAGAACTTTCTGATGGATATATGGACATAATTGAAAAATTTGCATAGTGTTGAAAGTTTTGGAAGTTTCCCTCTCCAAAAGATGACCGTTCAGCAGTATTTGATTCCATTTTCATCTGAACTGGTGAACAGAAGGGCTATCTTAAAATAAGAAAAACCAAAAGGACATCTCAACTAATGTGGGAGGACAAGCTGTCAGATTAAATATGCTCTAGAATAATGATTTTTTTTCTTCTTTCTCTCAATTTCTCTTATGCCAGAAGAGAAATTCTTTGACCATTGAAGGAAAGTTAGAAGGTAACGCCAGAAAGGGATGTCATATAAGTCAGTGGGAAAAGTGATGGCATATCTTTAACCAGTTTGTGGTACAGTAATCACAGACTGCATTTAGTAAAGAAAGTTCTAGCAAGCAATCAGGACAATTTCTGCCCAGGAAAGAAAAATAATAAGTGACCAGAGAACAGGATGGGGTTGTGTGTATGTTTGTCTATGTGTGTTTGTCTCTCACTTTCTCTCTCTCTCTCTCTCTCTCCCTCTCTCGGGATGTGTGTGTGTGTGTGTGTGTGTATGTGTGTGTGTGAGAGAGAGAGAGAGAGAGAGAGTGAGAGAGAGAGAGAGAGAGAGAGAGAGAGAGAGAGAGAGAGAGAGAGAGAGAGAGAGAGAGAGAGAGAGAGAGAGATGTTGTGTTTGGGAAATCAGGTCTCATTTTAAATGAGCCGCCTTGCTTTGTACTTCCCAAGATAATATACATTTATTACTTTTATTAATTGTACCCATTTTTGTGACATTTTCTGCTCAAACACACAAACCATAATATATTTAAAGTACAGTTAATTAATAAGCTATGTAAAAAATACTTTATCATGTCACATAAATAAATTTTTCTTGAAACAAAAAAAGTATCCAGGAAAGAAAAGCTCAAATAGTCCATAATTATAGAGAGGAAGCATAGAATTTATGAGTCTAAAATATGAGCATATTCTAATGTTCATAGAATCCCAACTTCCAATTATTTTTTTTAACTTTGCTTCAATGAGCCAATTGTGTTAATTGCACTGAAAGTAGGTATTTCTTTTTGAAAGACACATAATGCAGAAAGTACTAAGAGACCTGAGATAAACCAGTTCTGCACAAATGAAGTAATATTGGGCAAATCTCTAGTTTATGAGGGCCATACATTGCCAGTGCATTATAATTTGTATTCTCATAACCAAATTCCACATTAATGGGCTAGGCTAGGCTAGGCTAGGCTAGGACAGGATAGGATAGATCAGGATAGGATAAGATAGGACAGAATAGTCCAACCTCCTGCTCAAACAGGAGAGCTTATACCATTTCAGTCAAATAACTGTCAAGTCTTTTATTAAAAACTTCCAGTGATGGAACACCCACAGCTTCTGGAGGCAAGTCATTCCCCTGATTAATTGTTCTGCTAGAAAATTTCTCTTTAGTTCTAGGTTTGTTCTCTCATTGATTAATTTCCATCCATTGCTTCTAGTCCTACCTTCAGGTGCTTTGGAGAATAGATTGACCCCATCTTCTTTGTGGCAGTCCCATAGATATTGAAAATTGCTATCATGTCATCCCTAATTCTGCAACCGTTCTTCATATGATTTAGCCTCTGGTCCCCTAATCATTTTTTGTGGCTTATCTCTGCATTCTTCCTAGAGTCTCAGCATCTTTTTTGTATTGTGGTGACCAAAACTGGATACAGTATTTCAAGTGTGGTCTTATCAAGGCATTATAAAGTGATATTGTAAAGTAGTATATGAAGGAACAGCTAAGAATGGAGAATATCTGCCATTTCAAGTCAGCAGTGTATGTACTATATATGTAAATAAATCCCCTAGGATCTTATTAAAATAACTTTCTGTCTTAGAATTTATAGTTACATTGATATTACCAGCTCATCTGGTAATGGTTAATAATATATCTGGAATAAAACATATCAGTATTGTCTACAACGAATTGCAGTTGCCAAAATGATGAAATGAACTGAATGATATAACCATGTAAATGTACCATTATTGATATGCATTAGGATGTGTGAGTAAAAGGTAGTTAAATTGTACTATTTGTGAGATTATGCCATCATATTCTGGTTATGATTTGCTCTCTTTGTTCTTTCTTGTAATTGTTTCACTATCACCAACTTGAATGCTTCCAGACTAAAATAAATATTTTCATGAGCCTATGCAGTATTGAATGAAACCAGGAAAAATCATGGTTCCTTCAAAACATTGTCGAGATGTACAACAATGATGTGTATACTCAGTGGTGGGATTCAGCTGGTTCGCACCAGTTCGGCAGAACCGATACCTAATGTATTTTCAGTTCGCCGAACTGGTTGCTAAAATGGCACTTGAAAAAGGTGGAGTCAGTGTACACACCTGTCTTGCGCTTGTCCTGCGTCCACCATTCTCTCCATGGCAAACTGCAGCTGATCTGAGGCAGCCAGCCAGGCATAGAAGTGCTGTCTAAAACAGTGGAGTCTGTGTGCGTGCCTGTTACATGTTCACCGGTCATGCCGCGAGGATCATCACATAAATTGCACCGGTTCCACCACTTACAGCAGGAGGCCGCTGAGTCTCGCCACCTCCTGCAGCAAGAGGCAGCACTGGCACAATAGGTGTGATGAGCCTCGAGATGTCCTGTAGCCAGTGGTGGCACTGGTGCAATTGGTGTCCAACAGGAGGTGCCTCCACCTATGCCACAGCCCTGCAGGAGCCTGAATCTATGGAAACTCAGGAGGAGCACGGCAGCAGCTTGCCCATGCATTCCTTGATTCAGAGGGCTTGGAGCTAGGGGGCCTCAGGGCTTCTGCCAGTCAGCAAGAAGCCAAGCTGCAAACACCACAGCAGCAGCAGCCTAGGCAAGATTGGCACCACTGAAGCCATCCTGGTGGCTAGCAGGAATCTGCACCTCCCACCTACCCCCATGCCTCTGCCTGCATGCTTGGCCTGCTAAATCTCATTTCTAGCTGGGTGATCAATTTGGCGAAGGCCTGCTATGCAGTCACCCATCAGCCATGCTCTCCATGCCTCAAATCAGCTGCAGTATGCTGTGGAGAGCATGGCTGATTTGGGCAAGGCAGGTACACAGACAGACTCTGCTCTTTATGGCGGACTTTCTTGTCACTGGGGCTGCCACTTACCTTCCTCCTTTGCCAACTTCTCATGCACGGGGAATCTGCACCCTACCTCACCCTGTGCCTTTGCTAAATTGATCACCCAGCAAGAAATGAGGTTTAGCAGGCCAATTGTGCAGATTCCCTGTGCATGAGACGGGGTTTCTTTCTCTGTTGTTGTTAATTGCGAAGTTGTGTCCGACCCATCGCGACCCCATGGACAACGTTCCTCCAGGTCTTCCTGTCCTCTACCATTTTCTGGAGTCCATTTAAATTCATACCTACTGCTTCAGTGACTCCATCCAGCCATCTCATTCTCTGTCGTCCCCTTCTTCTATTGCCCTCAATCTTTCCCAGCATTAGGCCCTTCTCTAGTGAGTCCTTACTTCTTATTAGGTGGCCAAAGTATTTGAGTTTCAACTTCAGGATCTGGCCTTCTAAAGAACAGTCGGGTTGATCTCTTCTAGGACTGACCGATTTGATCGCCTTGCAGTCCAAGGGACTCGCAGGAGTCTTCTCCAGCACCATAGTTCAAAGACCTCAATTCTTTTACGCTCAGCCTTTCTTATGATCCAACTTTCACAGCCATACATTGCAACTGGGAAATCCATGGCCTGGACTATACGCACAGATTTTTTCTGCCATACTGTTTATGGCAGTACTTGATGCAAAATGGGAAGGATCCACATTCTGCATCAAGTAATCTTTAAAGAAACAAACAGTATGGCAGCGAAAATCTGGCAGCGGGGAAAAAACTGGTTTTTTGAAATGCCAGACTGGTGTGTATTTACATACCTCCAATCCCCTTTCTTGCTGCAAAGCCAGATTGAAGTCCTAGGGCCGCTCCTTCCAGCCCAATTTGGAGCTAGTCCAAAAACAAAGGGAATGGTTCCTGCCCCACCTAATCACTGTGGGGCTTCATTTCCAAAGACCCTCTGCACAGGCTCCCGACAAACCGAGATCTGGGACTGAAAAAGCAGCAATGGGAGTGAAGGATTGTTCAAAGGAAGAGGAAGAAGGAGAAAGTGGAAGAAGTCACTACCAAACAGGTGAGGCACAACAGGTGTCAGGGTGTAGTAGGCCTGGCTGCAGGGGCCCTTCAGCCTGATAAGTGGGTAGCATGGGGCAGCTGCCCCCTCCCCTACATGCCTTGTGGCAGCGTCCCCCTCCCTCTACAGAGAACTGGTTCTTAAGTTATTTGAATCTCACCACTGTCTATACTGCATTCAACTTCTTTCCTACTTCAGATCAAAATACTGCACTCTGTGGCAATGCATCTTCATGAAGTTATTAGCAAGTCCTTCCCCATTATCAACTGGTAGTGTTCTTAAAAAGAGTTCAGTTTATCATTACAAATAAACTGACAAAATTTGACTATTGCTTAGAGCTTCTTGTACTTCCTCTAGCACTCCATAAGATTTGATACTTCCTCAATTTGAGCTGTTAGTTCTTGATATAGTAATATTTCTTCTAGGGAAGGCCTGCATTTTAATAATCTTTCTCAGCAATCCAGCGCACATAAGAGAAGATGTACAATTTGTTTTGCAGACAATTCCACCTCTGAACTGAAATTTATTATTTTAGCATTGCAGCAGCTGTTTCTAGTGAGAAATATATATACATAATTATATTAGGAATGCATGGCTTTTATGACTGTGAGTAATGATTTGTTTGACTAGATATTTTATGTACCATCCTAACTGTTTGGTATTTTTAAATGTGATTTATTTTCAAACTGCCTTAATAAAGTTCAGCTATTGCTTTCTATATATATTCAATACAGTTTTCTATAAACTGAAGTTAAACCATTTCTTTAATGAGAGAAAATTTGGTTGCAGGATTTACACTTGAAAATTGTTGGTCTAAAGGCTATCAATACAATTTTAAATGGCCACTGGGAATAAATTGAAAATAATTGAATTTTTCTAAGCACTAACATAAAATTAAATGTGTGTGTTTTAAGCAATGTGTGTATGTATGTAAAGTAATTTAAGCCTTACAGGAAAATGCATTAAAGAGGCACAGCTGCTAATACTGTATAGGAAACTAATTTTGGACTCCTCTGTGTAATAACAATTTTTCAGCATAATTTTGCTTCTATACATGATAGGCTAGGTGTTGCTGAGTACTGTTAAAAGTGTCTCAGTCTAATGAATGCCAGTCATATGTTGTTCTTTGTCACACATGAAAAATTACAAACAAAGCTACTTTGGGCTTGACTCTCCATGTAACTCCTAGCAAAGGTAGATACCTCGAACATTGCTGCAGCATAGAAGTAATAGAAATACATTACAATGAAGTCCCTGGTTCACTTCTCCCAAAACTGACTATGTGTCTTTAGGTAAGCTATTTCCTGCAAATCTATTACAGGTAGTCCTCGACTTACAACCACAATTGAGCCCAATTTTTTTGTTGCTGAGTGAGACATTTGTTAAGTGAATTTTGTCCCATTTTATGACATTTTGTGCCACAAATATTAAGTGAATCATTGCTGTTATTAAGTTAGTAACATGGATGTTAAGTGAATCTAGCTTTCTGTCAATGATAAAACTTTGGCAGCTACGTGCCTCTGCATTTCATTTTACCTTTAGTAAAATTTAGTAAAGTTACTTTCAAGTGGGTTAAATGAAGAAATGAAACGTCTTTGATTCAGCTGAAGACTGTGAGAGCCTGAAACCTTGTCAAGAACACCAGAAGAGGTATGGATTTGAAGCACATGGTTCTCATAACAAAGTGAACTTGTTGATGTGAATTATGTAAGATGTTGGGAGGTTTGGCTGGGAAAATTATTGTTTAAGTCTATGAATTGGTGTTGGAACCTGAGAGTTAGTTTTGTTTTGACAAAACTATTCAGTGTATTCAATAAACAGTAAGATTTTCAGAAACAGAATGAATCTGGAGTTTTATTTGGATTCTTGATCTGGAGAATTTACTTTGCTTGTTAGGTCAAAAAAGCTGATCACATCACCCCAAGACACTGCAACTGTCATAAATATGAGTCAGTTGCCAAGCATCTGAAGTTTGAGCACATGACCGTTGTGCAATTGTCATAAGTGTGAAAAATGGTCTTAAATCACTTTTTTCAGTGCTGTTGTAACCTTGAATGGTCACTAAATAGCAATAGCACTTAGACTTATATAAACTTATAAAGCTTCATAGTGCTTTATAGCCTTTTCTAAATGGTTTACAGGATCTGGGTCCTCATTTTATTGACCTCAGAAGGATGGAAGGCTGAGTCAACCTGGAGCCAGTGAGGATCGAATTCCTGGCAGTCAGCTGAATTAGCCTGCAATACTGCATTATAACCACTGCGCCACCACAGCTCCTGCTGCTGTAAATCAAAGACTTCCTATATTTGTCACTTATGGATATTAATCCTAAACTTTCAGGTAAAGTCTTTATAAATCAATATCTGAACTTGGCACTTTTGAGATGTGTCAGAGACTTCCTAGCCAACCTCCTGTACCTTCAGTAACTTTTTTTTTTAAAAAAAGCATCCAACTTCTGAAATCAATGCATTTCCATACGGTTTATCATGTCTTCAACTGTGGAACTATTTTGTATATATAATTCACTCTGTAAAATCTTTTCTTATTAATTGCGTATGTAGATAAAATTTCAAAATTTTATGAGCAATAGGTAAAGCCCAGGCAAAATTAATTAACCAAATTAACTAAAAAGCCACACAGCATGTACAATGTTATGTAGAAGTAACAACTGAAACCCAGGATATTTAGCTCTAGTCCTCAGACATAGCTTAAAGAGAATAGCCAAATTCATCAAATCTCATGACAGAAACTCTTTGGCAGATTGGCTTAGGCATCCAAAGATACAGTGTAGATATACTGAAAAGAAATGTAATTAAAGAAAAAATAATTAATGATGATAATATATATAGATTTTAATTGCCAGATGGACTATGACAGATGGCCTTTTTAGTGTTAACTATGTTTCTTACAAAAATGATTGGGCTAGATTAATATTAATCTGGTCCAGTTCAGAAAGATGCTTGTTTCTTCCTTTTTAAAGAAAGAATCATAGTCACCAAAACTTAATGCAGATTGGTTATGCCTTAACTGTTAAGTGGTCCTGAGTGCCCACTCTTCTTTCTTTATGAATATACCACTTCAGTGTAGTACAGAAAATCTAGTTTAATAATGTTGGAAGTAGAAGACACAGATTAATTGCTCCATTTGAGAGTTCAATGTTTCTGCGTACAACAATCTATTTGTAATTTTTACAAGCTAATGGTCTTCCATATGTGTGAACTACAGCTTCCAAAATTTCTAGCCAATATGGCCAACAATTAAAACGACATTGCAAATTGACGCTTAACTTCCAAATAAAATATAATTGAGTTGAGATTTTTTTTTTTTAAAAAAAGAAATGATATTCAAGATGCTAAAGGTGTGATCTATGGTAGACATGAGTTCTTCCCAGGCAATGAATACAATGAATACAATTCTCTGCAGTAAAGTTTCTGGTGTACACCCTAAAGCACATGTAGTTGGATAGGTAAAATGATAACTCATGATTTAGAATTAATATATATAGGAGAAGCATAATTAAATGCATACTTAGCTAGTTAGTATATGTTTATATAGAACAAAGCAAAGCCAATAAAAACATGAATAGTTACAAACTATAAGCATAATGTGGCATGTTTTCCCAAAGGCCTTATGAAGCAATTGTCTATAACTGTTTCCAGAAGGCCAAAAATAAAAGTGTCAATCTGATTTTTTCTGGAAGAGTTGGGTGGGCCACTTCTAAGCATAGGAATTCCATTTTATACTTTATAAGTACTTTATAAATTATAAGCAGAACTGAATTACCCTTGAAAACATAATGGTAATTAATGTAGCAATCATGAGATATATGTTTTATGAGTACAGTGACTTTGATGTGATAATATGTGAAATGCCACATTTTGCACCAGTTACAATTTCTGGGTGATCATCAGTGGCAGACCCACATAGAGTATGTTATAGTAATTGGTCATAAGAATGACCCCTTCTTCATAAATTCCATCTTCCTTGGCTGAGTTACAGTCTGTTTCTGAATACTGGTGTATCTCAGCAGAAACCATGTATTATCTCTTTTAGCATTTTCATTCAAATGTTAAATTACTCATTCTCTCACTAGCAGTATTTTTTTTCTGGTTAGCCAGGGAAATTAGCAATAAGGCTCTTTTTTTAACAGAGTGAAAAAATATACAGAAGTGTTGGGATTAGGTTGAATTAGATGCAAAAGAACTTGATGCCACTGAGACACCTTTAAGATGTATTCAAAGCATAGGAAATATTATTTAACACTAACTGGTTTTAAAATGGATAAAAAGAAACCCCAATTAAATTTAAAAGAATAAATACAATAAAAAGGAGCTAAGAAGTGGATAACAGCAATAACAATAAATTCTAACTTACATAAATGATCATAATACTTAGCTTCAATGCTGAACAGTAGCACACATGATGTTTTTTCAAGTGAAAAAAAAAAACAATTTAATTGTATGTAGAAAGTAAAACAATGGTGAGGAATAAGCATAGAAAGAAAGCAGAGAAAGACAGAGAAAATTGATAACACAGTTAGGAAAATTGGCCATAAAAGCCAGCTGCAATATTAAATGTTTGTACTCCAGATGTGTATATAGACTTTAGGAGATGATCGTAATGGTTCTCTTATAGGCAGCAACAATCAAAATTAGGCACTAATGAGAAATCATAAGTTCATTTGGTAAGAAGCAAGCCTCGGGTGCATTATCCAGCCTATGGTGGATCTGAAAACCCCACTGACAGATGTACAAATCATCTGTGCCTTATTTATTATCAACATTCATATTTTCTCAGCCAGCAGCTTGGCCTATTCTAAACTCTTCCTAGTTTTTGCTTTTCAAAAGTAATTGTGTTTCATTATTTCTCATTCATTCTACAAAAATTTAACAAGAAGGGATTACTGGCCCTTCAATATCATCATTCTACAGTCTCTATGGTAAATATAGCAGAATCCAGTGAAAATCCTAAGTGAAAATCTAGGATTTTGATCTATGGCTTCTGTGACAACAGGGCCCAACCACAGCTTTTTAAAATCAGCATTTCTGGTGAAGAGTCATAGTGGATTTCTACTTGCAGCTTATCCTCCCCAAAAATGAAATCACAAAATTGTATTATATCTTTTTTCCCCCTTAAATTCTATAATGGGGGGGATATACTAAAATACTGGTATCTTCCATTGGATTGCAAGGGTTTTCCAAGCCAGACCAAATATTATTTTTTAACCCTCTCTCTCAGTAAACCTTTACATTTTAGTATGACAAAACCTGACTCCTAAAGCAGTTGCTAGGGTAGCCCCATGTGAAAAGATCTAAATTGTCTGAACTCATCTTTAATTTTTCTAGGTCTGTCCTATATTATCTTCCTTACAAATATGGGTAGTCTTTGACTTAGAACAGTTCATTTAGTAACTGTTCAAAGTTACAACGGTATTGAAAAAAATGAATTATGAAGGTTTTTCACTCTTATAACTATTGAAGCATCCCATGGTCACATAATCAGAATTCAGATGCTTGGCAACTAGCTCATATTTATGACATTGCAGTGTCACAGGGCCATGTGATCAGATTTTGCAACCTTCTAACAAGCAAAGTCAATGGGGAAGCCAGATTCACTTAACTGTGTTAATAATTTAACAACTACAATGATTCATTTAACAACTGTGGCAAAAAAGGTCATAAAATGGGCAAAACTCATTTAACATCTCACCTAGCAACATAAATTTTGGGCTCAATTGTGGTTGTAAATCTAGGACTATCTATGTTTGATGACATAAGTAGTAAAAGTGCATTGAACATTCAAATCATTGGAAAATTGGTTTAAGCTGCTATTTTTTATTTATTTTTTATTGCTGGCTAGAGCTATGATATTAGAGTTGAAATACTTTGCTTGATAGTGACAAACAAAAGCTGAACTTTCCAAAGTGGCTGCTCTCTTTCATATTCTGTAAAACTAAGAATAGAGTTCAAGAGAGAAGAAAGAAAAAGAAAAAAGTAGAAACAAGCAGTGACGGCCAGACCAAGGTGAAGACTGCTGTCATCTCAATTATTCTGCAATCAATTTGAACATACTGTATGCTGAAAGTCAGAATATTATTCAATCAACTAATTGCTTGCCGAATTAGGCAGACTGTATTTTTTTAAAAAAAATTGGCAACATGTGTGAGTTATTATTACTTCGATTTGACAGTCAAAAGATTTGTGATGTGTCAAAAAATTCAGGCAGACTAGTGGTGAGACTATCATAAACATATTTTACTTGGAAGCTCTTGGAAAAGGATGTTTTAAGTCATCCATGTTCCCAATTTATGACACATGGCAAATCAAGTATGGGAGTCAGGTAGGGCACTGATTTTTGTGGCCTTCATAAATCAGGACTTCAGGTTAGTTTTGGCTATTCTGTAACAGCAGGAGTAATGGACTATTAAATAAGGGTATGACAGTTGTTAGCAGATGGCAGCTGTGGTTTTAATACGTTTGATCAGTAGAAAATATTTGCTATTATGTAAAAACTTTATATCCCTAAGGTATATTTTCACACTCTTGAGTCATTTACACAATCCCATTTATGGGCAAGTCAGAATGTATAATATGATACTAAGGGTCTCTTAATCAAGTGAATTCAGGGGATTTACTTAGTACTCAATACTGAGTACCAGGAAACTGCAGACCAATTGGCTTGACATCAATACCTGAGAAAGCCTGGAAAATAACAATAGCATTAGCACTTAGCCTAATATACTGCTCCACAGTGATTTACAGCACTCTGTGGATGGTTTACAATGTCAGAATATTGCCCCCAACAATCTGGGTCCTCATTTTACCAACCTAGGAAAGATGGAAGGCTGAGTCAACCTTGAGCCATTTAGGACCAAACTCCTGGCAGTGGGCAGAGTCAGCCTGCAGTACTGCATTCTAACCACTGTGCCAGCATGGCTCCTTGGAAAACATATGTAGTAGGTTTGTGAGCAACTAGAAATAAACAAGGTGATTACTAGATACCAACATGGATTTGTTAAAAACAGGTAATACCAAACAAACCTTATTGCCCTCTTTGATGAAGTGACTAAATCAATAGATCCAGGAAATGCTCTGGATTTAGTATTCTTAAATTTCAGTATAGCATTTAATAAAGAAGATCATAACCTACTTCTTGATAAAACAGAACAATGTGGAATAGACAGTGCTACCACCAGATGAACACACAGTTAGCTGACCAACTGCACTCAGTGTGTGGTCCTCAATGGAATTACATCTACATTGAGGGAAGCATCCAGTGGAGTATTTCAGAATTCTATCTTGGGCCCACTATTCTTCAACAGCTTCATAAATGACCTAAACAAGGATTGAAGAGAATTCGTGAAATTTGCAGATGATACCAACCTGGGGAGAATTGCTAACATTTTGGAAGATAGACTCAAGATTCAAAAGGATCTTGACAGGTACGAGCATTGGGCCCCAAACCAACAAGATCTTTATCTTTAATCATGAGAAAAGTAAGGTCCTACATGTGTGTGATTTACTGTATTCTCCAAAGTACCTGAGGGTTAGGGTTAGAAGAAATGGCTAGAAGCTCTTCAGAAGGAAATACAACCTCAAACTAAGGAAAAATATGCTTAACAGTGAGAACAATTAGCCAGTGGAACAGGTTGCCTCCTGGAGTTGTAGATGCTCCATCACTGGAAGTTTTTAAGAAAAGACTGGACAAACGTTTATCTGGAATGGAATAAGAACAGGGGGGAAATGGGCAGGGGATTGGGCTAGAAAATGTCCAAGGTTCCTTCCAGCTCTATGACTCTATTTCTATCTCTATTAATGTCTTTATCTTGAAGATCATGGATACAAGCTCTAATTCAGGCTCCTTCAAAGCAGTGCCAGAATGACCTGTTGAATCTTCTACAGCTTTGAACATTTAGTTGAAATTGACACGTGCAACTCCTTCTGCACATGTTCTGCACATGTCAGATGTTTGATAGTTTGTGTACATCAAACCAACTGTCCCATTGCAGGAATATTTAGCCCATGATAGGGGTTTATAAACCAGTAAAGGCTTTATTATTGTTTAAATTAGTTATGGAAAGCTTTGGGATCATTTTAACTTATATAGCAATGTAAATGTGATTAATCTGTAGAAAAAAGATGTTTTGCATATTGATTCTGGTGTCTTAATGGTGGACGGTATCACATTTATTAGAAAGACGGATGTTATTGTTTAGTACTACTACTACTACTACTATTACTAATAATAATAATAATAAAGTTGGAAGGGACCTTGGAGGTCATCTAGTCCAGGGCTTTTCAACCTTTTTACCGATTGTACCGCTTTTAGGATATGGCAATATTCGAGTACCACCTAGCAAGGTGTCAAAAACTTGATGACTAAAAAAAAAAAACCTGTTCAAAATTGCAATTGTACTGAAATGACTTGTGACCATTTTTCACACTTATGACCATTGCAGCATACCCAGGGTCATGTGATTTATATTTGGATGCTTGGCAACTGATTCATATTTATAATGGTCACAGTGTTCCAGGATCATGTGATCCTCTTCTGCAACCTTTTGACAAGCAAAGTCAATGGCAGAGCTGCTGGTGGCCAAATGCTAAGGCAGGACTTCCTTTCCTCCCTCCCTTCCCTGCCTCCCTTTTTCTCATTCCCATCTCCTTCTGAAGGAAGAATTTGAAACCCCCCCCCCATATTTTCCCTCTTCCATATATTGATCAAACAAGGAAAGGCCTCCAGAGACAGAAAAGACAAGCTGCTGAGTGAACTAGCTTAAGAAAGCACATTTTCCTTTAAGAATTAGCTACTGGCTAGAAAGGAAGGTAAGGAGCACAGCCGGCACTTAAGGAAGAAAAAAAAATGTAAGTACTGGCTGCCGGCTAAGGCAACCTCCCCAAATGGTTCCATTCATAAGTAAAGGAATGCTACAGGCAAAATCCATTCAGGAGAAAAATACTTCAAAATCCCTTGCAGCAAAACTTACAGCCAACAACAGCAGAGCAATAGAAGCTAACACAAGACATCAGCCATCAACCAAATAGAAATTGCCAAACACGCCTTAAGAACACAAAGCCCTCATTGCACAAATCCCAGAACTTCAAAGTCACAAAAGCACAAAAGAATCTTTCCACTCTCCATGTCCTTCCCTCCTCATCTCACCTCCAGCCATTGCTGCCTTTTTTCATTCCTCTTGGAGGGCGACCCCTCCCCTGCTGCATTTCTTGCCAGTTTGCTGCTGCCAGCACAGGTGGCTGCCACAGCAGTTGTAGATCGGCTCATGGCCAGCCTGCTTGATCTCCTCTCCCCCCACCTCCCAAGGCTGCTGCTTTTTCTCTCTCTCCCTCTCCTGCCCAAACTGCCTCCTTTTATAGGCTCCCCTGTCTCTGCCCCCTTCCTCCTTTCTCATGGGGAAGGGTGAGCCAGAAGTGAGCCTGGGGTCTTTGCAGCTCCAGAGGATTCTCTCACTGTAAGCCCTTGCCTGTGCTGGCTCTTTCCCTCCCCCACTACACTTGGCTAGGTAGGGCTGCGTACCACCTGCCACTCATTAATGTACCACAAGTGGTATGCATTCCACTGGTTGAAAAGCCCTGATCTAGTCCAACCCCCTGCTCAGGCAAGAAACCCTATACCATTTCAGACAAATGGCTTCTGTATCCTAAGCCTATCTTCTGGTGTGTTGGCTATTCCTGCCAGCTTGGTGTCATCTGCAAATTTGATAAGTTCCCCATCTATCCCCTCATCCAAATCATTGATGAAGATGTTGAAGAGCACTGGGCCCAGAACAGAGCCCTAGGGCACCCCACTACATACTTCCCTCTATGTAGATGCAGTTCCATTAAGGACTACATTTGAGTGCAGTTGGTCAGCCAGTTACAAATCCATCTGGTGGTGATGCTGCCTGACCCACATTTTTCTATTTTATCAAGAAGTAGGTTGTGATCTACTTTATCAAATGCCTTACTGAAGTCCAAGTAAATTATATTCACAAATTATATTTTCTCTGGTCCACTAATTTTGCCACTTAGTCAAAGAATGCAATAAGATTTGTCTGGCATGATCTGTTTTTGACAAACCCATGTTAGCCATGTTGGTATCTGTTAATTAGTATACAAAACTTATTCATATTAGTACTTATGACCTAAAATGGTCCAGAGTTGTCATTCAGACAACCACTTTGTTTTCCAGAACTCTTTAGTCCTTTCTCATTCCAACAAAATATATACCATTTCAGATAGTTGGTTGTCCAATCTTTTCTTAGAAACTTCCAGTGATGAAGCACCACAACTTCTGAAGGCAAGCTGTTCCACTGATTAATTGTCCTCACTGTTAGGAAGTTTTCCCTTTAATTCCAGGTCGCTTCTCTTCTTCATTAGTTTCCATCCACTGTTTCTTCTTCTGTCCTCTGGTGCTTTGGAAAATAAGCTGACCCCCTCCTTTTTGTGGCAATCTCTCAAATACTGGAATACTGCTGCTATATATCATATATCATATAACATATATCGTATATCATCATATATCATATATCATGACTAAGTATGTGACAGTTAAATATCATTCTGTTATTCTGGGTATAATTCTTTATTTCAGTAAATAAGTAATTCCTTTTATTTACGTTCAAATATAGTTGTATTAAATAACAAGAACTGGAGTTTTTTTTCAATTTGTTATTGTATGCATGTGTGGAAATCTGGGTACGTGCACTTCACACATTTTAACCCTTTCTTCAATTAGAGAGCATCATTTTATAGCAGGTCATAGTGAAAACAATTTATCTTCTATTACATTCCATAGCAAATACTAACTGGTATTTTCTCAACACAAATAATGACAAAGCTGTTTATATTACACTGCATTTTCTCTTTAATAAGAAGCCATTTCTTCAGTTGTAATCTCTATTCATGTGTTATTGTGCTAATAATCATGAGAATGGTCCAGATAATATAAATTGCAGAAGAAAAACAACAGATGTACATCCATAAGCATGAAATCTTATTCCATTAGATCTTTTTGCTCAACATCTACATAAGTTGCACATATAATATGAGTAAAAATGATGGGCTTTGGTAACTGCTATGGTTGACTAAAACTTTCCACAATCTTAGAATATTATAGCAGTAACATCCACAGAGGGCAATCACAAAATTACAATTGAATCCTCACTTCTTTCTTCCTGGATATAGTGTGGTGCACATACAAACCCATCAAGATTTTGATTTTGATGCTGTAACTACCATCCTATTTCACCTTGATCTCTCCTTCCCCCATCTTATTGCAACTGTGTTACAACTCATCTATAATTGCAACAAACTAATATGCATTTTAGATAGATGCAGACACCACAGATGTTCTTAGGCAGAAAGCTATCCTTTAGATGCCAAGGAATTTGGGGATGTGAATTTAATACAATTGAATGACATCATATCATTATAACCCAGGGGTCTTCATGACTCTTCAGGACATTAGCCTGTTCATGAAGTTTTGATTGTTCATGAACTTTCAAGCAGTTATTATATGAAAATAATGTAATAAATACTTAACTTTATTTGTAATAGTACTATAAATAATAATAACAATTTCATAAAATAGACAATATTTTAAACATGAAAGCTATAAGATTTAACATACATTTTCTACTGAAACTGTTGATATCATCAACAAGAAATTTACATCTGAAGAGCATCAACAAAGGTATATATTTGGTTGGAAACTGGTGACTTTTAGTCATCAGTTATCATGCTTTTCTAGTAGTCTATTCCAATTGACACCTACACGTTTACTGTCCTCTTTTTGACTCCCAGATATTTATCCACCCCTTAGATAGTACCATTGAACCTTGACAGTGATATTGACCAGTTTGAGGAACTCTGCTCTCACTAATATCTTGTTGAATTATCAGTGATAATACTGCACCCAGAGCCGGAGTTTTGCTTTTTATCCCCCAAACTGTACAGAATGGCAAACTATTCACATTTTGGATAGATTTAGAGAGGAAAAATTGGGTAGGAAGCTGGTTCTTAAAAATAAATCAGGAGTGTCAGGTAAACATTTGGAGGCACTGCCATATACTTATTTGTCCAGTTTATAATATTATCACTGCTATATATTGGAAACATACCCCACTGTCCCCTTTATTTCTGGTCAGATGGCCAGAAAATAATAAACTTCACATGTGAGGATTCCAATAGATGTACGACTCTTCCATTTTGCACACAAAAGTACATAAAATTACTAGACAAAACATGGTGTACATGTACATTCTATATTTCTCCTGGAATATGAACTGCTAAGCTAACAGGTGGCCTTGAGCCTGCAGAAGAAAAAATATGATTGAAACAGCAGTTATGCTAGTTGCTGTTGTTAGAATTAGCTACAAGAGGTAGAATTTCTTTAGCTACAAGTGGTAGAATTTCTTTATTTAAATAAATCCCTATTTGACTCCACATAAGATACCAAAAAGTTTCCATGCGGGAATCTTGGCAATAGGAAGAATCTTTAACTGTTTATAGCACTTATTTTAATTTCTTAGACACAGTGAATGGTATAAGTTCTTCTAAGTATATCAGTGAAGATGGCATCTGTTACACTACATATTCTACACCTGGGGATGTCCAGCATCTGGCAGTGCATGATCTGGAGATACAAAACCAGGAAGAACTTGTATAATTCCTCTGTTATAGAATCCGAATTGTCTCTCATTCCTTATTGTTAAAAAGAAACAGCAACTGATTTTCCCACTGGATTAATTCTGCATTCTCAGAAATGTAATGGACTGGCAGCCTTCTTCAGAATGTTAAAGAATTTGGAAATCAGGCTTTATTTGATTAATCATTGTAAATGTTTACAACATGGAATATTGATTAAAGATACTGCATTAGTACTCATTCTGCCTAAAGTAGCCAAGTTTCCCTTGGCTTTACATGTATGAATTCAAGACCAAGTTAAACATCTGACTGTATCTTAGAATGCTGTTTCTTTTGTAAATAGTGTTGGAAAAACCTTGTTTTCAAACATGAAGGAACATATTAGGCAAACCTAAAATCGGGATGGTCTTTTTCATATTTATTTCACAGCAGCCTGCTGTTTGAAACTGTTTACTCCCATCCTGCACACTTCTGTTTTGAGAAATACAGAGTTACAGTAGGGTTCTTAAAGCATCAGAGTGCATTGTGGTAAGACAGAGGAAGGATCTGGGATGGCTTCCCTTCTCTTCATATTCTAATTTGTCCTCAAGTAACAGCTGTGGCTTGAAATATAGTCACTTGAATCTCCTTATCAGAACTCAAATAAGACTTGATGAAATTGTTAGAAAATGCAATTTAGGTATTACTTAGTGGGTGCTTGTGTGATAGCCAGATATCTGGTGTCACTCACAGTTCAAACTAAACTGGCCATGGAAGCATGCACAATTATCAGAGAGGAGATCCGCCCATATGGAGTTAGTCAGATCCCACCTCTGATGCCAGCAACCACCTTTTGTTCAAGCATGTTAGATTGTATCCATGACAAAAATTGAATCAATTTTAAAATGTAGAATAGCTTTTATGTGGATGGCTTTTATTCTTTTCAGCCTGATAATAAGACAAAGGTAGGTTTGTGGGGAACCTGAGGATGAACTCACGGTCAGTATTAAATTAAATAAGGAAAACACATAAAGTAACACAAAGCTGTTACTTTATGTAATGTGTTACTCAAAAGTCAGCTCATGTGACTTTTGAGTAAAATGTTGAAAACTGAAGTCCCAAATATAAGTGAGACAAAGATGTAAGAGCAGACAGAGTCAGAACAAAACTGCTGCATGTTTTAAATTCAATTATATATGCTTGCAGTTATAAGGGAACTTTTAGAATGAACACCCTGTTGGGAAGAATAGTCCAATTAAAGAGAACAAAATCTTTGTTTTCTGTTCAATGATAATATATAATTAGTTCAATTTAATTACTTCACCCTCTTCCCTAGATGTTTTATAAATTTTATAAATTAGAAAAGGCTAAAATCCCTTCCATATGCCTGGCTTATTTAGTACATTTTCCTGACTCATTTGTACTCTATTAATTCTTCATTTGGTGGTCTATGTTGTCCCAGAAATGTATAAAGTGATAATTAAAGAGTTGTCCATTCCTGTGTGGAAAGATATCAGTGATTTCTCAGTAGTCAATGATAAAGAGTATGCACCATCTTCTTAGTAGCTCAACTATGAGTCATTCTAATTATAAGCAATAAATCAATTTTCTCCTAATATGGAGATTTTAGCTCAACTGTGATATTTTTGATAGCAAAATTCCTTACTTAGCTGCCTTACTGTTTCTTTTTTCATCCTCAAAACCTCTATTAGCACTACTATGGGAAGCCCATTAATCCTGTGTCAGCTTGTATTTTTATGGCATCCTACCCCTACCAGTTGCCTCACAGGCAAATTTAATTAATGCATGAAGATTTGATATGAATGTAATAAAGAACTTAACTAATTGAAACACCTATATGCACTTGTCATTGAAAATAAAGGAAGATTTGTGCAACTGCATTTGTCTATAAGTTTTAATCTAGTGGGTCTCTGTTGAGGTAGTTTCAAGATTATTATCCGATCAGTTCATCACCTAGGTGGTTCAAGGATAGTGAAATCCTTGATCCATTTCAATTCAGACTATCTCTAAACTGATAATCCCTTTTTATCATAATTCTTAGCCTTAATTGCCAAGATTTGCATGCCAATATATTAGATTGCCTACAGTACAGAGTTTTTCCTATTTCCTATTTGTAAATAAAAATATAGGTGAAATGTTGCAGTTGCTAGATCAAAGAGTCTCGTTATGCTGTTTGAATTAAAAAAAAAGAGGCATACATCACTCATGGTTCAATTAAACCAGTCCAATGAAAGACAACATACTCTTTGTGCTGCCCCAATTACTCTCAGCCTTCACTACCTTCACTAATCATTTTATAAACAAAAAACAGAGTGGAGTTTGCTTATCTTGATCAAATGAGAAAATAGAGGCAACAGAGGACCATTCCATATTTTCTACTGATAGACATATCAGTAGACAATATATTGCCTAGAGCCTTTGGACTGAAATAGTTTATAAATCAAATAACTGTCTAGACCAATCTTCTCTTTGCTAATCACACAAAAGCCATTCTAGGATACCTTGAGTAAACAGCACCATAAAAAAGTGCTCTGAATGAGTGAGCAAGCAGGACAAGATAAGAGAATCATGGCTACCAGTAATTGCTTTAAAGGTGAAAACAGGTTGTACATTTTCTTTTCCTCTGAAATGATGATTGGTAAAAGATGTGTGTAAGTGTTGCTTTCAAATTAAAGGAAAGCTGAATCTTCCTTTACCTCAAAATTAAGTAATTTAGGGAAGAAGGGAAGAAACTAACTTGGGTTCCTAGGCAATTGTTATTTTAAAAATAAAGTGTGACTGGGCCTTTAAAGGAATTATTAGTATAGAGCTAATGAAACGTAAAGGTATAAACTAACATACACACTGGCATTCCTTTATTTATGTACATATGTAGAAGAACTGTATAAGAAAAGTCTAAAAGTCTGGTATAGTAAATGTAGCTATGGGAAAATCAACTGTAAATGAATTTAATTTCTTTTTTAAAAAAAATATGAGAAACTAAGTCATAATCATACTGTGAAAAATTTCAATTAAGAAGTATAATTTTAATGGACCAAAATTAACCTTGAGATTAAACATATATGATTTAATGACTGCCTGTCTCATTTTAATATACATGAGGTACAGGACATTTATGTGAAAATAGTAATGATTGGATAAATTCTCACAGAGGGATTTATATAAGGAACCTAGAATGTAAAAATAAAACAACTTTGTGCGCTCATCAACAGTGACATTTCAAATATCATATTTAACATTGATATATCTTTTATTTAAAGATTTTTTTTTTTTATTTAAAGAAAATAATGCATTGATGATGTTACCTAGAGGGACAGAGAGTTCCAAGGATTCTCTATTTTTAAAGAGTTTTCAAAGTATTTTTTTAATTTGGATATTCTGTCATCTATCTTGCACTTTTTGTTAAATCACTTTTTTGTGTTTTTAAAGGTTTAAGGTATTTAAACTTTAATGTTAATAATCTAATCAATACTATATAAACCTCGCTATACTTTAATTGCATAATATACTGCAAGATCAAATCTGGGTCAGTCACCAGAGGGTTACTCTTCTGAGCTTTTGGACTTATCTTCAGGGAAGTTCTCTCTACTGGAATATATGCTTTGGGTTATTCTGTGAGTTATATTTATGTGGTGCCTTCCTATTGGTTGATTGATATGTTGATGACTGGTGATTGGCTGTTATTTCCTTGTGCTGCCAAGCCCTCGGTTCCTAAGTACCTGATAAGCTGGTGGTAAATCAGCACTCTTGTTAACTGACAAGGAGCCTGTTTCTCAGGCTTCAATAATTTCCCTGGCTATCTTTGTACCTGCATGGCCAACAATCTTAGTAGCTGTGAAATTGAATGTATGTCCTTGTTTATTGCAATGTGAGAATACCAATATGTTCGGGTCTCCTTGTCTGACTGCTTACTTGTGTTCTTGCAATCTGGTGGTTAGCTTGCAATCACAGGGACAATCAAGTCAGGGGACCTGGTAGATTATATTAGAAATATCTCCCACCTCCAGGCAAGCTTTGAAGGTTTGTCCTCATATGGTAGCCTCTGGACTGTGCAAGTATATGTGTGTGTGTGTATACACACACACACACACACACACACACACACACTACATAATGCTTTCTTTCCCTAAGACATTTTAAGCTGGCTAAGAACATGGCAAAATAAAAGATATAACAAGAACTGAAATTCCTATTAAAAGGCAGTTGTCTGCACATATAGGGTGGAGGGAATAGGATTCTGACATCGATTATCATTAGGCTATTCTCTGTGATGTTTGTCTGATCCTTCAAAGGAAGGCTAGAGAAAGCAGCAAATAAGAAAAAAAAGAGGGGGGAATCAAGAAGCTACTTATGGCATCACTGAGCAGAATGAGAGAAAACAATCCAATTACTTTCTTTTTTTTACTCTGTCTTTTACAAAAATAATAATAAAGCTATGCACAACTATTTTTGTTATTAATAAACAAGATAGTTATCTTTTCCTCATTATGAGTACTGAAGCAGGAGCGTGATATCCGATAGATAATGTGCTGATTGGAAGCAGAACCATAAACTGATGGAAAGAGAAAAGCAGAAAAAAATGAAAAACAAGAATATGGCATGCAGAATAAAGTCTGAAGCTTGTTTAGTTTTATTTCAGCTCAGTTTGTATGATATAGAAACACTAAGAACCCCAGAAAAGAAAGCATAAGACTTGAGTCCCCAGCGTAAGGCTAGCTGGTACAAATATACCCACAGATGCATTGTTTGGCATTGTCAAGCTTCAAATGTGATTGGACTAAAAAATAAATAAATACAAAAATCCCACAACTTTTATTTATGTATTCTAATAGCACCAGCATAATGCAAAACAAAAATGCTGCCCTCAAATATTACATTTCTTTCCAAGAAAGCTTTTGGTTTGCAGAGATGTTCCTAGAAAATAAAACTAATTGTGGTTGAAACTAAGGAAGTGTGCTTTCCTGCCCAGAAGTAAATTGAAGGGTAAAAGAAAATAGAATTCATCCTGCATAAAAGGGAGCAACATGCCTTCCTTGCCTTCTGCCTGATGCCTGTGTCATGCCCACCATAGTAGCCATTTTCTAACCATGTTCTAATATGCTCTCAAAATCTACATTATCCATTTAAGATCTAAGACCTTTCATTTTTGTCAAATAAATCATCATCATCATCATCATCATCATCATCATCATCTTCATCATCCCCCAGTGAGGCACTACCTTGACGTGGTTGTGGGGCTTGTGTATTCTGAGGAAGATGAGAGCTATGCCAGAAGTTCAACCATACTGGACAGCTCTCATCAGAGGAGTCAGACAAAGAGTGTCTCTCCCATAAAAAATATGGTGAGACATAAATTTCAGAATGCCATACCGGCTCGGATGTCGCCCGGGTTAACAAGGTCCGCGCTAGATATTGGAGCTCCTGGATATCTGGTGAAAAATGGGTTATAGGACTCGGGACTGTTGGCTGAGCAACCAGGGCCAGCAGCTGCAGAACTACTGGAAGAAAAGGTGTTTACCCGTCGCAGATACACAGTGATTGAAAACAAAGAAATAATGATCTGTTACTACAGATCAAGTCCAACAAGAAAAGGATATCTAAAATGAATGCACCAGTTCTGGAAAGAACAACATCCAGAATCAGAAATAACAGAACAGAGACTAGCAGATCAATGCCAATTTATAATACAAAATAAAGTATTCACAGAAACAGAATTGGACGAACTGCAAAGGTTTACCCAGGGCAAAGAAATCAAAGCCTTACCAGAAGTAATTCAAAATATAGAGGAAAACCAGGAGGAGTTGGCAGTGAAGGTGTCCAGCAGAGATATACAACTGTTCTCATCTGGAAACCAGGCAACTCTTCCTCAGAAAGAACAAAACCCTCTAACTAAAGAAATAAAAGAATTGAAACAAAGAATAACTGAGCATCTAAAACAGCACAAAAACAACAGAATAAGGCTGCCTGCATTGAAGCTTGTTCCAAAGAAAGAGCTAGCTCAATCATTAAAAGATGCAAATACTGCAATATCAAGTATAAGCACCAATTCACTGCAAGAAACAAACCAACTAATGTACAGCACAGCTGCAGTTATAACTGAATACCTGGGATGCAAAATCAACAAAGAAGAAAATCAAACAAACAGTGCACCAGAAAAATGGAAGGTTAGACTAGAAAATAAGATCAGCAAGTTAAGATCACATGCAAGCAAGCTAGAACAGATGAAAGAAAAGAAGCTGAAGAACAAGAAGACCAAAGAATACCTAATCAAGAAATACCACTTAGAAACAAGGAAGATCAAGGAAGCACTGGAAATAATAAAGCAACAAATAACAGCTATAGCCAGGAAAATCAGTAGATATGAAGCTCGAATTGCAAACTATAGGCAGAACCTCCAATTTCAATCCAATCAGAAACGTTTCTACCAATCCATCAATGGAGAAACTGCAAGGAATCAGTCAGTACCTGACAAGGAAGAAACAGTGCAGTTCTGGAAGCAGATATGGGATAACCCAAAGAAATACAACAAGGATGCGGCTTGGTTAAAAGAGGTGGATGCAAATAAAACAGAAGTTGAAATGAAAGAACTAGTAATAACAACAAAAATGGTAGAAAAAAGAGCAAAGAAAATCAAAAATTGGTCAGCACCAGGTGAAGATGAACTGCATGGGTTTTGGTTGAAACATCTAACTGTTATACACCCACTCATTGCCAAGCAGTTCAACAATATACTACAAGGAGGAGAAATTGAAAAGTGGCTAACAACTGGGAAAACCTACCTAATAATGAAAAATCCAGCAAAAGGGGCAACACCAGGCAACTACAGGCCAATTACCTGCTTACCAACAACTTTCAAATTACTAACTGGTGTGGTAGCTGATGCAGTACAACAGCATCTAGTTGAAAACAATCTCTTTCCACCTGAGCAGAAAGGAAACCGCCCCAATAGCAGAGGAACAAAAGATCAACTCCTAATAGACAAAATGATCTTGGAAAACTGCAAGAGAAGGAAGACCAACCTGAATGTGGCATGGATTGACTACAAAAAGGCATTTGACTCTCTGCCACATGATTGGATAATAAAGTGCCTAGAAATAACAGGAGTCAGTAGAAACATCAGAAAATTTGTGCAAAGATCGATGGCACAATGGAAGACACAGTTGCAGATCAATGGTGAGAAGCTGGGAGAGGTTAATATCAAGAGAGGAATATTTCAAGGAGATTCATTATCACCATTACTATTTGTTATTGCACTGTTTCCTCTGTCAACAATACTGAATAACTCAGGACATGGCTATCAAACATCAAAAACATCTGCTAGACTATCCCACCTCCTTTACATGGATGATCTGAAGCTGTATGGAAAAACATCATCTGAAATAGAATCGCTGCTCAACACTGTCCGTATATACAGCCAAGATATTGTAATGGAGTTTGGCTTGGACAAATGTTCCACACTTACTAACAAACAAGGAAAAATATTGAAAACTGAAGGAATAAAGATGCCCCACAAAAATAATATTAAGAGTCTGGATGAGGAAGAGTACTACAAATACTTGGGTATCCTTCAAGCTGACAACATCAAGCACACTGAAGTCAAGAAAAAGATTAGAGGTGAATACATCAAGAGAGTGAAGAAGATCTTAAAGTCCAAACTCAATGGAGGAAATACCATAAAGGCAATCAACACCTGGGCAATCCCAGTCATTAGGTACACAGCTGGAATAGTGGACTGGACTCAAGCAGAACTAAAAGCAATGGATAGGCAGACCAGAAAAATAATGACAATGAATCATGCCCTTCATCCACGCAGTGACATTGATAGACTTTATCTACCAAGGCAAATAGGTGGGCGTGGAATGCTACAAGTACATCAGATGGTTGAAGAAGAAAAAATGGCTTTGGAAGAATATCTGAAGAACAATGATGAAGATGCACTGAAATTAGTATATCAGGAAGGCTTACTAACTACTGGAGAGACCAAACTGGCCTACAAGAAAGACCAAATGAAGAACAGAATAGAGGCATGGGAAGACAAAGCACTACATGGCCAATACATTAAAAAAATAGCTGGGAAAGCAGATAATAACAAGACCTGGCAATGGCTAAGAGCAGGAAAATTGAAGAAAGAGACCGAGGGACTAATTCTGGCTGCACAAGACCAAGCCTTAAGGACAAATGCATACAAAGTCAAAATTGAGAAGACAGCAACAGACAGTAAGTGCCGCCTGTGCAAAGAAGCTGAAAAACAGTGGACCACTTGGTAAGCTGTTGCAAGAAGATTGCACAAACTGATTACAAGCAGCGGCATGACTAAGTAGCAACAATGGTGCATTGGAAGATCTGCAAAAACTATCATTTGCCTGTAAGCAAAAACTGGTGGGATCATAAAATAGAGAAAGTCATAGAAAATGATAAAATTAAACTGCTCTGGGACTTCAGAATTCAAACAGACAAGCACCTGCAACATAACACCCCAGACTTAACAATTGTCGATAAGAAAGACAAAAAAGTCTGGATAGTGGACGTGGCAGTGCCTGGAGACAGCAGAATAGAAGAGAAAGAACTGGAGAAGATAACAAAATACAAAGACCTACAAATAGAAATAGAAAGACTGTGGCAAAAGCAAGCAAGGGTAGTACCAATAGTCATAGGCTCCTTGGGTGCAATCCCAAAACAACTGGAGCACCACTTGAACACAATTGGCATTGACAAATTCGCTATTAGTCAATTGCAAAAGGCGGCCTTATTAGGAACTGCTTCCATCCTGCGACGATATCTGTAATACCATCAAATATCCATATCTGCCTATCCCAGGTCCTGAGTAAGGACTCGATAGGTAGACAAAATGCCAAATCCAGTCTGAACATCTGGCTGACTGTGCGATGATCAATAATAATAATAATAATGGTAAGCTGCTGCAAGAAGATTGCACAGACTGACTACAAGCAGTGGCATGACAAAGTAGCAACAAGGGTGCATTGGAGGATCTGCAAAAAATATCATTTGCCTGTAAGCAAAAACTGGTGGGATCATAAAATAGAGAAAGTCATAGAAAATGATAAAATTAAACTGCTCTGGGACTTCAGAATTCAAACAGACAAGCACCTGCAACATAACACCCCAGACTTAACAATTGTCGATAAGAAAGAGAAAAAAGTCTGGATAGTGGATGTGGCAGTGCCTGGAGACAGCAGAATAGACGAGGAAGATCTGGAGAAGATAACAAAATACAAAGACCTACAAATAGAAATAGAAAGACTGTGGCAAAAGCAAGCAAGGGTAATACCAATAGTAATAGGCTCCTTGGGTGCAATTCCAAAACAACTGGAGCACCACTTGAACACCATTGGCATTGACAAATTCGCTATTAGTCAATTGCAAAAGGTGGCCTTGCTAGGAACTGCTTCCATCCTGCGATGCTATCTGTAATACCATCAAACATCCACATCTGCCTATCACAGGTCCTGGGTAAGGACTCAATAGGTAGACAAAATGCCAATCCAGTCTGAACATCTGGCTGACTGTGCGATGATCCATAATAATAATAGTAGTGATGATGGTGATGGGTACAATGCTCAGCTTCTTATATTTGTCACATCTGAACTAGTCACTGGAACTTCAGAGATAAAAGACATCAAGAAAGATAGAAGGATGTAAGTTAATGCTAGGATAAATTCTAGTCTGAAGGGAGTGAAAAGTTTGTACCTGTACTCACAATCCTTCCCAAAGTTATTGCAAAATTGTAATATTACAGTTTTTGTAAAATTAAGGAATATACAGAATTATTACATACAAACAGTATAATCATGTTTAGTATATTTATTTAAGTGTACATTAAATCAAATAGAGAATGAAACAAATTATAGCATGTTCCAGGGCAGGAATGCATAAAACCTGCTAGAACTAGTTTTTACAAAGTGGCAAAAACTGCATTTCAAAAGTCGGCATGCTTCCTCCTCCTCTCCTCCTCCTCCTCACTATTATTATTATTATTATTATTATTATTATTATTTATAAAACATCAATTAACATATATTTGCATCCTTTAATATGCAATCAGCAATACATATTACACTGAAAAAACTCTGCAACTATTTTGACATAAAATATGCAATAGAATAAATGAACATAAATTACAGTAGACATCACAACTAGCCAAATGGAATTGGAAGAACATTTTAATTTTAATTTCTGTCACTGACCTCAAGTGACTACAAACTTGCATTTCTGAAAAAGAGTTACAAAGAGATATTTCATTGTGAAGTAGTGAATTTGTCAGGAAATTAAACCATATGGCATATGAATTAGCCATAGGACTAAATGCCTTCAAACAATGCATGCTAATTATACCATTAATGCAAGAATGTCGTATTACACACTATATTACTATTCAATAAACATTTGTTATTTAAGATAACTCATATATGTCTCTTTCTACCATTCCCAATATCTGACCTCTATTCCAAACAACAGTTGTATATGTAATATCCATAGCACTATACCCATTTTATCTGATGAAATGAACTGTAATTTATTAAAATACATATCTATAAAATGCTGCAGAATTTTCTTATTATTTGCTATTCACAACTAATAATAGATTGTTAAAATACAGTTAACTATATGCTGCAAGCAACCACCAGATGGCAAAATACTCCTGTGTTCTTCACTATAACAAAACTTACAAATTCTGAGAGCACTGATTCTAAAACTTTGCAGAAATATTTTGTTTTCTGAAGATGCAAATGATAAAAATATATATTTAATTTTATATCCACAAGAAAAATAGATTGTTCTCCTCCTTCCTCCCCCCATGTGCCATTTAACAATCAACTGCTAGGTCCAATTGATAGCCCAACATTCAGCAAAGGACTATTTGCCCAGTTACAAAAAATAGTAATGGAGTTATGTAAATATTGTTAGTTTTTTTTTAAAGTATGCAGTCTAAAACTTTGCAAGAAAATAAAAAAAAGAATAGATAAAAGAGGAAGATAAAACAATGAATTGGAAAAAAGAGGATAATTAGATTAACTAAAACAAACCAAAATTGCATTTGATAGAAGAAGGAAGATATGAGTCATCCAAGTTGCCATTGGTATACAGATCACAGGATATTAATCTTCTGGATGAACTGGTTATTCATTTAACCAGGGTTATGTAAGTCTATTTTTTTAGTGACATTCCAGTATATCTATTTCATATTCTCAATAGGGCATGTCTAATGAAATGATTTTTAAAATTCACATAAACTTTATATTACCATAAATATCCATACCTTTTAACTCTAAAAGTAGCTTGTTTCTCAACAACATCCATTCTTTTATCCAGAACAAATAATAAGCAGAAGCGTTAAAAATATAATAGCTTAACATAGATTACATAAGTAAAATCAATAACACAAGTCAGTAATGACTGCAGTCCCAAAAAATTCAGAAAAGAAATCAAAGCTGAACTAATAAAGATTATTTATTTGTTGGAAAACAATTTGTGATATTTCCACCAGCCATATGCAGACTTTAACTGTCTGGTCATTGCTTGACATTTTTCCTTTCAACTTTTTAAAAATATTATTTATATAGCAAGGTCCAATCTGGGTTGGTCACCAGGATCAGAGGTTTACTCTTTCATGTATAATACATACATACATACATACATACATACATACATACATACATACATACATTTGTGCTCCTAGAAGCCAAAAACACCAGCCTGAAGATGACGAATGAGACTTCATCGAAATGTCGCCAAGACACTTCCAATTTGACATGGGAGAAAACCCGAATAACCAAAGACCTACATACAAAACACCCGTGAAAACCTCAGAAAACAAATATATACATACATATATATATGTGTGTGTGTGTGTATGTATATATGTGGAATATTCTGATACTATTTATATATTTGTTACAGTTAGCATTCATCTGACCTTTTTTCCAAGATCAAGTCAGATTACACGAGTATTACTATTTTATCCTATCAGCAGCCCCATAAGGTAAAATGGATTGAGAGTGAGTGACTGGCTCATACAATGAATTTCAATGGTTAAGAATAGTGTTAAATCTAGATCTGCTCATTCCTATTTCCAACAATTTAACCGTTACACCTTATACACCAGGGATCCCCAACCCCCAGGCCGTAGCCCACTATTGAGCCGTGGCCTATTCAAAACTAGGCTGCGCGAGTGGGAAGCCAGCACACATATGCACGCTTGCACATGTGTACACCAGCCTGCCACTCGCACAAGTTGAGCTGTATGTTTGTGCTTGCATGCCAGCCTGTGGTCTTGTGTGGTCCATTCCCCTCTCCTTTTCCCCAGTCAGCCGCCAAGCCACAAAGGTTGGGGACCACTGTTATAGACTATTACATCCTATAGAACATTCCAATTCAGAATTTTCCATATTTTGTCTGCTGGAGAAAAATCTTCAATTTATGATAGTTAAATTTCAGATTAGAATCAGAACATTTTGAATATAAGATATACATTCCCATTTCCATATTACTTAATGTGAACATGTGATAATTTTATCTTTTTAAGAGATTTGGCTAGTTTTGCAAAATATCTACTGTCTCCCAAATATCTTAGAAACAGATTTATTTATTTATGCTATCCATCTTTTTGGTCAGCTTTTTGAAGACAAATCTTCTACTGTCCCATCGCTATCTCTAAAGGTTGCTTTTTGGAATCATACATTATCATTTCCTTTTACAATCCCAATCTAACCAGAGCCTAAGTTTTTTTCCCCTATTGTTATAAAAATCATGAATATAAACTTTCTTTGTTATACTCTGGAAATCCAGATTAAACATGCTGATTAATGATAACAATTCCATTTCTGAAACAAAAACATAGCCATTAAAATTATCTGAGGAATTGTTTAACAAAAACAATTTACATCTTTCCCTCTCTACAGTCTTAAATCTTCAAACATCTCATTTGTTTTTACAAGAACAACCAAACCATGTGTAACATTAGAGATTCACTGGCATTTCCCACTGCCATTTTTAAAACACTGTCTTTGTGTGTGTGTGTGTGTGTGTGTGTGAGTGAGAAAAAGAAAGAGGGGGAGAGAAAAAGGGGGATAATTAATTTGTCTTCGATACTTACATTTTCTGACTGTAAGCATCTCACAAGAACCCACTGTACTTTAAAAACTTTTTTTTTTAAAAAGTATAAATCTGTCTATAGTAAGCCTATCATCCTTTATAGCATACTCAGGATCAACTTTGATAATCCTTATTCTTCAGTCTTGAACCAGGTCTTCACTTTTACAAAACAACAACAACAACAAAAACAAACAAGGATAGAGAGAACCATCCTTATCTGCAGAGGTAGATTGTTTCAGGATTCAGGAGGACAATTACAGCAATTGTCAGTCTTCCAAGGCAGTCCAGAGAGAAAGCAAAACCAAATGAATTAAGTTTACTTTATACATTACAGAATCATGCAAGTCTGAAAGTACATTTCTTCCCCATCATCTTTACAGCCTAAGAAATTAGAAAGGGTCCCATCTAAGATGCCTGCAATATCCATATTCCTTCTTCAGGCTAACCTGCCTCTTATCCAAATATTCCTCTAACTGTGGCTTTTCTCTCTGTCTCTCAAGGTCACTCCCACATATTATTGCTGCAATCCAGGAGATTACACTTAATTTTTTTGTACCATGATGTTTTCTTAACTGACACAAACATGGTGCCCAAATTTGTTAATATAGGTCAACTATTTTTCTTTTTGCCATTTGTTCTCTGTCTTCCCCAATATGACAGGTCAAAACTGGTTCAGTTCCTTGCAATGATGGGGAAAATACCAGTACAACAAATATACAAGATACAGAAATTTATCTCCTTATAGGCTCTGCTCTTTATGTAATGTCTCTGGTTTGTAAAGATGGGGAATCATCACTACTGACTGGTTTGATTAAGGTAACATTCCTGTCCTGAGATTTCATCTATTTGTTTTCTTCCAAAATGATGAGTGGGCTGTGCTGCTTGTTTAGTTTGCCCATTTGTAGATTTTCCAAGCAGGGGAGGATGGCTTATTTATTTTTCTGATCTTTTAAAACTATGCATGATAGACCAATAACCTATCCCAGGAATGACAGAATGGGGCAGGCAGAGATAATTAATAGTCACCAGATATTCTGTTGAGCTGTTTAATGTGTGTTTATATATTAGGTCACTGTTCGCTAGGGAAGGAAAGGTGCAGCTGACATTCATAAACATTTCTTAATCTTTGACAACTGTGCTGACGCAAAGAGATCAGGGAAATAAGGAACATCTCATCATCAGAGAAGCCTAATAAAAGTGAGGAAAAGGTGAGAAAGCCAGGGAAAAAGGGAACCTGGGGGAATAAAGGAAGAAGACAGGCAGAGGATGCATTGATTGGGGATGTTGCAATGGAGAGGAGTTCTGTGGGTGATGGATCACCTCTGCTTAGAACAAAGAAAAAGCAGGCAGCTTGCCAGGAATGGCTTAGGCCAGTTTCATTAAAACTCTTCATTCATCATACTGAAATGAGGCAGCATTTGTTATTGCAGCCCTGGTGTGTTGGTGCAGAAGCTATTAGAAAGAGTGGGTGGGCTTTGATAGGAGAGAGGGCAGCAGACAGGAAAGGATATTAACAGAAAGTAAGAGAAAAAAGATGTCTTCCACTGACAAGCCAGGTTTGTTCCTCAGTCAGTACCTCAAGTTTCATTTGTCTGAGAGATGATCTTCTCTGTACAAAATCTTATAAATGGTGAATTACAATCATGTTGCAATTAACATTCCTCAACCTGATGTCTTCAATATGTGATGAGACAATTGTACAATTTTCAAAGTTCTCAGACACATGGTCAATAGCTAGCTGGGAATTCTATAAATTATAATTCCAACATATTTTGGAGATCATGAGGGTTGATATCTGAAGTCCTAATTCTAGGGTTGATACTGTATATGTATTAAAGAACATTCACCCAAAACCCCTCAAAGTAGAATCAGTTGTTGATACTGCAACTGAAATATTTACAAAGTAGCATTGATTTTTTTGAAAAAATCCTAACTATAATGCCCATTCAACAATACTGGGAATACAATTCGTGGTTTAATATTTTGTAAGAAATATCTATTGCTTATTGATTTCATTTCAGATATATGATTTGAGCCTTAGAGCCACTAAACTCCTCCTTTTCTCTTTGCCATGTAAATATGTAAAAATTAATGCGATACTGAATCCTTTTCTATCTGACATCTTCAGTCAAATTTTAAAATGGGTGATTTACTGGATACAAGTCAATGCTCTCTGTGTGTGTTTAGTAAAAATTATGACCTTCACAGAAAAGAATTAGAATCTGCCTTTTATTAAGAAATTATTCAGAATTAACGAAGAAGAAATAGTTGCTAGAGAAGCACATGTTCATTTAACTTCATTTTATGTGATGGAAAGAGTGATAAATCTGTGTTTGAAATGACCTTCATGTACAGTTATCAGAATAATAATTAGTGCAGTACTGAATTCAGAACAGCATCTATGATACTATGGGATATATCCTTCTTTCTAGTTTAATTTACTTATCTGGACACAACTTGGGGATATTTACAGCACAGTAATAATACCACTAAACAAATTATCTAGCCAGCCACAACACAATATTTGCTATAATTTGCTTCTTACTAAAAATCTATTGCTCTGTCTTCAGCATCTTTGGGAATAGCTGATAATTGAAACTTGACACCATAATCTTAGAAAGCTGGCTGTGGACCACCATATGGGGATGTTTATTAGAACTAGCAGGTCAACTCATGTTTAACTGTTCCTTATCACTTAGTGAATGTCATTACAGGAATAAAAAGCCAGACTGCTTATGTCTCTTTCCATTCAGATCTCAGTAGCATTATTCAAGAGTCTTTACTTCAAGCAAACTGTTCCACAGATCCTAGAGCTGCACTATAGATATTTAAGTAACTTTTGATTAAATAATTTCATGTTTGCTGATGTGTAAATAATATGGAACATAGATAATGTATTATTAATATTGTAAATGTAAAAAATGCTATTTACCAAGGAGAGTAAATCTTGTTTATTTATATTCATTCTTTTATCTTACATGCAATAATCCTAAATAGAAAATCCTGCATAAGGTGACATACTAAATTAAAAATAAACCTGAATTAAAAAGCAAACTGTACAATTCATGAAAGAAAATAGCACCAACTACTTTAATGCTTTAATTACAGATGGATATTAGGTAATCAAAATCAATGAATCATAAATTCAAATCACCATGATTTAAGGCCTTATTTAAAGGCAATTAATGTTGGAATAGTTGAAGAAAGCCAGATGCTCATGCCAAGGGAATGACTTCCTTGGTGCTGGAGCTAATATACCTCTCATGTATAATTCTGTAATGCATCCCACTAATGGGCACATGAGCAAAGCCTCTGTGGCTCAGCATAAAATCCAGGCAAGCTCACTTTTGTGCAGAAAACCTAATATGATCCCAAGCCAATAATAACCAGCAATTTAATGCAACAAGCATTGAAATCAATATAGAATTACTATCGAGATTGCTAAATATTATGGCTTATAATTTATGATTCAGTGTAGTGTGCAAACCCAATGTACTGTGCTTAATCATTAAATCATGATTAAGTAAACCATGGGTTAGCATGGTGCTGAAATATAATAACTTATAAATGCAATATAGGAGGTTATTCAGAATTATTCATATCACCCAACATTGTTAAGATTGACTGAATTCAATATTCAATATTCAATACTGGTTTCAGGCAAGAACATTTTCCACACTCACTGGGAAATTTGAAGTATACATAGATTTGCATTTTATTATTGTGCTATGCCTAATCCCCTATATGAGAGAGAAGGGGTATTTTGGGGGGGAGGGGGATAATTATCCCATATATGATGATATTTAATGATGATTATCCTGGCTGATGATATCCTGATGATATAGTCCTGAATGTTACCTCAGTTTGACTCAGATAAGTGTTTGTATCTATGAAAGGCAAAATAATAATAATGATAATAATAATAATAATAATAATAATAATAATAATAATAATAATAATAATAATAATAGAGGCATGGGAAGACAAAGCACTACATGGCCAATACATGAAAAAAATAGCTGGGAAAGCAAATAATAATAAAACCTGGCAATGGCTAAGAGCAGGAAAATTGAAGAAAGAGACCGAGGGACTAATTCTGGCTGCACAAGACCAAGCCTTAAGGACAAATGCTTACAAAGTCAAAATTGAGAAGACAGCAACAGACAGTAAGTGCCGCCTATGCAAAGAAACTGAAGAAACAGTGGACCACTTGGTAAGCTGTTGCAAGAAGATTGCACAGACTGATTACAAGCAGCGGAATGACAAAGTAGCAACAATGGTGCATTGGAAGATCTGCAGAAAATATCATTTGCCTGTAAGCAAAAACTGGTGGGATCATAAAATAGAGAAAGTCATAGAAAATGATCAAATTAAACTGCTCTGGACTTCAGAATTCAAACAGACAAGCACCTGCAACATAACACCCCAGACTTAACAATTGTCGATAAGAAAGACAAAAAAGTCTGGATAGTGGATGTGGCAGTGCCTGGAGACAGCAGAATAGAAGAGAAAGAACTGGAGACGATAACAAAATACAAAGACCTACAAATAGAAATAGAAAGACTGTGGCAAAAGCAAGCAAGGGTAATACCAATAGTCATAGGCTCCTTGGGTGCAATCCCAAAACAACTGGAGCACCACTTGAACACCATTGGCATTGACAAATTCGCTATTAGTCAATTGCAAAAGGCAGCCTTATTAGGAACTGCTTCCATCCTGCGACGATATCTGTACTACCATCAAACATCCACATCTGCCTATCCCAGGTCCTGGGTAAGGACTCGATAGGTAGACAAAATGCCAAATCCAGTCTGAACATCTGGCTGACTGTGCGATGATTGATAATAATAATAATAATAATAATAGGCATTGACAAATTCGCTATTAGTCAATTGCAAAAGGCGGCCTTACTAGGAACTGCTTCCATCCTGCGACAATACCTGTCATACCATCAAACATCCACATCTGCCTATTCCAGTTCCTTGGTAAGGACTCGATAGGTAGACAAAATGCCAAATCCAGTCTGAACATCTGGCTGACTGTGCGATGATCCATAATAATAAATTTTTAATTACATTTAAAAAAAAATATTTTCAGGTACTCTTCTCCAGTACAGTCTTGTAATTTTGGCTTAGATGTCATCTGAGGACAGGTAAGAATATTACATTTCCTAATATTCCTCTGCTGTATCTCCTAATTAAGAATCTCAACTTTTGCCTTCAAGTTACTTTCTTATTACTTGGAACACTGCATCCAGTTTTGGTCACCACGATATAAAAAAGATGTTGAGACTCTAGAAAGAGTACAGAGGAGAGCAACAAAGATGATTAGAGGACTGGAGGCTAAAACATATAAGGAACAGTTGCTGGAATTGGGTATGTCTAGTTTAATGAAGAGAAGGACGGGGAATGACATGATAGCAGTGTTCCAATATCTCAAGGATTGCCACAAAGAAGAGGGTGCTATTCTCCAAAACACCTGAAGGCAGGACAAGTAGTAATGGATGGAAACTAACCAAAGAGAGAAGCAACCTGAAACTAAGGAGAAATTTCCTGACAGTTGGAACAACCTGCCTCTAGAAGCGGTGAATGCTCCAACACTGGAAGTTTTTAAGAAGAGACTGGACAGCCATTTGTCTGAAGTAGTATAGGGTTTCCTGCCTGAGCAGGGGGTTGGACTAGATGACCTCCAAAGTACCTTCCAACTTTTATTATTATTATTATTATTGTTATTGTTGCTGTTACTGTTGCTGCTATTGTTCTTGTTGTTCTTATTGTTCTTGTTCTTGTTATTTCCACTTACCATTACAATATAATCATTCTTTAATATACTTGTTCTGGTTTATTTTGGGGGGCAATCCCATCCACACTTCAGTCATTGCTACTTTAATGATGCTAGTGCATAACCATATAAATAACCATCAAATAAAATAATGCTGAGAAATAAAAGTCTGTGCAATAGAGGACCTTGAAATTTAAGTTCAGATTTTTACTTATACAGTTTATAGGGTCAAATGAAGGCACTTATTATTGGTCAGTCTAATTTTTTTCAAGGGTTATTATGAGAATAAATGGTCCAATGATGGACCACTGTGCATTCTCTTAGAGAGAAATAATAATTAAAGTAAATATGCCTACGTAAGACTTTAAATGTTAATTAAAATTGGCTTTGGGGAACCTATTTATGTATTTATGTATTTATGTATATATGTATTTATGTATGTATATATGTATGTATTTTTTATTTATTTTTTTAAATTTATTTATTTATTTATTTATTTATTCCATCTGTGTCTCATTTATGCATTCTACTTGTTTCCTTTTCCTTTTCTCTTTTAATTCTGAATATTGTTAACATAGATGTCTGAAGGAAAGTGCAAAGGAAGCCAATGAAAAATGTGTGCCATGATATAAACATGCTTGTGCCAAAGGTTGGTAGACATATGTAAAAGTAGAAATAGTTGTCGCCACACAAGTTTTACCTTTGTGACCAATTTCAGTTTGCTGTAGGCATCAGTGCTTTTCATTTTTAGATACTGTAAGATTACAGTAAGTTTATAGCAACAATTATGTATAATAGAAATGGGAAAACTGTGCTTCATGATTAGCCCCATGTCCCCATATGGACTATAAAATTCTGTCCTTTTTTATATTTGGGAGATTTGAGGACTTCAAAGTATAAACTAAGTCCTTTAATCTTGCAGAAGCATATTATCAATAGTACTAATTGTTCTTAGACATAGATTATGGAGGATTACAGGACCACACACCCCTGCTGAAATCAGTTCTTTCCACTCCAGTGAGATCATGTTTTACCAACAAGTAATCTGTTAGCCCCACTTAGGCTGAAGGGGCAAATCTATCTGGTTTCTCAAAAGTAGTCTAGCTCTTATATAAAGGATGAATCTACATCTCTTTAAACCATAAGCAGTATGAATACCATTAGGGGAGAGCAGTCCATAGCAATACAGGTGGTCCTTAATGACACTTATTCAATGACTGTTCAAACTTAGTGCTGAACAACTGGTACTTATGACCAGTCCTTGAAGTTCCTGCAATTACAACACTTCACATGAGGGATGGACTTTTTACTACAGCTGCACTATGCCATCCTTTTCCTCTTAGGGCAGTAACACATCCTGTCTTCTTTCTCAAAGCGTGGATTTTGAGTACAGGAGCAGTACGGGATTTTGAGATTGTTTGGCTCTGATTTGATTGGTCTTGAATACATTTTTGTTTTCATGAATAACACATTTTGTAGATTTTCCTCTCTTCTCTTGGATTGTTCATACTACTTTAATCATGAAGGACTATCTTGGGTCTGAGAAAAGGCCATAAAGAGAAAATCTTGTGCAGCTTATCTTATGACACAATAATCACAGAGAGGAATTAATACATGCAATTACATCTATATCAAGCCAAAATGATATCTGACATAAGTATGTAAGTTATTTTTGCTTGCTGACATCATGTCATCATGTGTTCCCCTTCAACTCGTCTGCAGGTGTCCATGATTATCTGAGTGCCAAAACAGACATGACATTTTCATTGGAAATTTTTCTGTTTGAACAATATATAGTATTTCTTTGTTTAAAAGCAGATTAATTATTTATAATTAATCAATCAATCTAACAAGAAGGACAAAATCTCATTAAAGTCAGGCTCAATTACTAGTCACATCCATGCAGATTTCCAGGCAGCAGTGCAGATATAATTTGCCACTGTCATCTTCTAAGGTGCTTTTTGACTTCCCAGTCTAGACCACATACTTTTATCCTTTGAAGGTCTTCCATTCAAGCATAAACTCTATGGACAATGTAACCCAGATGCTGCCATTTGCTATATAGATGTCTAAACTAAACTACAACTAAATAGAAATAGGATGGTTGAGATGTGTTAGTAGCTTGGGTTGGGCTGTTGGTTTGATTTCTAAGCTTGGTGATTTGGCTGCAAATGTTTTGTCTCCATTTGGGGGAACATCTTCAGTGTGCTTTGAATTGTGCTCATCTGTCAGAGCACTGGCCTTTAAATATCTTTTTGTGTGATGTAAATTGGTGTGGGTGTTATTTGTCTGAATGTTGCTGAGTCATGGTCTGGTTTTGGGCTGTTTGATTGGTTGTTTGTTGTTGCTGGGCCATAGTCCTTGGTATTTCAATATCATCTGTGTGATGCTAATTGTGTTTGTTGGGTTGCCTCTGAGTCATGGTCTGGTTTTGGGTTATTTGGATGGATGGCATTGTTGAGATGTGGTCTGATTTCTTGTGAGGAGTTCTGATTTTTGCTGTGTGGTGGAATGCCTGTTTGTTCATTTTAAATGCTGCCTTCAGGAATGTGGTTGAAGTAGTTCTTTTGTTCTCAGAAGTTAGTAGATTGGGTCGATGTCAATGTGTCTGTTTATTGACTTATTGGTGGAGAACCAGGCATCAAGGAATTTTCTTTCTCTCCTTGATTTCACTTGGGTTAGATTGAACTTGTGTCCTTCTTATTCTTCATGGACAGACATGAGGGATAATGAGTCATGTCTTTCAATAGCCAGGGGGAAATAGGATGCCCAGCCTCTAATTGTCTTAATTTGTGCGTATGTGTACATGCATGTCACACGATGTAATTTGTAGAGTTATCTGGCTAAGGTTGCATATTTCAGTTGTCAGCTGTGAAAATAATCCCACAAAGAGAATTTCCAAAGCTTTTCTATTGAAATTTCGTCCTAGACACATTCATTATTATTATTAGTCACAGAATTTTCTCTGGCTTAAGACAGGAAAAGCTGTAAGTAGCAGAATTGCATTATTCAGTTCTCATCTTTTGATCTATTTTTTAGTACTTCAAGAGCATTTGGGAGACTATAACAGAAATCTTAGGAAAAAGAAGAGCTGGGGTTTCATTGTAGTTAAACCAATTGTTTTAGGGCTTATAAGAAGTAAATCAAATTGGGGGGAAATGTACTGGCTTGAATTTCAGCAGTTTGAGCCTAAAACCTATATGCAGTGGTGATACACAATTTCAATTCAAAATGCCTAGGGAAACATCTAGCTTTTCCTTCCCTCCTTCCTTCCTTCCTTCCTTCCTTCCTTCCTTCCTTCCTTCCTTCCTTCCTTCCTTCCTTCCTTCCTTCCTTCCTTCCTTCCTTTGTACCTCCCTCCCTCCCTCCCTCCCAACAGGTCACATTTCTCAAAATATTTGCCTGGTGAGCCCTTCTTGAACATAGTTTCTCCTTTCATCCTTTCCAAAGCAAAGCCCAGAACTTATTAACATTCTACTCTTTCATTTACCTTTGAAAGCACTGAGGCATGATGCAGAATAAAACTGTGTTCATACCCAATCTTTCTGTTTTCAGATCAGCTTCTTGGGGGTGGTGGGAGGAATAGGAGGTGAGAAGTTGTAAAGGATCACTGCTTTTTTGTTTGCTTAAAGAAAGACATGTCAGTTATTTTGGGGTTCTTGATCTGTGCCTAATGGTCCAAGTCTAATGGCACCCAAACAGAATGAGAAAGCAGCAGAACAGAACTTGAAGCCTTTTAGTTATATTTCCAAGATTGGAAGTGGCCAATTGACTAGTATTAAACATTGCAGATGGAGAAGGAGGATAAGTAAAAGAGCAAATTCTATTTTCAAGCCATAGACAAGGCTTATTACACAGATACCTAAATGGTCATTTAAGCAGATGCTGTATATGGGACTATTTCATTCTTTTTTATAAAGAAATCACCCATTACTTTCTGTTCCCCAATTTTATCATATATAGGTTTTGCATACCACCCAATATCCAGCTAGAGTTTTTCACTAGAATAAGATCATCCAGGGAAAAAATGAATCTTATATTAGTATCCTTGGAGTTTATATGTGTGTCACATTCATACTGGTGTGTCACATTCATACCTAAGAATGAAATCTGTAAAAAAGAGTAGGGTTAGAAAGAAGACTGTGCATTTTAATCACAATAACCAAACTTAACAACCATTGCCTCAAGTCTTATTTTATTAAAACTGAGGATTATCTTTTACAGATGCAAGGCAGGACAAAGGTAGAAAAATAGAGTACCTTTTACTAAAGCCATGTCTATGTAAGTACTCGCTAAAGACACTATTTAAGGTTATACAGTGTTTCTATTTTACAGCTCATCCAACACTCAAATAAATCACATGTCTTTCTACCATGCATTCTGATCCCACCCATGTGTGAAAGATAGATGGGAAAAGAGCTGATCAACAACTCTTTGATTAATGTGCAAGAAAGTATTGATTTATCCAGATGGGATAAAAGGAAGAAATGAAATAGTAATCTGTTGACATGTCTTATGCCCTGCTGGCATTAGAAGCCAGAGGAGAAATGTATGTCTACAGTGTGTGTATGTGTGTGTGTGTGTGTGTGTGTGTATGCGCACATGCATGCATGCACATTTCTTATTTTTAGCTCAGTAGATGTATTTCTTTAAAATTCTCTTTCTGATCTACAGACATATATATATATATATATACTGCATTTTTAAATTTAACTTGATCGAAGATGTCAAAACTATGGATGATTCTGTCCATTTGTTGTGAGATTAAGAGTTTTCATCATATCTTATGACTGTTAGTTGGTGTTAATGAATGTGCTCTGCTGGTCTTCTGCCTGTCTGTCTTCCACGGTTCTTACATTGTATATTATAGATGACTTCTGTTTTTATTTCTTGGACTACTGGGCCTTTTGCTTTATTTAAGATGTTTTGGATATTATTAAATATCACCAACAGTAGATTATAATTATGGATTTTGAATGGACTTGGTATGCAAGAGACTTCTTGGCCATAAGTTAATTAAAGATTACAGATAAGTTTGCAAACAGGTCCTTTCATCTTAACTGTTTCCAGCATTACGCCTCATTTCTTAATTTTCTGCATTCTGTATGCATTCTCTTTAGCAGGATAAACTCATCAACATCTGAAGTTTTTTTAAAAATTCTTAATGAATCAATGGATAAAATGAATGTAAAAAATGAAAATGAACTAAACATGCAATGAACATTTTTTCCTATATCTAGTTGTACACAGTTATATATAAATTCACAATTAAGAAACTAAGATATTGAAATGAGGATGTTTTGCTTCATATACCCTAGAGTACATTTGAAGATTCTCTTGGAACTTTGTTGATTAATAAAGCTCATCCATTAGTGGTTGACAAAATTCCATTCCGTGAATACACTAATATAATTTGATAATAAAATTATTATCATAATTGTCTTATTTAGAAAGGAGAAATTTGAAGACTACAATCAGTCTATAAAAATAGAACAAAATCCAGCTGTCTTTGGGAAGTGAGAAGGCACCTACTTTTTGTTTTTCCATATAAATATCACTAGCATACATACTGAGTATTTTTATTTGTCATATGCCCAGAATTAATAGAATGTTTAAACATCATGATGTCATCTCTATCAATCAAGCCCTATTGGGCCATGCACCAAAACTGCATATTAATCACTAGCAACCCTGAGACTTGCTTATCAGAAAATACTGAGTTTAGACTCATAAATATGATTTAGTTTTTTAAGTAATATTATTAAAGATGAACTACAGCTTACAGTTAAGCCTTATGCTTGACACTTATTTGGGAAGTCCCACAAAAGGGTTGACTTTCCTTCCGCCGGCAGACCCTTATGCAACTCCAAAGTCGCCCTGGAGGGTGTGACTTCTGTCGAGGAGGCTCTGCATGGCTGCTGAGGAGCAGCGGCTCCTTTAGCAGTCCGAGCTTTCTCTGAGGGCCGACAGAGAAGAAGATCGGCCAGTAAAATGGCCGATTACCCTGCTGCTTCAAACCGCAAGTCAAAGAACATCTAACTGTAAGAACCCCCGTGGTGAATCTGGGTGAGAATTTTCTTTGCTATTCTCTCTATTCTATTTTGTATTTGGTACCTGAAAGAGCCTTGTTGAAATTACTTCCCTGGCTTGAAAAAGCAGCTTCTACATTTTTTGGGGGAAGAAAGGCGTTCTATAAAAATAGAACAAAATTTTAAAGACTATATTTATTTTTATATTTTTTGGGGCACAGGAAAAAATTTTTTTCTTTTCTTTTCCTCTTTTTCTAAGAACTGTACTATCATCCTATGCTGAAAGATTATTTCTTTTTTACATTATACTTTAAAAGATAGAAAAAGGAAAATGGTGTTTGGAAAAGACCTTTTTCAACTTACTGAGGACATCTAGTGGTAAAAATGTAGTATTGCACCTTCTGGTTACTTGGTTTGAAGATAGCTGACCTTCAAACACTTTTGAAGAGGAAAGATAAGCTGGGTAACTGTGGCAACTGTGGGGGTGGATATTGCCTAAATTATATCAAATATAGCCTCCACAAAAAAGAAAAAAGAGACTCTTTTTAATCACTATCAAAATGGAGAAACCTCAGTCACAATTAAACTGTACACTTATATTGGAAAAGATCTATGAGGCTACTGCAGAAATATGTGCCACAATGAAAACGTTTACTACAGAACTAAGATCCAGAAATTTCACTTCAAATGTTCAAATGGATGTCCAGGCTACATCTGACTATGGTATAAATCAAAATATATTAGAAGAGGAATCAACAGAGATAAAAGAGGAACTTATTCTATCTTACAAACCTTCCATCTTCAACTTTGAGGAACAGAAGAAACAAAGACTGAGATTTCAAACTACAAAGCAACGATGCTTCAAGGAGGAGAGAAATAGACATCTAATGCAGAGGATGGGATTTCTATTATTTCAAAGGCTATTGCAAGTAACAAAGATAGATCCACTGACCGAAAGGGAAGCGTCCTATGGAAACCTTCCTGGCACTGGAAAAAAGCCAGAATTAGACTGAAAAGAGAAATTTAAAATTGTGTAATGGATTAAAAGGCAATGTTGGATTTATGGTTTGTTTTAAGGATTATGATTTTAGAGTTAGAAACAAGAAAAAATATAAACATATATACATGAGGGTGATTTTTAAAACTGATATTTTAAATAGATTAAGAATACTTTTCGGAATATTAGATATATTTTGACGAAAATTATGTATTGGAATTGAAAAAAATGTTGATTTTTTAGATTGGGATGGTTTTAATAATTAATGGAGTGTTTTAACTTAGATGATTTTTTGTACAATAACATAGATGTGATAAGGTATGATAATTAATTGGATGAAATTTGAAGTTTGTGTAATGAATTAAAGTGAATTAAGGTTTAACATTATTTTTAACTAAGATAGCTATTGTTTAGTGGAAGAAGAAATAAATGAGATTGGTGATAAAAGGAGGGATGAGAGAAATTAAGAACTAGAATACATCTGGAAGGGATATCTGAATTGATAACTTGTTGATTTAAAGTTAAATTTGATTTTCGTAATTGTAAACTGATAAAGTTTTAAAACAGGTTTAGTAATAACAGAAATTTAAATTAGAAATGGAATATTTTAAACGTATTATGTTATTTAAGGGAAATAGAGAGGAGACAGTGAATGTATTAAGTTGAGTTACTTATTTATGTTTTTACTTTTGAATGTCTGATTACCCAAACACCACGGTGTGTCCTGAGTACTTTTTCTTAAAAATTAAAAAACCAATAAAATATATTTAAAAAAGGTTGGTATCTTAAAGTTTATAGTTAAAGTTAATAAAGCTCCCATTTTTCCAAATAGTGAAGCAACCTGTCAGAAACACTGCTAGCCTGTAAAAAGCATTGTGTTTTATTTGTACTAAACATATATCCCCAGACAATTTGCTACAATGGAAGTGATAATTCTTTCAATTAGTAAAAGATTTCGATGGAAGCCTAAGAATCAGAGAGTTGATTTTTATACGATAATTACATATCAGAGTGAATTTCATTACTGCTTCTATTTGTATATGGGACTGGAATTAAATCATAAAGTTGTAACATAAGGGCAGAGCCAACAAGATAAGACACTAGTTTTAAATATTCTAAAAAAAAACACCTTATACATATACAGATAGTCATTGGCTTATGGCCAGAATTGGGACCAGAATTTTCATTGCTAAACAAGGCAGTTGTTAAGTGAGTAATGCCCAGTTTTATAGAATTTTTTGCCATAGCTGTTAATCAAATCACTGCAGCCACTAAGCAAATCTGGCTTCCTCTTTTGGCTTTGCTCATGCAAAGCCAGTTAGGAAAATTGCAAATGACAATCACATGAACCCACATGGCACTGCAACCATCATAAATACCTGCAATAGTCAGGAGAGTCAACATATATTTATTTCCCATAACACATTGCTTAATTTTTTTTATAGTTTATTCTAAAAACTTATAGTAAAAGTCTATAGTCCAAATTTATCTGGAACCTTAATCCACTTATATCTTTCTTAAATAAAAATCCTATTTAGCTTTTGGCTCTTTATTTCAAATTATTTAAGTTTTAAGTTTGTAAATATTTTTTTTTATTTTGTTCAGAACTGAAGATAAACTCACCAGATGAAGATTTTTCAAACTTTTCATTCCAACAATTCTCTAATAACTTTAAGATGGTTAATATGTAGCTTCTGAAAGTGATTATAAAGGAAGGCTTATGAATTAAGTGTATTTTAAAAGGATCTCCGGCAGTTGTAATCAAGATGGCTCCCCAGTTCCTTGTTGTCATGTCTATTGACTCCACTTTTGAAAAGTTATCTTCATTTCACCATAATTTCCCATAAGCCTCAGAGAATTGCAATTTTTATTACGGTGATTAAGTTTGATAATCATTTTTTAATAAATGGAAAACTAGGTAAGTTTGTGTTCAAATGCAAGTTAAATCCTTTCCCCCCCTCATCCTACTTAATAATATGGTTAGAGAGAAATGTAGGTTGACCTTGAGAGGTTAGTAGGTCACAACTTTCACTATTGGATACTAGAAGACATGTGCCAGAAGATTTGAATGTCCTTTTGCCTTATTTGGATGATTAGTTAATTATTTATACAACTCTGATGATAAAAGCATTTTCCTTTCTATTATGCAGAAGAAATTAGTCTTTTCAGATGACACCTGATAACATACACATTCCTTCAGGTACCCTGACTTTTTGCTTTTCATTGGGTTACAGATGCACTAAACTGCTTTTCTGCCAAATTAAAATTGTATTGTTTTATTATTTCATTTGTTAAGTAGCATAGCAACATAACTATATTCCTTGGCTGTAATAGCATTATTTTTTTCACCAGTGCTGGCTTTTCATTTAAAATAATAATAATAAAAAATCAGATACAGTCTGATTTTAAAATAATCTGTGAAAAATTCTCTCTCTCTTCTTATATATACATACTCCATATATATACATGAATGTACATGCACATTCAAATAGTCTGCTTTTATTCTTCTATGTTGGTTTGTTTTATATGGGAGATTTTTTTTTTAAAAAAAGAAATCTATTACAGTTTATATATACATCCTGGAATTAATTTGGGAAAGAAAAGTCTGGACAAGATAAATAAATAGTAGATTCTCTACTGAGTTATGCTAGTAACAGCTAGCTATTTAGTTAGAGAGCTAAACTTTGATGAGCTTTTTGAGTCAATATGTTCTCCTCCTGGCACCTCTGCACTGAAAAAAAAAAATTAGCCATTTGGGAGAGTTATATTCCTAATATACCCAAGCTAGATGGCTCTCAGAGGAAATTAGAATTGCTCTGACCTTCATTTAAAGTGAATACCAATTTGAAATTTAGTAGCTTAAGGATGCAATCTTACTCAGATTTATTTATCAAAAATTAATTTCTCTCTTTCTTTCTCTCTGAAAGCATTCAATGGGTCTTAACTGTAATGAGTATTAAATTTTAATATTATGATTATGCACACCTCACAGCTTTATCTATCTATCTACCTTAGAATGGTAGGATATGGCATGGACTTCAAAATTAGGTGTTATGGAGACTGCAGAAAATCTCAGGACTGTAGGCTGAACTGGGAAGCTGAAAAACATTCCACAAGATCCAATGATAAAACATTTTTATGTTGTTTCCCCCAAAAAATCTGTATGGCTGAGTTCATATTGTTACGAGAGGCTGAACTCATCATGAAGATGTCTTTACTATTTTACAATTCTTTGGGCCAATTTTTATAGTACTGATTTAATATAATAAAGAAAATGAGATTAGTACATACATTCAGAAAAAAAGCAATATAGAGTTTTTGCTTTGGGGGGAAAAAGCATGACTTCTTTTGATATAACAAAATAGACTGCAAATGATTTGACTGACACTTAAACTTATGCCACAGGAGACATTGCAGCTGAGAAGGAGAGTAGAATGGAAATAAAAAATATGATTTCATAGATGTAGCTGGGTGCCAAGAGACAGAAGCAATGCATTTCCTGTTAGAATTGATTACTTAGTACTTAATGGACAAAATATGTGCATGCAAGCACTCACATGACTCTTAAATTTTTGCTCAGAAAGCTCAGAGAGGAGAGTGCTTGGGATCAGGAAATACAGAACAACCAAGGCAGTTTTCTTTCATCATTTTCCCCATTTCATTCAGCCTTTCTTTAAGTGAATTTACAACTCCCAGGTTACAACTGCCTAACAGCACAGACAGTACATTGAGCAATACTGACCTCCCACACTGGAATACCCATTAACTCTCAAATAAAGACTCTCTTAGGGGTTGTGTGATGGGTTAATTGACCTACGTTTAATTAATACAGACTAGTTAATGCCAATACTTTTAATCCATATTATGCACCCATGTGGACAATCTTTTCATAAGAATAACAGTAGGCTGGTGCACTTAGGAAGACAATTGGCCATCTTATATGACCTTTCTAGCATGTCATATCAGTTTGCCAAGAACATTGATTTGATGGCAAAATGGACACTACAACCTAGAAATAAATGGACAACTGTTCCCATGTACTTTAAAGCTCGATTTTCCATGGAATTAAGATAATAACCCCATTCCTTGTTTGCATATACAATTCTTTGACATTAATATTGAAGAATAAATCTACTGAATCATATGATATGAAATTCTTGAATGGTTGTAAAAAGAAGAGGATCTGGTGATATCTGAAAAAGAAAATACTAGCCATCCTTAAACCACTAAGATAGGGCTACCATAATTTGGTGTGCCAGAGCAAATATAGCTCCCTAAATTGTTCAATATGGCCCCCAGAAATTCTTCAGATGTGTAGATTTTGCAATGGAAAGGAGAATGTTATTAAGAATGTGGAAAGCAAGCGGATTAATGTATACTTATTTCAATATAAAATTAATTTAGTATTTGTTCCAATTTTGCCCACATTTTATAACTTAATTCCCAGTATGATATTCAAAATTCACTATTGCCAGTGCTTCCTCCTCACAAAAATAGTTGTACTTCTAGGACTGAGGCATGGTTCTTGTTTTAACTTAGAATGCGACTAAGCTGCTGCTTTTTGCACTGTTCCTAATACCTCCCCAAAAATGTTCTAATAATTGCATTTTCAAGGCCAGTATTGATGCTATCCCCCAAAAGAAATGCCAGTGATACTGTGAAGATAACATTGTTTTCATCTGTTCAAAGAACAGTATGGAAAATTGCCAAACTAAAAGAGCAAACAAGGAATACAGGAATCAGAGCAAGACTTTTCTTTAGATGTTCCCTATGTTAATAAATGCCAATCTTTTCTTTCTCTACTTCCTTTTGCCTTTTCTTATATTACAAGGCATTTTCTGTCCTTTAAACTGTACACAGTTAAAACTGATGGTATGTTGCCATTTGCTTCAGTATAATTTGCCCATCATCTCAGTCCATCATTGTTTAAAATGATATCCCAAAATAATATTTAGCTCTCATATTTTTTTGCCTCTCAGAAATGTATTGCTCATTGGAGATTGATCACAAATTCTGTAAGAACAAATTGAATTCTAGCAAACTGAAGTTTCAACTCAAGCATGATGCATCATTTCAATTGTATTGGAATGCCATTTTCCTTAGCATGACTGGAACAGAATGAAGAGGAAGGACTACGGGTGACGTGATAGCAGTGTTCCAATATCTCAGGGGTTGCCAGAAAGAAGAAGGGGTCAAGCTATTAACAACAACAACCTATTTGGTTTCATTTTTAGTTTTATCTTTCTTATACCAATGTTCAATTAATAAAATATAGGGAGAATGCAGAAATTAAAATGAGAACAAAATCATGAAACCAAAAATGTCAATATGTATGCATGATTCTCCACTGAACCACGGGTTAATTTAAATAAATGGGAATTAGAGTTGAACTCCTCAAAAGCCATGCATAGCAATGGAGCAAAATTCCCTGCATAGAAATGGAGATTAATTTGAACAAAGCAATTTGCGAAAACTAAGACATAATACATATGAGCAAATGAAGAAGGCAATCAATTTGCCTCAAAGAAGCAATCTGGATGGCTTCAAACTATGTTGGGTCATTCTTCAGAACCCCTTCTGGATGGCTTTTAAATTGCTTGCTGAAAAGTTTGGTGATTAGAAGAAGGCAAGAAGCAATGTCTGTAGCATTTAACAAAAGCCTGAGTAACTTTTGGCTTGAACTGACGAAGTTACAGATTAAGGAATTTTGTCATGAATTAAAGAAATGTATCAGATAATTGTTCTGGAGCGTCCTTGAAATAGATAATAAAAATTCTTCTTGGCTGGAAGGCTGCAACATATTGTGTGGACAATCTGCAACATTTGCCAGAATTAACCAGAATAGAATAGAATAGAATAGAATAGAATAGAATAGAATAGAATAGAATAGAATAGAATAGAATAGAATAGATCTGGAAGGGAACTTGGAGGTCCAGCCCCTGCTCAAGCTGGAGAACCTATACCATCTCAGACAAGTGACTGTCTAGCCTCTTTTTAAAAAATATCTAGTGATGGAGCGCCTACAATTTCTGGGCACAAGCTATTCCACTGGTTAATTGTCCTCACTATCAGGAAGTTTCTCCTTAATTCCAGGTTGCTTCTCCCTTTGATCAGTTTCCAACCATTTTTCTTGCCCTGCTTCAGCTGTAATACTTCAGCCATTATTAAGAAATTTCCTTTATTCTTCTGACACAGTAAAATATGTCTTTTTGAGGAGGGGCTATTGTATCCCTTGGATAGGAGATCACAATTACTATGATACATCAATTGCAAACTAACAAACTAGAATATTAAGTAGGTGAAACACAGAGTATAAACAAAACACTATGAGCACAGTTATATAAAAGTCAGCAAATCCAAACCTTTTATTTTTTTAAAAAAAATAGTATTTGGATACAAACATGTATAAAATGAGATAAGCCTTTACCTCCCTTCAGTCAGAACCATCTCAGGTTGATGCCCAAACAAGGAAAAAGATGAAAAGAAGCTGATATCTCTTTAGTCATGGACTACAATGACTAGTTTAGGACTCAGATGTAAATTCTGTTTCAGTATCACATATCTATTTATCACAAAAAGAATGGAATAATGTCTATAATATAGCTCTGCAATGTCTGGATGCTCTAGTCATTTCTTTGTTTTTTCTGGCTTTTACTAGAACAGAAAACTCATATATAACATTGCAGGGAGTTAGTAATATAGATGACAATCTGCAGTCTCTTGGTGAACAAATAGGAGCTGTGTTCTTAGTAGACAGAATAGAGGGAAAAAAGATTCTGAATAATGCTTTTATCAATATGAATATGAGGTGCTTTCCAATATTTTATTAATAAAGAAAATGGAGTTGATTAATATAACCCATATGCATGTATTTATTCAATTTGTATAGCAGCCTATCTACAACCAGTGAGCCTGGGCAGTGAACAATCATAAAAACAATGAAAATAGTTAAAAAACAATGCAAAGAAGAAAATTAAAAACAAATAGCAACCAAGAGATATTATAATCCACTAGTATCAAGATAGCCAGGAAACAGCCATTCATACATTTGGACCCCAAATCTGTTGATCAATATCCATCCAATTGGTTTTCATAAGCCTTTAAAACAGTAGAACATTATAGAAGACAAGGACTTTAAATTCAAATATTAGTTTTCTCCACTAAATATCTGTTAATAATGGAAAAGTGACTAGTCATGTGTGGATGAAACCAAGATTGAGAGAAGGATGATCTCTGGGGGAAAAACTCTCAAAAGACTCATATTAACCTTGTTAGCAGTGCTGTATATTATTATATTATAAATTCAGATGAGCTCCTATAAATGTTGTGCTCACTGTATTACATATCATTAACACTTTAAGTCTGATGTTCACCTTGTATTTTATTTTAGTGTGATAAAAAATACTATTGCTGAGCAAATACATTATTATTTTATTCTTCTAGTTTCCAGGAGGAGGATAATTTGTTTCAGATATTCTTTGATTATTTCAGTATAATTCTCATGGACAGACCATGATGTTCTTCCACATTTAGTTATAAGGTAGCCAAAGGCTGTGTGAATATTGTGTCCTGTTGCAACATCCCTCACATCTCACACTTCAATTAAGTCTAAGAGGCAGTGCCACATTTCAATAGCTCTGCTTCTTCTCCCTCCAAGGGGGAATGTCTGTTCAAGAATGCAATAGACATGGCAGAGCTGAACCCCCTTTGTACTGCAGATCCCATTTGCTTTTCCTCTTATCTTCTATCACCACTGAGTCCTGAAGGGAAATCATATATATACTCATTTAAATGTGGACACAGCTCCTCTTCAGACCTTCTGGTTGAATGCAGAAATTGGAGAGGACAAGGGAAAAGAGAAATGCATAGAAATATATTAGCTTTGTGACCACATTCTCCATACTGTAGGAGAATGTTCAACTTGTGAAAATAGTCACTGAAAGCTTTTGAAGATAATCACATCTGGCTGGTGACACAACTCTTGTAACTGTCTTGGCATGTAAAATCTCACCATGGTCTTCACATATCTCCAGGACTGAATTTTTAAAATAATAATAGTAATGACAACAATAACAACAATAGCAATAATAATAATACAAATTGCCAAAAGCTGATAAGAATTTTAAATCAAGTTTTTAGGTTGCTGGGTGAAATAAGTACATGAAAGTGAACAGGAAAGGATGAAAGAATATGAAGTAACATCATGCAACTGTCTTGCAAATTGTTGACCAAAAACAGCAACCTTTTATGCAATTTGGGAGAAAAGTACAGTATTAGCTACATGTGCAAGCCTGGCACGTATCAGAGAATTAAATATCATTATTGAAGAAGAATAAAAATACAATGATTTTTGCATCTGTATATTTGAAAACAATTGTTGCAATTCCTAATAATTTGGAGTTCCATATGGCTTTATATTTGCTCTCACCAGATTGATTTTCTTTATCATTAGAAAATGTTTTTCTACTCCAGTCATCCATCCATCCATCCCTGTCTCTCTCTTTCTAATATGAACACACATGTGTACACACACACACACACTTGAATACTTTTTCATCCTTCTCTATTATATATTCCTTGTTCTTAATTTATTAAAATATTACCAATGTTTAGTTTTTATTTATATCTGTGTAAAAACAAAAAGAACAGGGAACAGAAAACAACAGGAATAAAACATAGGAATAAAGGACAAAGTTTAAACTTTCTAGAAATACACATTTAAATATTGTCAGAACCCATATCTGTCATATTGCATACTTCCCTGCCTCTCTTTCTCTCGTCTCCTGATTCCATTCTCTTCTCTTGTTGGGTTCTGCCATACTCCTAGAGGACAGGGGAGACGGAGCATGGGTTTATTACCTTAGCTTCCTCTATTGATACAATGTAGTGTTTTGCTTCCCTGCCTCCTTTCCCTATTTCTACAGTGTAACATTTCACCTTAGTTTCCTTTATTGCCACAATGTAACACTTCACACTCCTGCACTGTATCTCTCTCTGAACTTTCTTCTCCCTAACCTGTCAGCTACGAAAAGGAGGGGAGAAAGAAATACAACCTCCGGAGCCTGGCTTATCTCTCCACTCTCAAAAGAAGGTGCAAAGAGCTGCTTGAACATCGCACTATAATCAGAGCTGGACCGATGTTATCTCCCCTTTCCCATGATGGACTTAACACCTGGGGATTGGCCAGTTTGAACTGTCTGGATGAACTATGGGGGGGTTTGCTTGGGATACTTTAACCCATCGATCTGTACAGGAGTCTCTCAGATCCTGTCTAGTATGCCTGCCATCAGCTTCTCCTAATAAAAGTTCCTTTTGGAAGAGTTTGCTTCCATGAGTTTTGCTTTCTTGGGATGAGGTGTTGAGGTGGGTCCTGACAAATATCCATATCCAATATTTCTAGTTAAAATACATTGTTACAGATTACGGTAATCTGCTACACGTTGTATTCTGGTGTAGCTAATAAATAGATACCAAATGTGAGTGAAACAAGATATTTTTTTCTCTGTTATGTTATGTTTTTCTACTTCCCACTATAAAAATCATTGGTCCAAATAGATATACTCCAGTTTTCTTGTGTTTTTCTGTAATAAATCTAGCAATTAACAACTCTTTGCTTATTTGTTAAAATTAACCTAAAACTACTGCAACATTTTAATTAGAGATGATCATGTGACCATTAATGAAAAGGCATCAGACTGAATGAGCACAACTGTAGCAATAACATATAGAAGGTGAAATCATCATAGTGTGTAGCTGAATTAACTGACTATAATATTGAAATGACATAAAAATGACATTAACACACCTGGATAAAAATCTCATTTATGTTAACAGGCTGAAAAATATTTGCCAGACTTCTGATGATGCATGCTTTGTGTACCACTATTCATTTACTAAATTTATTTTATAAAGGCCATGAATTCTGGCATATGTTTATGGAAACTGATGACTGGCACTGTAAAACATTAATTTATTTATCATTCAGGGAAAATAACCTTTAAAATACCCATACAATTTTGTCAAAACAAGCATAGAGATAGGAATAGTAGGAAGACACATTGTTTTGAAAGGGGCTGAACTCCATCAAATAATAAAAGACTATAAAACTGTATTCTGCTTATGCAGTTTTAAGTTTTGAAAGAAGGAATCTGTTTACTATCAGCTTTGCACATATTCAGGCTTGTCAATTCTTTTAGGGAGGGGTATAAAACATGCAAACAAAAATTCACACTTAAATGCATACTTTTGTCTAAAATAAATGTTTTTTCCTGTACATTTTCCCAGTAAAAATTTGCCCCCCTCCCAATACATGAATTCAACTCCTTTGAAGATTCATTATCTTCTACATGCCAGGATTTAAATAACATGCACATAATACTTTTCTGACATAGAGGTAGATAATACCTACCTCAGTCTTTTCCAACTACAACATCTTCAGCCATATAGATTTCAATTGCCAGATTATCACTGCTGGCATGGCTATGTCTGAAAATTACAAGACTTGAAATCCATATATCTAGAGGCAAATTAATATAATCCTAACTAGAAGTTTATGAGGTAATCTTGACAAATTTGTAAAGGATCTATACCCACATAATTTTTGGGACTACTTTCAGTAAATACATTCTTCTCCAGTTTCTTGACTTAAGAGCAATATAGTTTTAAAATTCATATTGCATATCAACGGAAATATATTATGCAGCATATTAGATTACAGTGTATGACAGACAAACCTCATATGACACATCTTTCCTTTCTTCTGCAGGCTAAATCTAAAGATGACCGGTAGATTACATCAGTTTAAAAGCAACACATCTCACAGAAATCACAGAAGTAACATACAACGCATCTGCCACCCATGGGCATGGCCTAATTGTCCATATTCCCAGATACTTTCCTAAAGAGCCATATCTTTAGAGGAATTTTGTCAGAGAAAGAAGCCTCAACAAATCTATTCTTCCGTATTTTACCAACAGAACAAGACCTCTGAAGCTAGTGGATAGCCTATGATTTCAAGGTCTGAAATACCATGACAAAAATATCTTTCAAGATGACAGCAACTCTTCAAAATATCAACTTGCTACTAAGTTATCATGCTACTTGAAGGTAACTGAAAATACAGAGATTAGTATTTTGCATGTAAAGTACTATATGTGCTTTCACAACGGAGATCTTCTATTATTATTATATTTTTTGTTAATCTTTGATAGTATACTTTCTAATTTATGACACAATATATACCTTGATGAAACAATTCACAAGAGACCATTTTAATATCACATAGATTGAGTTACAAAATATAAATAGCACATTCTTATCAAGCCATTTTACAGTATTCAGGATTAAAATTAAGTGGGCCTTCATTGTGCATATATCCTAGTAATTGAGACTAAATATTATTGTAGTCAGTACTTATTCACTATTCTATATTGGATTTCTCCCTCACATAATCAGAATCAACAAGATATATACTACATTGGCTATGAGAAGTTTATTTTCTAGCACTGTTGATTTATAAGTCCTAGGTATGATATATACAAGAAGACATCAAATAACTCTGAGTCTAATTCATGAAATAGCCCACTTTCTTTCATATTCAGTTAGACATTGCTAGATTCAAGTTAGACTTACATTAAAGCGAAATATAGAAACTTCAAACAATATAACAAAAATGTAATACTATAATATACAGACTAGCAAAACAGCTGTAAATTCTAAAAATAAAATGGAATAATATTTACAAGATTCTTATAGTAGAGGTTTTTACCCTTGGAGTAAAGTCTGTTAAATTTCAGAGAAATGGGTAGAATGATTTAGCAATCTGGCTAATAATGATAATAACATTTTCCCCTAATAATCTGTGACATAAGAGAACAAAGACTGGAAACATCAAGCAAAGCATGGCAAGAAAAGAAAGACTATGCAAAAGAAAACAAAGATACTACCAATAGTGATAGGTGGCTTGGATGCAATCTCCAAATACCTGGAGTACCACTTGAACACCATCAGCATTGATAAAATCAGTCAGATCTACCTATACCAGGTCTATGGGAAAGGACTTGATAGGTAAATAAAAATGCCAAATCCGCACTAAATATTTGGCTGACTGTGTAACCAAAACATAACAATATGCTGTTGTGGTTGCCTCTTTACAGACACTTGCAGAATATGTAGCAATCCTTTCTATTTCTATTGTTTGGTGGGGAAAATCCATAAAAATAGCAGTCATTTGAAACGTGCCAGAGGGTAAGAAACCTAACAAATTACAAATGAGAGGTACATAGGCTTTAGAGATAAAATTGTTTTAGAGATGTTGCTCTTGAAAGAAAGTGAAGGTTGTTTTCACTTTGGGCATTATTAGATGATATGTGCAGGAAATAACCCTCTTGAAACATGGTTATTGAGAGAACTTCTGATAAACTTCTCTCTACATTAGAAATAGTTTGAAATTCCCAGTCCTCGTTACATACAACCCATGACTCCTATTTTATAAGCATTCATATACATTTTGTGTGCATTTTTCCAATACATACATTTTTAAGAAGTTGAGAAATCTATAACAAAGGAGGGAAAAAATTCTAGAAAGTATTCTTTTTACTATCTATTTGATAGCACATCTCTCTCGTTTTGTCCTGGCCACTTTTTACAGAGGCATAATTGAAAGCATTTTAACACACTGCATCACTGTCTGGTCTGGTGGCAGCAGTGCTTCAGATAGAAAGTCCATACAGAGAATGGTAAGGACAACCAAGAAGATCATAGGAAGTTCATTCATAATGCTGCTTATAAGCACTATGTGCTTAGAGCTCAAAGCATTGTTAGGGACCCCACACCCACCCACTCTACAGTCTGTTTCTGTTGCTTCCCTCTGGGAGGAGGTTTCGAAGAATTTCTAGCAGGACTACCCGATTCTGTAGTAGCTTTGTTCCCTGTGCTATCCGGCTGGTAAACTTGCAAGATTCGTTTTCCTCGCCATGCACATGTATACATAATCTGAACTAGACTGTGTTGTTTCTCTGTGTTATATAATGTATGTGGGTATATGCATAATTCTATATTTATTTATTTTTGTCATATTTATGTAATGTATATTGGAGGTGACCCTTTGAGAGCTGTATGCAACAAAATTTCATTTTAATGTATGCCAATTAGTGTACATTCAAAGTGACAATAAAGTTATTATTCTATTCTATTATTCTATTCTATAGCAGAACAAAAGAGATCATTTTACTGTATCTGGAAAAAAGACTAGAAGAGTATTTCTGAAAAATAAAATAAAACTTCCGTTTAAGGATGTGTTCATGACCTCTGTCAAGGGCTTTACTGGAAGATTTATTTTCTGAGAACTCTGGAGGATTTATCAGGATACAGACCAAGAAATTTTTAAACGCTAAAACCTCTGAGTCAATTGTGATTTGATATCTTTGCCATCTGATCTTCCACTGTTACAGTTCTGCTGTTCTTTGGTCACCATTTATTAAATTGCTGCTTGGTGCAGCATAAAAGCAAAATTCTCAGGGATTTAATTGCCAATGATCATGGGTCTTTATTCCTATCTGGAATGCCTCTGGTTTTCAAAGTAATATATTTTAAGAATAATATTTTTCTTTTTTAAAAAATAATGTGTGGACTTAATAAATTAGACAGGTTTCCAATAAGTTTCCATAATGGTATTATGTGGAACTAAATTTGGGAGACTGGGTCCAGAGACACTGCCTAGGGACTGTCAGATAGGAGACAGCATAGTTTGCACCTGGATGGTGGATAGGGCAAGAGACTCTTCCTAGTTTCTTGGGAGAAGTTGACGGCTGGAACATTGTACTTTCAGATTTGCAAGATATTGTCACAGTAAATTTACAATAAAGTTGAAGTAGTTGAACTGGTTGTGTTTCCAGTCTGGTCTACCTGGTAAGGTTGGCAGTTTTCAAATTTTTTAAAACTTCAAAACTAAGAGAATAACATGCATCCATTGAAATTGTTATTGTTGAAACATAACAAGGGGATTTTCTAACACTTAACCTTACCAGTAAAGTGTAAAATGGGAACAACTTACCTACATAGAATGCTTAAGTACAATCTGAAAAAATCACAAAAAGTGATTCTGGATGGCATGCAACACTATTTTTTTTAAAAAAATGCATGTATGTGTATGTACGTATGGTGTCTGTGTGTGTGTAATAAAACAATTAATCTCAAGAGAGGGTAAATGTTAAAGGCAGTAGTAGGAGAGCCAACAGAATACAGTCCTCTAAATACACATGGTTTCATTGCAAATATCTAACATTTAGGGGCGGGGAAGCTTAAATTTAACATGGAAACTATAAATTTGCTACTTTTCTATACCTTTCAGAATTCTGTGTAAAAATAAAGTGTGACCTTTATCTCACTGAATTCTAAATAGATATGACTAACATTAGTTATAGTTTGCATTGTGTAACTTTTCACATAGTTAACTTAGCTTGCTACTTTTGTTTTCCAAGTCACTATAAAAGTTTAAACTTACTGTTTTTGGGGGGATATCTTGTGCACCTGTAAATGCACAAATCTCAACATTTCCAACTTGACATTCTATGTTTTGAAATATAAAAAATGTTACATTTTATGGGAGATATTTATAAAATGTATATTTCACACTTTCATGGTTAGAAATAATCCATTAAAGTAATACTTTCTCAATTGCTAGCAAGTGGTCCAATGTTGCATGCTAAACAATCTCATTTTTTAGAGACGACAGATTTAAAATGCATTGGATTAGTCTGATAAAGTGGGCAAATTAACTTTTTTTGGCATGGAAGACTTGACTGTATATAAAAGCGCAAAGCTCTAGCTGTTTGTATGGTTATTTTCAAAAAAAGTTTGCAACTTTTTGCTAAGGGAAATGTATTGCTTTGTTTCTGCTATCAAGAATGTATCTGGATGGAGATAAATGAGTGCAATTTAATGCAACAGGCACTTGTGGATATTTTCCAAAAGAGTTGGACTTGTGTTTTTTTTACTGTGAAGAAAAAAAATCAACAATTTAGAGAAACATGCTTATGTTGCAGTAATGCTGAATCTTGATATCTTGTATATTCTATGTCATGACTGCAAAACTTGTAGAGGGACACACTTATAAATTAAAAATCATCCTGTACTACAACGGAAAACCTGGCATTCGGATAAGATTTCAATAGCCAATGGAGCAGAAGCAGCACTTGGGCAGATTATCAATTAGAAGCACCCAACAGTACAATTTTGAGGGCAGCAGTGGCAGTATATTTACTGACCTTTAAAAAAATGTCTGCAGACCACACAGACATTTCCATATCAAGTCTGCCTAGAACAGAATTACTTTAAATTTATCAAAGGACCATATAAATCTAACCTCCATAATGTGTGGTAAGGAATTTCATCATAATTCTATAACTTTTTTAAACTAATTAATTTACTTGGATTATTCTGATTAAACTGACATTTGGTGCTTTTGTTTAAAAACATCATTTCTTAATATCCCTTTTCTTTCCTTAAACCCCCCCACCAAATAACCCTTGCACTTTGCCAAAATGCAGGAAACATAGAGATCAAGAGATTGCATTGAATAGATTGACCTAAGTTATTCCTGTACTACTTTCAAGGGATGCTTGCAGAATTTGGATTTATAAATGCTGATACTAAATTGAATTATTTGAAGTTTTAAATAATGAGTGAAATCAGTAATTGATCTGCTGGCTCCTGTTACTTGTAGCTTAGCTATCTAAGTGCTCATTAACATGCTGGTTGATTATCTATTTAAAGATCCTGCCAAGTACCTGTATTAAAAGTACAGACTGTAAAGTCTCTAGTTTCCCAGGTTGTCCTTCCTCTTTTTTTTCCTTTTTTTTTTAAGATGGAGATGAAATTTGCTCCCTTTCAGTCTTTTTGGACTTCACTCATCCCTCAGGAATTCTTAGAGATTATCAACAGTGGTTATATAATTAGTTCTCCTAGGTTTTTCAATATATTGGGATGTAATTCATCTGGCCCTGGAGATAAATATTCATTTAATTAGCTGAGAGTGTTTTCTGGCTCTGTCATGTGTGGATGAAGGGAGCTTTTTCTGAATTAAAGCTTTTTGAATTTACAAACAAGAGAAGTGAATTCCCTAAGTTTATATGACTTTCCTGAGTTAAGGAGAGTCCCAGAATCACCCTACAAGGTCATCTATACATGGGCAGTCTGTAAGGAGATTTGGGAAGCAATATTATGAAGTTATCAGGTGAGCCATTCAGCTGGGGGGAGGGGTTGCAATCAATTCATTGTTGAATAAGCAGCCATTTTGGAACCTATTTTTTTCAAATGGACAATAAGTCATGCCTTTCACTTCTTAAACACTTTATTTGGTTGTTATCTTTACTAAGCTAACAAAGTTGCTATTGGATTTCTTCAATTCAGGGAGACTCAAGTAATTTTTACAATAATGTATGGTATGATTTAGTCAGGTGGTTGTTAATTATACTCCAGACTGGACTGATTTCTGAGTTTTCTTATTATTGATTATATCCTGATCTTCTTGCTTCTTTGGATGACATTCTACCAGGTGTTTGATTGTGTCATTGCTTTTGTTTGTTTGTTTTTTCCTATCACTTGATGTGCACTTCCTTGGCTACTAGCTCTCTCCTCAAGTATATTGACTGGTGGTGTTTTTTTTTTTATCTGAGGTTGTTGTTTAGCTTCTGAATGTTTTGTCATCAGGCTAAAACATTTGGAAACTAAACAGCAAGCTTGGAGAACAAACTACCACCAACATCTACCACCCGAGCTACAAATATTTTCTATCATTTCTAGTATATTCACTTTATTTACTGATAAAAATAACAAAATTGAACTTGTAGCAGGTATAGTTTGGGTCTTGTACAATTATGAATTCTTTACAGCACAGAGTGTAATATTTGTCCCATTGTCCATGTTGCTTGTCATCTCTCCTGGTCAAACTCCCATGAAAATATGTCTATTTGATCTGATCATGTAATTACAATATTACTCACTGATATTATATAGTCTATGAAAATCAAACATCAAGTTAAACCAAGTCTGGATACCATTGCTTATTCAGTTAAAGTACTATAGTATATATAGGAATTGTCAGATCTGTTAAAATCTGGTAAAATATTTGAGTTTTAAGAAAATTAATGTACGGAGATAAATTATTTCCATATGATTCTTCCCCACCCCAACAGTTAGTCCTGTATAAATAGAAAATGAAATATTGATCTAACCTTTCATCTATTCAGTCTTGCTGTCATTTCTGGAATCATAAGAATTCTACAAGGTACCAGCAACTAGCATTTTCATGGATGTTGTATTATTGCTTTCATATTATACTTTTTTTCATTAAGAAATAAACTTTCACCTCTGAATTTCTAGTTAACATAGTTTGCTTACATGGTTTTAATTGAAATGAAGAAATATGAATTGAATGGTAATAAATAATATTAGGTAATCCTCCCTATTGTTGGTTTAAAATGTTTCTCTGTGGAAAATCCTTCCCTCAATAGAGGTGGAAGCCTCTATTGCAGGGGTCTCCAACCCCTGGACTATGGCCCACTATTGGGCCATGGCCTGTTCAAAACCAGGCCATGGGAAAAATGGGCAAGTGCAAGGGCTTGAAGCTCCACTCACATGAGAATCAGGGAAGCACATGCATGTGTGTGAAGGTCCACTCATACAAGTGGAGGATGCTTGAACTTCTGTGTGAAGCTCTGCAAGTGCACCTTCCACTCACATGAGTAGAGCTTTGGGCATGAGCACAAGGACCCTCTGCTTACACACAAAGCTCCATTCACTCACCAAATGGAGCTGTGTGCACTTACATGCACCTGCCATTCACCCCCCCATACCAGGCCAGGCCACCAAGCTGGGAAGGTTGGGGACCACTGCTGTATTGTCCCCTATAGGTAGACATAAGCTATCCCCCATTTTTTATGCTGCTATTTCATCAGTTCCAGGAAGATTAAGACCACTTCACAGGCTAAGGATTTAGAAGTTGGAACTTTTACATTCCAGTGATTTTCTGCCTACTCACCTAATGAACCTATCCAGATTAGGTAAGAAATGAAACCTCCTTGGAGGACATATATGGCTATGGTCCCCCTAATCAACTTGCTCAGACTGAAGAAACTACTTGGGAAACATTTCAAACCAACAAGAAAAGAAGTCTAATTTCCATAACTCACCTTCCAGACAATTCTGCTTAGATGACTGAGAATCTTCATTTATGTAATGTTTTCTAGATCCCAATTCTCAGTCCTACATCTCAAGAGACAAACACAAAATTTCGTAAAAGACTTTTGAAAGGCACATGCTCTGCTAATATGCCCTTTTGGCATTTCTATTTTTAATCTAGGTGAGTTAAATTAGGATTTAAACAATTAAACTTTAGAAATGTCATGCAGTAGATTTGACTAGGTTTTATATCAAGAAGATTATTGTTGCAAGTAATCTCAACGCCATCCCTCCTTCAAAGATTTAGGATATAATATAGAATATGTGAGTACTAGAGCTGGCAAGATGGGAAACCAAATTCTGGACAAGACAAGATCAATTTGTAAACAAGCCAGCATGAGAGATACAGTATGTGGCAAGCAATTTATTTCAATAAAAAGGAGAGAGAAAGGAGCATAAAAATTTAAATTTGCATAGATAGATAAATTTCTAGACCCTACATAAGGTGATTATCATGATTAGAATAATTTCAAATTTGCAATAAATTTAACTATCTAAATCCTATTTCTGAATCTTCCCCTAAGTTTGGCAATATATACCTGGCCCCTAGTGAATGATTTATTGACATGTCCAGAGGGCATCTAATGAATACATTACCCTATCTATAGAATCATTAGATAGTGCCATCCTGCTTTTTTTAACAATACTGTATTGATATATTAAAATATCCATCACAATGCAGTACAATATTCTTCCTTCCTTCCTTCCTTTCTCCCTCCCTCCTTCTTTCTTTCCTTTCCAGTTTTAAATTACTTACTTCACAATAATTCTACCTGAATGTAGTAATTCAACACATTTTATTCCTCTCCAATCAACAGTTTAACAAAGAATTTCACATATCTGTCAAGAAGTCAGGCGTACACTTTATACAATAAAATTTTAAAGAAAACAAGAGAAAGTCTTTGATGTGGCCTCTATATTTTTACTGTGCATATCTGAAAGAAATGGCTTTCTTTATTCAAGTACATTTCTGCATTATGGTAGTTCCCCATTTTAAAGAAAAGAGAAAAGGTGGAATGGAAGAGTGAAATACTTAAAGCAGTATGGAAAAAAATATTTTGAGATCTATCTTTGCAATAACTTTGGGATATGTGTGGGGTAGAAGTTATTTTTGACTATATAATTATCTAAAGAGATGCTTGAATCCTAATTTTTTTTAAAAAAAATGTGTGAACGTAGAGTCTGAACTTATAGCTATCAAGAAAAGTTTGTTTTTTATATCAATAAATTTTGGAACTCCACTGCTGAAGATCCTGATGAGGCCTAAATAAAGTCCCATGTCATTAATAGAATATGTACAAAAATAAGGCAGCCTAGCATAATATGAAAGAAAAGAAAGGTCTTAAATAATTTTATTGTGGAGAAACTTCACTCATGTTATTTATGATGATAAATAGAAGTTTTAAACTGTGAGTCTTTGGACTAAAAAAAAAAATATGTTAGCTGAGCTGGTATAGGAGTTTCCCAAGACATACACTTAGAGAAGTCAACCTTGATAACAGTAAACCAAGATTCTTCACTGCCTAGTCTAAGAAACGTTTTTTTTCTTTGAACATTTATTCTCCCTTTCCTATTCTCCCCTTTCCTCCTTTTGACAAGTGTGACAGGAGAAAAAAAACACATGATAGGTATAAGTTGGAGTTGCCACTACTCAGTCTGTGATGGTATCACAGTTTGGAAATCTTCATTCTACGGAAATCTTTCCCTTTCTTTACTATATTTCCATATACATGCATGCCTTTGATTCCAGCCTTTTATCACTATTTTAAGCAATTATATTTGGAGGTATCACTCTGGCTTGAACTGATGGACTTGCTGCATACGTGCCACCAAAACAAACAAACAAACCCACAAACCAAACCAACATCCAGAGAGAAAATCCATTGCTAATGTTCTTCATTGGCAGAGCTACACCACCATGCTGCTCTGCTATAGTAATATTGCTCTAAGAATGGCAGGTGCAAATAAGTAAATTCAGGAAGTTTTGCAACTGCTGGATTCAAGGACATTTCATTCTTTTGATGCACCTTGAAAGAAGAATTAAATTATTTTATATCAGGAGCTATTTTTCATCCTGTTAAAATCAATGCAACAGGCTATCACATTATCCAAAATCTTATATTGTTTTTATATCTCATGAAGTACATAGTACATATTGAAAGTTAGTTGATTGAATGAATATAACAATGACTGTAAAACATTTTTAGGCCTGTTTAGTAAAGACCTTCCAAATTAAACCAGAGTAGATGTTTCCGTGAATGCTGTGGTAGTTAAACATGAAATAATTCCATTGGAAGATTGAGAAACATCAGTCAAATATGTGCTTGAGTGCATTCTGTGATGAAAAAATAAATACATTTTTTTTTTCAGAATGATGTGACTGCAACTTTTGAGCTTCTGCTCTGGGTGCTTCATTCTTAACAGTTGTATATTTTATTTCCTTATATCAATCCCTCATTTAGATTCATTATATACATGCATATGTGAAACTTACCAACAGCTGTGTTATATCATATATAGCTTCTTATTCCCTAGTTAAGTTTCTCTCCCATAAATAGAAGTCAGGGAAATAAAATAATACTCTAGTTTTGTGTTCCTTTATTTCATGCTATTCCTTCCCACTGCAATCCTCATCATTCTTGATGTTCACAATGTATATTGTTGGTTTGTTTCAGACATATTCTAGTGTAAAATCAGTATGTGTGGGGGAGACTTTGTTACTTTTTGTATGGAATTACTGAGATAACCTGATGAACTATGAAAAAATATTAAACTGGGTCTATATTAACTCTTTGGTATTAGAAGAGGAGACGCAAAATGCTGCTGGGCTTTCACGATCCTGTTACTATAGCACTAAAGCAGAGCTAAAGTATTTCTTATGGTCTCTGTTTACTGACTTGGCCTACTTTAAGAGCTGACATCAGCCTGACTTGTGTATGTGTTTCTTTATCAAACTGATAATGTGCTTCTTTAAAAGAAGTCTTAGAGCAGGAGGATAAAATAGATAAAATTTATAAAATCAGATAAAATACAAAAATAGTAGAAGTGCATCAAAGCATCATAAGCATTCATCTCTGTGCTGTAAATAATCCTTTTTCTATCAAGAAGCATAAGTTAGCCCTTAGTTGGATCATTTGTTAAATGAAGGGAGGTTTTTGTTCATTTGTTGTATGTTACTCCTTAGTGTCCCATATTGATGCTACATCAAAATGCAAGGGACTCAGATGGGCTAATTCTCATTTTGCATTTTTATGCACAAAGAAAAGATGAAGGACATCTGTCACTGAAATATTTTGGGATGTTTAAAACAAATAATTCTATTGCTCTCAATAAATAATGGTAAGGTCCAGAGGCCTTTTTTCTCAACTATTAGGACTTCTCCCTCCAGAATTCTCAGCTATCATAGCTCATACTGACGACAAGCTGCTGGGAAACAGAGTTATGACATCCACAAACTGACAAGAGCAATAAAAACTGACATATTTCATGAAAGCCAAGCGATGGTACTACATGCAATTAACAGAGTATATAATTATTCGTCTCCTGAAGGATTTTGAAGGATGCACCAGAGTTAATTCTTGTCTCTGCTTTTTAGTTTCTGTCTATAATTCTGATAGCAGGAACAGCAGGTTTGCAGATTTTACCTGTTATTCTGACTCTTTTGCATTGGCTTCTTATGCTGATTGACTTCATAAATAACAACGTGCTTCATCTGAAAACCTTTAAATTTGAGAACATTTGAGCCTTTCTCAAATACTAATAAAACTTTTCAAGATGTGAACTAAGACTGAAAAACCTACTGATAAATAGTGGCAGCAAATCCTGGAAAGAACATACACCACTTACGACTTAATAAACATGTTTAGAGCTATGAAAATGAAATTATAAAAGGACAGGATTTAGAAATCAGTCAAAAACCAAGAAAACTCTCAATTGTTGTTCTGTTTTGCTCACTATGAACCCTATGTATGTATGTTCAAAGGTTCTGAATCAACTTAATTGACAGTCCTCAGATTACTATGTGGATTGGAGAACAAATGTCTCCTACTCTTTAATTGTTTAAATTAGGACATATTTCCTCCCTCCCTCCCTCTCTCTTTTTCTGTAGCATTTTCTTTTACATAGCTTATTAACTCTACTGATGATCACATGGACCTCATCTTCCTTGGCTGAGCTTTTTTCATTACTGTTATCCCCAACTGTGCTGAAGAAAATTTGACCCTCTTCACATTTCCTTTCAATTTACCTTTTTGAATCACCTCATTGTGAAGTTTAGTCATCTGAAGTCAAATGTAACTGAGATAGATTTGGCTTTGCAATTTTCTACTTGAAGAGCACACTATGTCTACTATTTTCCACTGATTCAGCAGTACTCATATTTCTTGCTAGCTCCTGGACAGAACATAAATAGAAATCTAGGATATTTGTCTTCTACTGGATTCCATGTCCTACTTTTCCAGGATATAAATAACTAGATAGCTGTAGACAGCCATCCCAAAGATGCTTTTTTTCCATGAGGCAACTGGACTTTCTTGTTTTTCTTTGAAGACTTTTCACTTCTCATCCAACATGATATATGCAGTATAATGCAGTGAGCCATGTGCAGATCTTTACATTGGGGAAATGAAACAACAACTTCATAAACATATGGCACAACAAAGGACAACAAACCCATCAGGACCAGATTCAACAGTCCATCTACATTTAAAAGACAAAGGCCACTCTTTTGAAGACAGCAAAGTTCACATTTTGGACAGAGAGGCCCGCTGGTTTGAAAGAGGGGTCAAAGAAGCCATCTTTGTCAAAATTGAATAGCCTTCTCTCAACAGAATGGTAGGGATATGACCTCATCTATCTCCAGTCTACAATACAGTCCTTTCAACAGTTCCAAGAAGACTCCACACACATTTGTACCACTCAGGTAACATTAATGACTCACTAAAAGAATGCAAATGAATAGCTGTCAGCAAGGAGTATAAATATTTCCATTCCCCACCATCCAGTCAGAGCTGAAGAAACTTCTTGGATGAGAAGTAAAACATCTTCAAAGAAAAACAAGAAAGTACAGTTACCTCAAGGAAAAAAAGCATCTTTGGGATAACTACGGATGACTGATAATCTCCATAGATATTTAGCTGTAAACAGCTGTTTAGCTAGCCAGCTAGCTAGTTAGCCAAACAGACAGAGAATTTAAGGAAGGCCTGCTTTTTGGATCAATGAGCACCATTTTACATGATCAAATGCAGCAACTGGGTTCAACCTGATGATTTTCATATCCACATTGTGTCCTGCCACTTTTGCTTTGGTCTTCTGCATGAGCATTTGCTTTCAATGTTAAAGTGGTAGATGTGTAGCCAGCAGTGTGAAATGCTGCTCAAAAAATGTGGCCATATCACTGTAAATGTTTTTCCTGCACTTTGTCTGTTATTGTTGAAACACCCATTTGCTATCTGGTCAAGAATAGGGAAAGTCTAAGCCTTATGGCATGTAAAGGGCATTCAGAACTTTGGGTGTTTGGCCAGCAATCAGTCCTGTATCACACTAGTTGGCAGCTCATCATTTTACACATTTTGATTTTAGGTGAATTGGAATATACCTATTGCAGAGTACTCCAAGAATTGCCTTTCTCTGCAGTAATGCTGCATTCACCTTTGCACACACTACCTTATTAATACCACTGTCACTATGCATTAGGCATAGATAATCTTTTCACTATATCTTTCCCAATGACCTGGTTAGCAGAAGTGCTCAGGCTTGACTCTAGATATGCATTTTTAATTTTTTAATTTTATTATTATTTTATTTTATTTTATTATTTTATTATTTTATTTTATTATTTTATTTTATTTATTTTATTATTTTATTTTATTATTTTATTATTTTATTATTTTATTTTATTATTTTTTTATTATTTTTATTTTATGACAGAGGTGGATTGGTTGGTAGTTGGAAAGATCTGCCAGTTCAGCTTAGTTTTTGAAGAAAGGGATACTCGTGCCCTACTCAGCAACATATGCCTTTATTTCAAAATCATTCCAAACACTATAGTCAAGGGGATAATAATGTGTCTACAATACTTTCTACTACCAATGTTTGTGTGAAGAAATCTTCCCACATTTTATATATCTAGCTTATTTGACACAGTGCCTTCATTGCTGTTAGCGACATCTTAAATATTTCTCCTTTGTTCTTCCTTTAGAATGTGTGTTTAGAGGTATTCACTAATTAGAAATATAAATGATGTGATGATGTAAAATTGTTTGCTGCAATCATGGCTGCAAGGTGAAAATATGGAAAACATTCTCGACAAGAGTGCTGGTTTATAGCAAAGTAACATACATAAAATTAATACTGTAACTTCTAATTTATTTTAAGAAAAAAATAGAAGTTTTGAGAAAAACACAAAGAATAACTTTTTTTAAAAAAAAATCAATGTTTTTATTAATAGCCCTTTTTTTATCTGCTACCCCCCAGCAAATGGAATATAGTGACATTCTGGAACTGCTCAGGAATTAGAACATTTGCAGGGAGAGCAAAAAATTGCAAGACAGTTAAACACATGCTGTCTTAACTTTCCTCATGTCATTCTAACTTCAACATACATTAGCAGTCTTCACAAGTTCAGGCTTCTTGAGAAAAGAAGGCTGGAAACAGATAAACAGGTACTTAATAAGAGGTTCTGATGAGTAGATTTATTGAAGACAAACCAAAAAGAAAAGCATTTCAGTGACTGATGTGCACAGCAATCATATAAGACCTATGTATAATGAAATCAAGGTTACATCAGGGTGGGTACTGTACAACATTCTGTGGAGCAATGTTTCTCAATTTCATCAATTTAAGATTCACCAACCAGCATGCATACTAGCTGGGGAATTTTAGCAGTTGAAATCCACACATCTTAAATTTGATAAAGTTGAGAAACACAGCTCTAGGGAATACTATTCTAGAGGCAAGTGGCTAAATTGAACTAATATTTTTAACACAGGAGCTTCAGAAGTAAACAATGGATCAGTGTCTATAAATTCTCATGAGTTCATTCTAGAGATCATCTATCCCTTTAAAAAGAATATATTTGGGTTTTTTTAATTGTTTTATCTGCATTTTGTTATGATCTGGTTTGTTTTAAATGCATATGGTACATATGCTTGAAATTTTGCACAAATGGGGCACTCTATTAATAGAAGAAATAAATAAATAATATTGGAAAGAATATTTTAAAAATGTATAGTTTGTAAATGTGGTTGCTAAACACAGGTTAATGTAAACATATGGTTTTCACAGACAGCTTGATCAGTTTCAAGCCAAAAATCACACTACAAATTAAGAGAGGTACAACATTTGAAAGAGAATTAATTTCTAATATACAGCTTATTTGATGAGGTATAGACCAAATGACATTCTCAACCATCCATCATGTATGAATTTATTACATCACTATTTAAAGACATCTAAATTGTTGACCAGGAACTCATATTGCATTATCATCAATTGTGTATTGGGTGAAATTACATGGGGTTCTTTTGTCTGTCTTGAATCTTGTGAGATTAAAATCTTGATGTGCAACCTCCTCCTCTGACCCCCCCCCCCCAAATTTCATAATATTGTAGAGTAGTAGTCCATGTAGGTCAATATGAACCAACTGCTGCATTAGCAATTGATTAAAAACTAAACTCAATCATCTGAATTTGAAAAAAAAACCCTGTTATTTCAATGAGGAAGAAGTTATTAATATTGAATACATGGTGACCTCGGCGCTAGTGTAGACAGCTGCTGAATGCAGCTTAATTTTAATTCTGAAGTACAGTCATTTGAAATGTCAAAGAAATATACAGTTTGAGTTCTAAACAATGTAATAGACTGTATAATATGCATGCATCATTATTGTCATCAAATTTATTCAGGTGACATATTTAAAATATTCATTATGATTGTCTGCTAATGATAACAAAAGAGATACTGAAGAATTGGAGAGTGTGATATTTGGATTATTATAAAAAAGTACAATAAAGTTTTCAAGTTCATTCATTGAAAAGCTGGAAATCCATGCACCATACAAATTCATGGATGATACAGAGTGATAATGAAGTGTATTGATTGATTGATTAGATTTGATTTATATCCTAACTTTTCTCAAGGAGCTCAAAGTAGTTTACATGGAGATCTGCCACTATTTTATTCATTTAAGTATTACACCATGATGGTTCTGATTTACTAAGGAACTGCAATTTCATAGATCTGACCATTTTTCCACATAGTCATAGTATTTATTGCAAATAATTGAAGCTGTAAATGACCTGCTTTCCTGTACTCAACAATTTAGTTCTGATTTTCCTATATGGGCATGAATATATAAAGAATACATATCATATTGTCTATTAGCATTTAATATAATTGCTTTTTAAAAGTAAAAATTTCCTATTTCATGATATGAATTCAGTTGTTGAGTAACTGAAGAAAATCAAAATACATTACTGAAATATTAATTTTTTGTGTGTGCGCATACAAAAATACACACATAGACACACACACAAATATATAGGGATGCACACTTATTGTAACTTGAAAATTGCATCAAATGGAAATAAATTATTTCCCGGTCCATAAAGTGATATGGCATTATTTTCATACATGGATATTTCATGGAACTGATTAGTATTGTAATCTGATCTGTTTTATAAGTTAAAAAATGGTATATTGGACTGAATACTGAACTTGACACCCCTCTTCAAAATAAACGTGTTGTCTTGCTCAGCCTATAAGCATTAACAAATCCTCAATTGTCTGTGAGTGTAGTGCTAGCCTCTATTAAGTAGGAAATACCTAATTAAAGTAAAAATTTGATAGTTTCTTCCAATTAAATATATTTAGGACTGGCATGCATATTTTTTTAAAATATGAAATAGCTTCTGAAGTTAACTGCTTTCAACTATATATTTAAAATATAGTCTTATATTGAATATAGAGAATGAAACAGAAATTTGAAATGAACTGTTGATGGCAAGCTGGTAGTTATTGATAAAGAGAAATGATATAAAGCTTGAATTAATTTTCTTTCTCATGTTGGGAAAAAATGGGAAAATATTATTGCTCACACAAAACTACACTGAAATCCCAAATGCTACATTTATCTCACGTTATGCTGGTGATATAGAAGAGTGTTAATTGAATTTAAACTAAATAAACACTATAATGCAGGATTTCAAAAGAAAAACTAGCTGCCCCAAATTAATATTTGATAAGTGAGTATATATTTATTTTATTTGTATAGCATCAACTACATGAATAAATAAAATTATTAATTATGTTTAGAACCTTTAATTTGCAATGCATGTTTTTTTAAAATACTAGATTTTATATACAGTGCATATTTTCAAAATGTGTAGATCTTATTAATTCTGCTAATTATTTTTTTATATCAGTTCAGAGTAAGTGCTATTGATTGCAGCTTCAATGTGCTTAAGCAGTGGCACAACTCTTTTTTTTAAAAAAAATGTCACTGATGTCTCGTGCAGAGAAAAGAAAATCTAGGAAGATAATCCAAGTCTTGAATTCTTACTCACATATTAAATTAAGAATTCTGGGGCACTCAAAAGCTTTCATATAATTGTGTTATTTTGACTGATCTTAGAAAGGTATGTTTGATGGTGAGACATTACATCCAAATGAACTATATTATATCAGATAATAGAGTGTGATTTTCTTCAGAGTTCTATAATCTTTTTATAGTAAGTACACAAAGTAATAGAAACAAATTAGCATTTGCTACCTATAGCTTTGGCTAACTATAAGATATTGATATTAAGATGGACATCTTATAAACAAAAAGGTCATTATTAAATAACATTTTATGGAACACAATTTGCTTCCTCAAATCAGAGAGTGCAGCTTTGAGGGATATTATATATGCACAGACTTGTCTTTTTTGGGGGAAGGAAAGGAAAATAGAGAGAATAGTGAAAAAAGTAGAAAATTAGCAATAACTGTCCATTAACAAATTTCTAATTATATCTAATAAAAATGTTCTGCTAGGGATCAGCCAGTTAACACAAGAAACCTCATTCTCTTGTTTTAATTTATAAGAAATTGTAAATTGTCAAATGAATTATAGTTTGACCACTTCATAGTACTTTTTTTTTTTCTCAGTAATGACCTCAGATCATAGAACTAACTCTTCTTTGGAAGCAAAATGCCCCTTTGCTATTTTTTTTCAACATTTCTGATTTAGGATTTCTTCCATTTTATTCTTTACATAGAGACAGTCCAGTTTGTCCAATATAAATTGAGGTTGGGAATTGCTGACAAATGATGACATATATCACACTGGAAGATGAACAAGAGTTTTTCATTATGTTCTATAATAGCACTGTCTGAAAAGACAGGGGACTGGCATCTGGCTCTACCATACAATTTGGTTTCTGGTCTGTTGTTACAGAAAGGCTTTCTACTACTATGAAAAGCAGCTTTTCTATTTTGAAACATCATATTTCTGTTTGAGTTCTGGATCTATTTGTATAAGTTCCCCAGAGCCTGTCCAATTTCATATATCTCATAAATGTGAACATAGAAGCTCCTCATTGCAGTACTGTATATGAGTATTTTTTTTTAATATAATATTAACACTGCTACATTTAGCAAATTACACAGAAAGAAAAGCTGACTAGTCACCTGATGGATAATTGTTATTTTAGCACAACATATAATATATAGCTTTCAAATCTTCTAAAGCCTCCCTATCAAGCAATCTTCAGAAGAATTTCTGCATATTCGTAAGATTGTAAGCCTTTGAAGATATAAACCAGTTCAGAGACAGAATTGACCAAGCTTATCTGAACTGTTCCTGCATGTGAAAAAAGGCATGTGAAGAGTTGTTATTAAAAAGTAGAATTTTTGTAAGCCAGCTGTGGCCTTGCAAATATAAAACTATAGTAGTCCTTAGAGCCGACAGTGAAGATACTTAAGTTGGGTATCATCCCTTTTTTTGGGATAGACTATCAAAAGTAAAAGCATAAGCACTCAAGAAATATGCCACGGACTATTACTTGCTAAAGTAGCAATAAAGGCCCTGGACAAATATATTTTCCCTTTTTATTGTTTATTAAATATACATTGCAGGATCTAATCTTGGTCAGTCATTGGGGCCAAAGGTTTTGTCTTCTGAGCTTTTGGACTTGTGCCAGAGCCCATCTTCGGGGAACTTCTAGAGAGGCAAATCCTCTGGTCCCAGTGACCAACCCAGATTGGATCCTGCAACATTATCTTGGGACAGGTATATTCATTCGTAAATAAATATAATCTCTTCATGAAAACTAGATCTGGAAACTGTCTACTTAAAGCCCACTTAGACATATAACTTTTAAGTCAAGAAAGAATAAGATAGATGGCCAAGTGAATTGTTCAAAATAAAAATAAAAACTTTTAACAGGAAAGTGGAAACCTGAGCTAAGCCTTTAGGCAGTGGCTGTTCTAAAGGAATGTTTTATTATATAAAAGTCCCAAAATTTACCAAGCACTTCTTTTTCATTTTATATTGGAGACAAAATAAGAAGTAAGCTAACTATTATTCAGGAAAACTTCCTCATTTATTCCTTTTTTGCCCACAACTAGTGATAAAATCTCATGTCCAAAAAGTTTTTGCCCAACAGCAAATAAATTCAAATGAACAGATTCTGAAAAAAATATTAATCAACAATTCAGTAACAGAGATCCCACATAGAACGCATTTGAAAATATATTTGTTGTGATTATGGACCTCACTGGCGAGCCATAATTTCTTATGAGGAAAAAAAGGAACATGAGCCAAAATTGGTATAACAAGAGCTTCTAAAGAGCAGATTAAGATTTTTTTTTAACCAAGTCAGAAGTATGGGAGAAGAGCTAAATAAGCAATGTGGCATTTATAAAATGGATAGTCATGTGTCATATTGCCACATTTTGGTGAAAGGAAAATCCAGCCTTCTCAGAAGTAAGTTTCATCATCAAATAGCATTAAAGAAGGTTTATGGAAAGATGGACAGTGAATTTAAACTGATAGCAAAGAGGAAGTCAAAGGCACTGCTGGTCTACTTGTCTACTCAAGCCTGTAAAACCTCTCTAACCCTTTGAATACCTGGCCTTTGAACAGCTCACTTACAGAGCAGACAATGAGATACTCTGTCAAATAGGAAAGCCAGGTGGGAAGGAAAAGAGCAATTTCTATCAAGGAAAAGGGTGGCTTAAACTTCCTTAGCCAAGGTTGGCATTCCAGATTTGTCTATTGGGGAGGCAAAGAGTAAAAGGACATAAATTGTTCTGCCAAGATAGTTTATTGCTTTAGCTTGACATTATGTTTTGATTTAATAGTTTGGCAGGCTAAAGCTTCAAAGGAGACTGTATTTGTTTAAAACCCTGTCCCTGAGAGCTTAAAGAGCCAGGTGTAAATAAATTAATCTGTCTTCCTATTTCTTTGATGTGTCCATTGGTTGCCTTCTAACACTTGCAACTACCTGTCTGCTCTTTACCTCTGTACATAAAGGGGTTACTGATAAACACAACTTTTTTTAACCTGAGGATACTGCTGCACAAAGATTTCTTTATTTTTGCTTGATCTCTCCAAAATTTTTTATACATATAAATAGAAATAACAGAAACACATACATACATATAATATAGTCTACCTCATATTTACTTCCTTGAAATAGCTATCCTTTCTAACATGTTCCAGACTGCTACACTTACACAAACTTTCAGCTTTCAGTTTCTTTCCTTTTCTACTCATGATTGTAGGACAAGAATAAAAAAGCAAAGGAAAAGAAACACATTAAAAATGAAATATTAACCTATCATATCATAGAGTCGATCATTGTAATCATATGCTTTAATAAAAGATTAAAAGATAATAAAGTCCTAATTAATGACCTTATTAGCTTAACTAGACTTACATGTTCAAAATGATGTTTGCTGTTATGTCCCGAGCCTTGCAAACGGCTCGGGCGTTTGCAGGCAGTCCCGGACAGGTGCAAAGCTGCCCAGGACCAGACAGGCTGTCGCCAGCGCCGTGCGCATGCGCGGGTGCTGGCGCGGGAAAAGTAACCCATTTACCAGGGAGTTGCCTATATAAGAGGCTGCGAGGCGTTTGGGCGAGGCTGAAGCCATCTTCCTGTAAGCTGAACGCTGAATAAAAGAAACTGAGAACTCCAGCTGCTTCTCGGGTCTGTTTTCCCGCCACGGACTCAACACTGGCGACGAAGGTGGGATGCCTTGCACTACCTGGAAAGGAAGAAGTGTAAGCTTACCCAAGGAGTCCTGAGCGGCAAAAGAGGAACGGCGTCGACTCGGCAGCTGCCCGCCAATCCGGTGCGCATTTGGGGGTAAGCTGGCTGATAGACCCGTCTCCTGAAGATCCGAAGATGGCGAAAATCGGAAGGCTTTCGGAATTCGACGTCTCACATCCAGAGCGGTGGGAGTCCTACGTATCCAGAATGGAGAACTACTTCAAGGCAAACCAAGTGAGGGAAGATAGCTTGAAGGCGGCCACCCTGCTTTGCGTTTGCGGCCAAGACGCCTTCGAAATCGCAGCAAACCTTGCAGCACCTGTTCCAGTAGAGTCTGTAAGCTACGCAGACCTGAAGAAGCTTCTGAAGGAGCACTTCAACCCCAAGGTGTCCGTTATCTCATGGCGCCACATCTTCGAACAGAGGGATCAACGGTCCGGTGAGTCAGCCAAGGAATACATCGCCGCGTTACGGAAGGCCACCAAGCCCTGCGAGTTCAAGGACCTCGAGGAACGACTGAGGGACCGATTCGTGTGCGGGTTAAGGCATCGAGAGCTACAAAAGAGACTTTTCGCAAAGGAAGAATTATCCTTCCAAGACGCCTTAAGGGAAGTCGCCGCAGAAGAAGCAGCAGGCGGCGCCGTCAAAAACATGCGGCCGATCAGAAACAGTGCAGAGGGTGCGTCCGTGCACCAGGAAGACGTCCGACGAAACTCCGAGGAGGATCCGGACGAGGAAGTCGACCGTCTACACCCCGCGAAGGAAGAGAACCAGAAGGGAAGCTCTTCGGCTCCGCTCAAGTGCATCGGCTGTGGAGGTCGCCACAGGAGAACCGACTGCAAGTTCCGCTCCGCTACCTGCCGGGCATGCGGTAAACAAGGGCACATTGCAGCTGTGTGCCTGGGCCGACGAAAGGCACAACCCCAAGAAGAACGCCTGAAGGGTACCAGATTCCCCAGCCAGAATAGGGTAGGTTTTTGCGCTTCGCGAAGAAGCATCTGTAGAACAGGCACACACAAGCCCATGAAGAAAAAGCTGTCACTCAACGTGAAGCTACAAGGGGTTCCATTATCTATGGAACTAGACACAGGGTCTGCCCCTACTTTGACGATGTCTTGATTGCAGGAGACTCCACACACATTCTAGCTGAAAGGCTTAGGGCTGTCCTGTTAAGATTCAGGAAATCAGGCCTCAAGCTCAGAAAAGACAAATGCCAGATTGGGGTGCCTTCTACTGAATTTCTGGGATTCAAAATTGATGCTGCTGGGATTCATCCTGCTGAATCCAAACTAACTGCTATTTTAGATGCACCCAGGCCAAAGTCTAAGGCCGAACTTCAGGCCTTTCTAGGCCTCCTGAATTTCTACAATTCTTTTCTTCCACATAAAGCTAGTGTAGCTGAGCCTCTTCACAGGCTACTAGACAAACAGGCTGTGTGGCTGTGGTCACAAGCGCATGAGGCTTGCTTTAAAGAAGTCAAGGCCTTGCTCACTTCTAACAGTGTTCTTGCACATTTCAACGAGTCTCTCCCTGTGTGCATCGCTTGTGATGCGTCCCCCTACGGGGTTGGAGCTGTCCTGAGTCACCTCAGGTCTGATGGAACTCAGGTTCCTATTGCATACTACTCCAGAACACTGTCTTCTGCCGAGCGCAACTACGCTCAGATAGACAGGGAGGCTCTGGCTGTTGTTGCTGGAATTAAAAAATTCCACGATTTTCTATATGGCAGGCATTTCACGGTCTTCACTGACCATAAGCCTCTGCTGGGACTGTTTACCACACGTAAGCAGACTCCCCACATCATTTCCCCTAGAATGCTTAGGTGGTCTATTTTCTTGTCTGCATATGATTTTTCATTACTCCACAAGCCTGGGAAAGAAATGGGCCATGCTGATGGCCTCAGTAGATTGCCTCTGCCAGTAGTAGAAGCTGACCCCGCGCCAGCTGTCAACATTCTATCAATCCAAGCCTTGCCCGAGCTCCCTCTTAGTGCCAGGGATGTTACCGCTGAAACAGGTACAGATCACACACTTTCACGTGTCCGCTCCTGGGTCCTGTCCGGGTGGCCTGAGCACTGCCCTAGTCCTGAGTTTCAGAGTTTCTGGTCCAAAAGAACGAACTGTCCCTTTCTCAGGGTTGTCTGCTTTGGGGAAACAGAGTTGTCATTCCCACCTCAATGAGGACTAGGGTCTTAGAATCCCTCCACGAGGGTCATCCTGGCATTGTTCGTATGAAGGCTCTTGCACGCAGCCACTTGTGGTGGCCTGCTTTAGATAAAGATATTGAGGCTAAGGTACACGCATGCCACCTGTGCCAACGATCTCGCCCAGAGATGCCCCAAGCTCCTGTGCATAGATGGGAGGAAACACAGTCCCCATGGTCTAGGGTGCACATTGACTACGCTGGGCCCTTTCAGGGCCAGTTCTTCTTGGTCCTTGTTGACAGCCATTCAAAATGGCTTGAGGTTGTACCTGTCTCATCCACCACCACTGCAAAGACTATTCAGGTACTGAGGGGGATTTTTGCTGCACACGGGCTGCCAGATGTCATTGTGTCCGACAACGGCCCTCAATTCACCTCCTCCGAATTCCAAGCTTTCTTACAGGCAAACCTGATTCGTCATGCCACGTCTGCGCCTTTTCACCCGTCCACCAACGGTATGGCTGAACGCATGGTGCGCATCGCAAAGGACGCCTTGAAGAGACTCACCTACGGGGACTGGCATCACAGGTTGGCTGACTTTCTCCTTTCTTATCGCACCACACCGTCCACTTCTACAGGGAGAAGTCCAGCTGAACTTCGTTGGGGGCGCCAACTTACTACTAGACTTGACCGGTTGCATCCGGACAGACTGCCTTCATCTACCTCACATCCTAGGGCACCTAGACAACTACTTGTGGGTGCCCCGGTTTGGGCTCGCAATTACGGGCCTGGTCATACATGGGTCCCCGCTTCTGTGTCCAGGATCACAGGTCCTCTCTCCTACGAGGTTGCCCTGGACAACGGTCGTGTCCTGCGTCGGCACATCGACCAACTTCGCTCTAGGCGAGACTTTTCTGCTGAGACTCCTGGGTCTTTTCCAGGGGGGGAGGGGGACCCTTTGGAGCAAAGGGAAGGGCAAGAGCTACTGCCCATCTCCACTGAGGGAGCCACAAACGGCTCGTCCCAAGGTTCTGCAATTGCTCCGAAAAGAAAGTCATGGAGCTTATCCACACAACAGGCACTCACGCCTACTCCAGCCAGGGAGTCACCCCGGGGGCATACTCACTTTCCACACACATCACACAGCACTCCAGCAACGGAGGATACCCGGGGGCATCCCAACAAATCATTCCCCGCAAGAGAGCTGGCACACAATTCCCAAGGTTGGCCTGACCTTACCCCAAATCCTACAGGGGGTCAAACATACACAGAGCTAGTCGAGGAACCAAGTCCCGACTACAACAACCCTAGCACAAATCAGGGAACACCTGAGTTTTGGGAAAGTACAGAAACCCACACGAGCCCGAACACAGAATGGGGTTCAGGGAATGGACAGCCTCCTGACAGGTCTTGGACTGACCTAGGAGGTTCTACAGAGACGCCCAGCAGCGGCTATCACTTCAAGGGGCCTGAGGGTCTACAGCTAGGTAGGTCAACCAGGTCACAAAGTAACAGAAGCCCTGGCCTGACGAGCCCGGTGGGCAAGCAAGCAGGCCAGGCATCGGGGCACAGTCCTTGGAAGACACCAGGGCACAATAGAGAGAACAGGCTCACGCCTCCCTCCAGTCAGGGGACTTATGCCAGTAACCCAGAGCTAAGAAGGTCACAGAGAGCAAAGAAATCTCCTAAGTATCTAGAAGATTACATAACATTGCTGGCAAGGCAAAAGCCAGTAATCAGTGGGAGCACTGGGGAGCAAAATGTCATATAAAATAAATGTTGTATGTTGGTAGTAGTTTTAGCCCGGGGGAAAGGGGTGTTATGTCCCGAGCCTTGCAAACGGCTCGGGCGTTTGCAGGCAGTCCCGGGCAGGTGCAAAGCTGCCCGGGACCAGACAGGCTGTCGCCAGCGCCGTGCGCATGCGCGGGTGCTGGCGCGGGAAAAGTAACCCATTTACCCAGGAGTTGCCTATATAAGAGGCTGCGAGGCGTTTGGGCGAGGCTGAAGCCATCTTCCTGTAAGCTGAACGCTGAATAAATGAAACTGAGAACTCCAGCTGCTTCTCGTGTCTGTTTTCCCGCCACGGACTCAACATTTGCTGTGTGCTGTTTTCACATGAAATAGTATGTGTTATGTTTCAGTTGTACTTTATTTATTAATTTGATTTCTATAGCCACCAATAGTTTACAGTTCTCAAGAAGTAACTCTGAGCAGAATAATAAAACATGAAAACAATGTAAACAATGTAAACCAAATACCTGTGAACCAAATAAAATACACTCAGACCCCCAGGCTCAGGCATAATCAGATTTTTGTGGCCTCATGGAAGGTCAACAGGGTTGGGGTCATCCTAATCTTTCAAGGGAAAATGTTCCAGAAGGCAAGGACTATGGAAGAGGAGGAACATTTCCTGGTTCCTGCCAGCTGACATTCCTTGGCTGATGGGACCTATAACATGCCCAACCCGTTGAACTGAATTGAACTGGTAGAAATAACTGGGAAAAGACTAATAACCCAGCCCCAAGCTATGAAGTGATAACTAGCACTTTGAATTGCACTCAGAATTTCACATAGCAGTGGTGATACACTTAGTGAATATCTGACACCATTTGCTACCCATGTACATTCTGCACTATTTGAAGCTTCTGAATGCTCTTAAGTGCAACCTCATATAGAGCACATTGCAGTAATCCAGATGAGAGGTTTGAGAACATAAGTGATTGTGAGCAAAGCCTTGCAATCAGGAATAGGCACAACTGGCACACAACCCTAAGCTATGCAAAGGCCCTCTTGGCCATGGCTGCAATATGCTCCTCTATTAGGAGTCATGAGTCCCAGGGATTCCCATCTGGCATAGTGCCACTCTGTCCAGGACTAGTGGTGGAAAACTTTTTTCGGTGGAAGGCCCAACTACCCAAAGCCATTCAGTCTTGCTTAGTTTGAGTCAAAGCCCATTGCACCCCATGCAAACCCTTACAACTCAAAGCACTGGGACAGGACATTTCATAAGATTGCTCAGGCAACCCAAGTTTGAGATATACAGATGGGTTTCATCAACATTTTGATCCAGACCCATTGAATCACTTTTGGTTTGATTTTCCAGGTAATAACACCTTTGGTGAGTGATCGATCTAAACCTAAAGAATTCCACTTCTATATTTCTGTCCTAGTTGTACCATTAGCTTAAAAGTTCAAAGGAGTAATGTTCATAGGTATGCATAACCTCTGGGCTTAGTCTCCAGAGGTATTAGACAGTCAGTATTTTCTATTAAATTATTATCTGAAATTTAAGTATTTTTTTCTTATTACTAAAAGAAACAGAAATGTTAGGAAAAGGTACATAGTTTAATATGGCATCATGGTAACACAATCATATCAATACCTACTCAAGGCTATTATATAAATTGTTTTTTTAAGTTGGCCTGATTTACACTGTAATATCTAGGAAGGAAATGTGAACTTTTCTAATGTCTCAGGTTTTATCAAAACTTAAGAACAGATATTCTTTTCTGGTTTAATTTTTATATTGTAAAATATCCTTTTGTCAAACTTATTATTAATTATTGTGGATAAAAAATTACACTGGAAAAAGTGGTTTTCCTTAAACATGCAATGTCAGCACAGTATCTTTCTTTTTACAATATATTGTTATTCTCTATAGGACAGGTTATCAAAAATATGCACAATTATATATAGCTTTAATATCCCACATTTTACTGACCTTTCCTTTTTTATTGATTGAATGTCACCAGATGTCAAGCAAAGGGACAGAGGGAACATAGCCTGATTTCTGTCAAGCTAACAGTTGATGTTCTCTTCTCAGAATGCTGGTCTATGTTATATTTGGTCTGTGCTTTTTCTTTAGAATCTTGTATATTCAATTGAGCAATATTTTCCTCCAAGCCAAGTTGGGCAAATGTTGTTTACTCTGTCACAGTTTGTCAAAAAAAAAAAAAAAAAAAAAAACCCCAACAACCCTTTATTTTTTTTTTTAACCTTGTGACTTCATCAGAGGCTTCAGAAATGACAGAAAAGTGGAAACATAATGTCATCAGGTCAGTTCAGATGAGCTCATGCTTGGCACTAAGAAGACAGATGTTATAAATTTATATATATATGTCCACTTGTGCCTCTTTATTCATCTGATTGAAAGAATTCTAAAGCCATAAAAAAACCTTGCCTATGAATTTTGACAAAAGTAAGATATGTATTTAGGAAACCTAGGCTTGGACAAAATATCACCTTTGAAGAGAAACCACTAGAATTCTGATAAATCTAATTAAATTCCTCAGTGCAGTATAGGATCTATATCTCCCTTCCTTAACATTTTATTTTGGCTACTATGAAATGTCTGCCAAATAATAAAGCAAAACAATAGATCAGTTCCAAAAGAAATCAAAAGTATGTTGATAAGCTTCTTTTAAAGTTGTAATAGCAATAAAATAATGACAGAAAGAAAAATGCAATACATCCCAGTATTGTTAAATCTCACATGAAATGAAGTCTTGTAACACCAAACAATATTAACCATATATACTTGAAAGCTCCACTGGGGGAGTACTAGATAGATAGATAGATAGATAGATAGATAGATAGATAGATAGATAGATAGATAGATAGATAGATAGACAGGCATACCAGTCAATCTGGATTTATTATCATCATCTGTGAAATATCAATGTTCCCTTACCAGAAACGCAATGTAAGAAGAGAAAAATGAAGTGAGAGTGATAAAACCCTAATAGGAAACCAAAGGACTTTTATGAGAAGAAGGAATATAAGCAACTTTGCTTTCTTCACATAGAGTCAGCAAAATATTATGTACCAAACACAAAGCCAGTAGCATATGTACAAAGAGATTGAAATTTCAGTCCAATAGTAACAGTCAGATAAATTTCTACAGCTGGGAGCACAGCTAGAGATGGGAATCGGGGTTTTCATCCTCATTAAATCAGTAATTGGAGCCTCATTCTATTTCATTTAGGTCCTGCTGTGAGTATGGGCGAAAGCTTCTCAATATCAATCCAGGAGGTCACTCAGGAGTAACCACACTGATAAATCTTCCTCAAGGAAAAACACTAAGGTGAAGACTAGCAAGAAGAGACTGAGGTGTTTATGGGTATACAGAGTGAATGGGTTTCCAAATTCTTGAAAACATCTTGTCTAAAAGCTGCCAAGGGAAAGCGATTTCCCCTCATTCAGTAATGAATTTTCAACTCTAGACAGAAAATTAAAATGTTGCAAGAAAAATGTGCCAAGTGTGCATTTCTACTAATATTTTCAGACATCAGTTTTACCAATTTCTGGAAAATAGTGATGTGCATCATATTAATTGGAAGTCAGTAATGAAGAAACTGGGATAATTTAGTACATATTATCATCTGTGCCTGATTACCATCATTCACTTCATTCAGGATTAAAAATTTAAAATGATTCTGTGTGTATATTCCGAACTATTCAGTTTACCCATTATAGATGTTCCATGGCACTGATCTAAACATTTAGGTAAGAATCTGCTAAAGACCTCTCCTGGTAAACATGTTCATAAAGCAGCTTTATGAACTATCACCAGTTTTGATTTCCTGACACATGAAGCACATACCCTTAGGGTTGAAAAAAATAGCCTCCAATCAGGATAATAGGCTATGAACTCAATTCTCTACTGCAGTACAGTTTTCTCCAACAATGTGTCTTTTGCTTTAATTATATTGCAGCAGCCTTGTCTCTAGCTACATCCAGAGGACACAAAGACTATCTGTACGTTAAGCTTTCTCAGATAGATAAATATTGCACCAATATATATTGTGCAACCTTTGTTTAAATATATTTTGTGAAGCCAGTTATTGAAATTAGTTGAAGCAAACCATGCAGCATTGTAACTATGACCACAGCAATATTCTGGAAGCTTTTCTTAGTTAATAATTATTATTATTTCAGTCATGAGGATTGAATATGCAGCCAACGTTAAAAATCATGTGCTTTCAAGTCTGATGTTATTGTAATACAAAACAATTAGATCAATAGGTCAAGATGCAAGGTTTCAGTCAAGGTCTGATTATAAGAACTCCTTTAAATTGTGTAGCATTTAAAATACAGGTTGCTTTAAACTGTTAGTAATCAAAGTGACTATGTGTCCCTGTTATTAAGATTTTAAACTGACAGGACTTTTTTTAAAAAAAAAAAAAGTGAGAGAGAGAGAGTAATACAAGCAGCTGTAATGTGGACATTTGATTGCTGCCACCTAAAGGGACTAAAAGCATACCATTATAACAACATCAGAAACTTTTAAATGATTTATTGTCAGAAATGGATATATAATACATGAGTTATACCTGCTGAGTTTCCATTTTCCTTGATGGGGAAGCATTATTATTATTATGAAAGCTTGACCAGCACTTCAAAATAAAATTTGCAAACATTCATTCTTTTATTCAGGCACAAACATCGACTTCAGCAGCATTCACTTCCCCCATCTTCATTGGCAGTAATGTTTTTGAAATTGCTTTTGTTGGCAAGAAAAGTTTCACAAAATGAAGTGTGGGGATTTCCTTTCTTCTCTCCAGATTATTGCAAATATAGCTGGAAGAAGCACTCACAAAATCACCCTGAATGCTTTTGGCATGTTTGCAATCATTCAAGAAAACTAAAGAAAGAGTACCATATAATTATGGAAGGCCCAGTTGGTTGGCACAACAGTAGTCCAATATATCCACCTAGATCAGGAAACAATTCATTTACTGATAGAGGGGGGATAAGATGATCCCCTACAAAAGTAGATGAACAGAATCCAAATATGCCCATAAATCATTCCCTAATTATTCAAGGCCACTGACATCCATTGAACCTTTCCATTTACTTAAGCAGCCTTGGATCTTTTTCCATAAAGCATTAAACAGGTTGAATAATTTGTCTGCAGTGATTAATTCTGGGCTATAGCTCCCTAAGGGTTCATTCTTACTATTACTATCGTTCCATCCTCTTTAAAATGATTCTGTCGCCATAGTTTTTTAGATATACATCTGTTCATTCCATCACTTAGCTTCTCAAAATGCAGACCAAGTTTTGGCTTGACAAAAGGCAACCATTCAGTTCACTATTTTAATGTACCTGATATCTCTGTATTACCACCACTCCCATTTATTATTAGGATAACCTGTAAAAATAGGAATAAATGAAAGTGTTTATGTGAAACCACTGGAATTTGGATATATGGCAACTGAGAGAAAATACCTGTCTCTTATTTACATTTACATTATTTACATTTTACCAATGTACTATGAGTAATGTCATAATATAGAAACTCAATTGATCTTGCCATATTCAAAAAATCAACATAAGGGATGTTTTGAACTGTGCAGACTTGGTATCCTTCCACTATAAAAGTATTTACTACTATTTCACCATCCACAATACTCCTCCTCCTACAAATCTCTGTTATATATCTGCTAGTTTATAAAGTATAATAAACATGATATATCAATGGCTAGAAAGAGCTGGACTAAAAGCCAGTATTGAGTCACTGATCAAAGCAGCTCAAAAATAGGCACTAAGCACCAGATCCATATAAACATAAGTCTACAACATTAGATAGTACCCAAGCTGCACACTGTTCAAAGGGGCCTCAGAGACAGTCCACACATAGTGGCTGGATGCAGGATGGAGGCCAGAACAACACTTGCATATTGAACAGTACAACCAAGTAGCTGTCATTGTTTACAAGAACATCTGCACAGTGTATGGGATAAACCCTCTTAAGTCCAGATAGGACATTGCACAGAAAATCATGGAGAATAACAGGGCTAAAATTTTATGGGACTTCCAGGTAACAGGCAAGTATTGACCAATCAACCAGACATCATGATAATATACAAGAACCAGAAGACAGCAGGGGTGATCAATGTAACAATGCCAAATGACAACAACATCAGGAAGGAGTATGAGATGCTGAAGAAGTACCAAGGCCTGAAGGAAGAACTAGAGAGATTGTGGAAAGTAAAGGCTAAAGTGGTTCCAGTAGTGGTAGAATAACTCAGGGTTGTGATTCCTAAGATGGGAGATTGACTCCAACAAATTCTAGGAACAACATCAGAACTCTTTATCCAGATGTGCGGACTGCTATTTTTTTTAAAGTACTGTTGTTTCTATGGGTCTTCTACTGTATTTTCTTCTATTGTTCTGTTGTACACCATTTGAAACTGAAAATTAAAACAAAATGGTTTTCTTAATTGCATAACTTCCCAGACTATTATCACAGTCATCAGTATCAAATCTATGTATGTTCAACCATGTATATACCCAATAATTCTACTGAAATTGATTAAATGTTTTTTCCAGTCATCATGAATAAGACTGAAGCATATTGCAACCTTCTTATAAATTGCATGACTGAAGCTTTTGTTCAGAGATTTCATTTGAAGGCAATCAGATGTTCTTTTTCACACTGATTCAGAAAAGTGAATCAATGCAACTTAAAGATCCAATATGAAACATCAAATTGAATAAGTTGATCTCTTAAATTGATTTGAATTGTTAAATTGGATTGAATTTGAATGTGGCAGTTTAAATCATATTGGAACTGATCTACACATTCCTAACAAGTAGTTTTCACTTTAATCCTTTTTCATAGATTTAATATCTTTGTACATAATTTCCTGTGTAATTACATATAGAAAATAACAAAACCAATAAATTAAAATGGTATAAAATATTTTAATAAAAAAGAGATAGGGCAGGAAGTCCAAAATGAAACTGAATTGTTCATCTAGTATTTGAACAGAATCAACCCAGTTCTCACACTCCAATTCATTGTTTTAATTCTAGAGGAGTTTCCTGAAGTTAGTTGGATTAAATTAAAATATTAAGAATTAAAAGAAAAAAGATGTAGATTGCAGCATTCTTCCTATATTCCTCCACATAATGAAATGGCTTTAATCCCCCAGTAAATATGATATCTTAAAATCTGAGAGGAAAGGCACTGTCTATTCCACATTTGAGTCAAAGAATTTGAATTGCTAAAAATGCTCATTTGAATTGTCTGCTAGCCATTCCTTCTTGCTTTCTGCCATTGCACATCTCAATCCAGCACTCTGTCAGAGATTTTTCATTCAAGCATTTCAAACCCATACTTGCCTTTTCCTATCATTAATGAACTAAATATCATTAGCACTTTAAAATTTGCCTTTAATTGCCACAATCACAAGTATCTCTCCCTCAGCTGCCAAACATAATTTGAGATCTTTCTATCTTAAGCTATAAGCACAATATGAACAGTGCTAGAATCCATGATATAGGATATTAGTGTTTGTATTGCTCCATTATTAGATTTATAGAAGAATAGTTGCTCCTTATGTTGTCTTTGAGATTACAAAATTTCTGATGCAGCAGAGGTCAGTATTGACCAGGGTCAATTTATCTCTTTTCCAACCTAGGAGAAATTAAGATATACTACATCAGGAGTGTCAAACTCAATTTCATTGAAGGCCGCATCAGCATTGCGGTTGCCCTCAGGGGGCCAGGTGGGTGTGCCCAGGGTGGGTGCAGCCTACTGGGTGGTTGTGGATGGAGTGGGTGTGGCCTACTGGGTGAGTGTGGCCAGCTCTACATCGTTCGTGTCAAGGGTGCCTGTGGGGGCCTGGGCAGGAGTGGGACAGATCTGAGGGTCTCTGGCAGAAGGGAGTGGGACCAGGGCAAGCGCCAAGGCATGGTCCACTGGAGGAGCCTCACTGTTCCTCTCAGGCCATGTGGGGGGGGCTGGAGGGTGGTACGGGCTGCCCAGAGCCCTGGGCAGCAGAGGTCAAATGCCCAGCCTGGCCTTTGAGCACCCGCGGCACCAAATCCAGCCCCACTTCCCCAAGGCTGCTGCTCAAGGTTCTCCTTGTTCCTCACTGTTTCCAGACGGCCTTATGAATCTAAGACTGAATGCGTTTCAGCATAGATGGCCAGCACAAAATTGTCTATTGGCTCCTGGCTGGCCTGGGACAGGGCCAAGGCAGAGGGGGCCGTTCCCTAACTGTTTCCAGGATGGCTTTGTGGGCCACATGAAATCACTTCGCGGGCCGCATCCGACCCCCGGGCCTTGTGTTTGACATGTCTGTACTATATCATATCTAGAAGCATCTTATCTGGCTTGCACATCTAAATCATCTTCTATTTTTTCCAATTTTAGTTACATAGTGCCTTTTCATCTGGCCAAAGAAGAAGAATATGGAGATATCCATTCCATAAGCTCAGAGAACAGCTTCTATATGAATTTCCTTTATTTAGCTGCTATAAGCCTTGAATTGTCTGAGCAGCAGAGAAGTGAAAAAAAAACACTAAGAAAAAAAATTCTCTTTGGTCTTGCATAGTTAAAAGAATAGGGTTACTACATGCCTGGGTATAATAAATTTATTCTCTTACTGGTCCTTCTCCCTATGGTTCAGACATATAACCACGTCTTGCTTAATCACAATGATTATTGTACTTCAAAATACTAACAACTACAGAATTAGAACATACATTCACAGGATGAATAAATATTGATTTTCCTTAGTTTGTCAGTTATATGTTTTCAAAAACTTTGTTTTAGAAATGGCATGTGTTTCTGCATATACTTCTTCTAATACAGGTAATCCTTGACTTACAAATATTTCTTTAGTGACCATTCAAAGTTGCAATGGCACTGAAAAAGTGACTTATGACCATTTTTTACACATGACCCATGGTCATGTGATCAAACTTTGGATGCTTAGCAACTGGCATTTATAACGGTTACAGTGTCCTGGGGTCATGTGATTACCTTTTGTGATCCTCTGATGAGCAAAGTCAATAGCGAAGCTAGATTCACTTAGCAACTGTGTTACTAACTTAACAACTGAGTGATTTACTTAACAACTGTGGCACAAATGGGGCAAAATGGAGCAAAACTTACTTAACAATTGTCTTGCGTAGCAACAGAAATTTTAAACTCAACTGCAGTTGTAAGTCAAGGACTACTTTGTTCTATTTCTAATATTTTCATTTTTCTAATAAGAAAATGGAAGGAATGTGCTTATTTTAAATGTATTTTTAAATGCAAATTTCATCACTTACATTCTGATACTTTAGAAGATTGTAAACAGAATTAATCCTTCATCTTTATGAATCATGAATACATTTCTAATTTTGCTATAGTATTTGTTTTTATTAGCCAGATTTATGACTTGCCATTATGCCATGATTCACTAATCAGTTTATAGGGTCAGAGACCAGGTGCCCTTTGTTATCACTGAGTTAGTTAGTATTACAGCAAAAAAAAAGTCTGAATAGTAGAATATTCAGATTCCAATACCTGGAGACTGCAGAATAGAAGAGAAAGAACTGGAGAAAAAAATCACAAAATACAAAGACCTGCAAATAAAAGTAGAACACAAAGATAGTACCAATAGTAATGGATGTCTTGGGCACAATCCCAAACAATCTGGAGCACTGTTTGAACACCATTGGCATTGACAAAATCATTATCAGTAAATTGCAAAAGACAGCTTTATTTGGAACAACTTACCTTTAATAGCATCAAACAACAACATCTGCCTGTGCCAGGTCCTTGGGAAGGACTCTATCAATAGATAAATACCAAATCCAATATAACCATATGGTTGACTGTGTAACCACCATAATAATTCTATTTTGCCTTTATCAATATTATATCATTATTTTGCTAGAATGCTTCTTTATTTTGATGTTCCAAAGGCAATAAGTATATTCTGCAGCTTTGTTTCTTCTGCTGTTAGTTTTACAACTAAAGACTTTCAAGATAAGCAACTCGACTGGACATTCGCTCACCTGTTCTATTTGTGCAAACCCACATGCCTACATGAGCAGCAGTGAAAATTTTAAGGAGCGAAGGTCCTGTCACCCTAATCTTTCCAGAATATCTCAGGGAGACTATAAATATATAATCTTCAGATCAGTACTTCCATAGTTGTCTTGATGGCATAGAAAAATTCCTATAGATGAGAGGGAGATTCCTTCTTTATTTTGTGATGTAGCCATAACTTCTCCCTCCTGCCCATAAAAAGCAGTTTCTACATCTCTCACTTGAAGAAGTAAACAGGGCTATAGTATAGAATTTAAGGGAAATTTCTCAGGATCATTGTGTAAAGATCGATTGTATAATGAGGTTCTAGCCAAGAGACAGAAGTAAAAATGCAGGATCCAATCTGGGTTGGTCACTGGGACCAGAAGTTTTGTATTCCGAGCTTTTGGACTTATGCTGGAGCCCATCTTCAGGGAACCTTTCTCTACTTCCCTGAAGATTGGCTCCGGCATGAGTCTGAAAGCTCAGAATACAAAACTTCTGGTCCCGGTGACTGACATAGATTTGGTCCTGCAGCATTATCCTGGGACACATATATTCACCTTCATTTGAGAAGGAAAAATATTGCCCAATTATTCCATACTGAGATCATTGTCTTTGAGGTCGTTTATTATTTTCAAGCAATTTCTCTTTTCCTACAACTCATTAGACTAATTCATTGGGACATTTGTGACAAGTAATCTTTTGAACATTCTCCTCTGTCTTTAGTGATAATTTCAGTATCCAAATTAAAGCCTAACCAATCCTGTTTGAACACAAGTGAATCCTCCCATTTTTCTCTTCCTGATTTTGGATTTTGTGCTCTCTCTCTCTCTCTCTTTTCTCTCTCCTTGCATTTCAAATCAAATAGCTAATGTTCCCCATTAGCAAATGGTGTACATTTATTTTTTGTTATTCCCCTTAGAAATTACTTGAATATTTTGATTTTGTGTAATTTATGTGGGTCAATATAAACTGGGTTAATTAGAAGTGATTATTGTTTGTAGAGTAACTGACAATTCACCAGAATACATTTTTGTTCATTGTTTAAAGACTCCTTAGTGAATATATATTAGAAGATAGTTTACAGTCTGAACTATGCTCCTGAGCGTATCTGGTAACTCACTGTAAATATTTAGGCTGACATGGCCAAGAATTTTTCTTCTGTCTTTTCAATAATTCACATTCCCTTGGGTTCCCAATCTCCAACAGAGTTTAGAAACAAGTGTTTTAGAGTCTCATTTGCTTTTTTACCACTGCATAGCTGTGATTTCTCAATATTTTTTTCACCTGTACAAATGCCATTTTTTGTAGCACATATGTTTGACTTCAATGCTGCATTCCCAAAGGCCAAGGGCCATTGCAGCTGCCCCTTTTCATATCAAAAGCAGTATTGGAAAGAGCTAATCTGGTTGCACAGATAATTTGTTCAGCCAACTGATCCAAATAAAGTCAATATAGATCGAGCTTTAAGATTCTGGAAGAGTTACAAGATTCCAGCAAAAGGAGGCAAAATCCATCTACAGTCTTAAGTTCCATGCTTGATTTCAATCATAACCTTATTTCTTCACCTTCACCTCCTCCCTCATACTTCATTAAATGCAAAACTTTAGTCTTGTCAGTTGATTATATAAGAGGATGGGCAGTTTCAGATTGACTCATTTTGACTAAAACCAAAACCCATGCAAGTTGTCAAACAAGAGAAGAACTTATTTCACATTTATTTGTTTGTTTCTTATTTTCTCAACAAAACATTCCAGGTTAAATGGATTCTGAAGAATGATATTTTGATTTTCAGTTTACATTCTTCCCACTTTGTGTTTATTTTTAATTAATAATAGAATGTTTATGCTTAAAAACTAGCTGGAACAAGGAGACTCATATGTACCAAAGGATGCATCAATGAACATGTTGATATCCATTAGTAAAAAGATGCTTACTTCTTGTTCAATTGTTATCCTTATACCAACACTAGGATTAACATGAGATAAATAGGTGGCATACAGAAAGGTCACACAGGAAACTTCCAAAGAAACAGCATGGTATAGTGGTTAAGATTAGAAGTGGGAAGATCAGGTTCTAGTTTTCTCTTACGCACAAAGGTTGCTGGGTCATTTTGGGTTAGTTTCAACTCTCTCAGCCCTAATCAGTGTCAGGCTTAGCAACAAACTGGTTGATAAACAAAATCCTTTGTCATATCATGCACTGATAGCTTTGCTGTAAGGCCTAGAATGGTGAACACGCTTCAAAAACAAACATATTTTGCAAACACAAGGGATAAATACTAAGAAAACAATAAAATCACAGAAAGCTTCCTAACTGAGGTGAGATTAATCTTCACAAGATTGCTATTTACATATCTCAAGAATAGCAGATTATAGAAAGATAGATAAAATACTTTTTCTGGCATTTCTGTCAACAGTTTGAATGTGTATTGTCACATTAAAATGTAACAAGCTAAATCCGATGGATTGAAATTGGACTCTCCAGAATATAAGTGCCACCAATATTTCTACTGAGTAGAACAAGATATAGCTTGTATGTTTATTTTTCTCCAGAGTAGGAACAATGATATAATTTGGAATGACAGCATTTGATATATTTGGAATGGGATCTGGCCACTGTACCCTTTAATAGGCAGATCAGATTCATATACTTTATAAACTTCATAAGCTTCATTCACATAGTGATTACCTCAGATACTGATTGCTTGGACAGGACTATAATCATTCAAGTCTGTAAAACCTTCCCTCTCTGGCTTTAAACACTACTTCCAATCAATCATTCACACTACCCAAAATTATGAGCTCACTTCTGCAAGACAGCATGATAGCAATTGTTATTTTAACAAATGATGCTGCTGGGTTGGATGGATCCTGGGAAAAATGATATTGGGCAATAAGTAACTTTCCTGTTTTGAATGCTGCCCAATTTTCCTTCCTGCTCATAATTGCTTAAAACAAAAAAAAAAATAAAAAAAAATTGGTATTGCCTTGGCTGGTATCCCTCTTTGTTGTTATTCCCCCATGTTAACTCTGCAGCATGAAAAAAAATTGTGCATCAGATCAGTCTGCTTTCACCGTACGCTATTTTGAAGTGCTACTATTTTCCTGACTTAATAGTCATTTAAGGACAACACAGAGGTGGGGAAATATCTCCTTCATCAGTCTAGGGATTTTATTGACCAGGCTCTCAAAGCAAGCACTGATTGGTTTCAGCAACTTCCTGTTTTTCTGGCAAGCATACTATACAGTATATACAAACCTACTATCAATTGAATGGCCACTGAATGACCTTGTTTCCCACTGCATCAAAAAATCTGAAACATGTCCAGCATAGTTAGTCCCTGAAAACTTTCTAAGTAGTGTCAATATGCCTGCTGGCATAGTTAGCCATGTTCCATGCCTCACCATATTAGTGGAATGTAATGAGCATCCATGTGCTAGCCTTTATGTCTGCATGTATATCAGATGGAAGGGGAGTGGGGATGGGCAATGTAACAAGCCTTTGCTTGTTTTGATTCCTCTTTTTCCCCCCAACAATATCATTTTAAAGATAGAAGAAAATGTAGATAATTCTATTTCAGAGAATTTTAAGGTTCTTGTGTGTATTTTTGTTTCCAAGCCCATAAATGTGACTCTGCATGACTGAAGAAAAGTGGAAAATAACAGGGCAGGATGGATGCTCACCCTTAAATGTTGTTTCCAAGGAATCTTTTCCATACAGTAATAGAATTATGATCTGCAGCCACCCATTTTAAATGGCACCCACTCTCATTTTATTTCATTTTCAGTTCACAGCAACTTATTACAGTCTTTAGGTCAGCTGCATTGAAAATTAGCTAGTGATTTATGTTATTGTATGTTAGCTCTGTGTAGATTAAGAGGAATATACCTAGATAATGAAAGGGATAGAAAAGGCATGGAAAAGCATAGCAAGACTTCTCACAGAAAGAAATATGTGGGAAGAAGGTAAATAATAGGACCAAGTAGCACATTTTGCACCCATTTCATCTCTCTGTCCCCTTCCTGCCATGTTCAGATGTTATTTCTCATGATGGGAACTTTTAAGTGAAAAAGGATAGGAATGTCAGCCACCATATGTCAAAATAGCTGGAACTGTCATAGTAGGAGAAACTCTTCAAGCACATCAGCTGGTTATAAGTGTAAGATTTAAATCTGAAAAAAGGAGAAGAACAAAGCAATTTAGGAGATAGGCCTTAAATGTCATTATTAGGTGAAGAGAAGATGGGGAAAGCCTATGAATGCTACAATCATAGTTATACAATCATAGTCATAAGCTACACTATTCTCATGTCCCAAATGAATAAGTACATCTAGGAGACTGATTCCTATTTGGCAGCTGTTCCTCCATGTGTATTCATGGGAGATTTGGTGCTGCATTGCTCTGGGTTAGCATCAGTCACCCATGTGATGATCTGCCATTATTAAGCATTCTCCATTCTTCTGCCTGATTGAGTTTAATTTGAGAGGAAATGGCACCTTCTAAGATTATCATCATTGTTCTAACTGCATATTGAATCATAGTTATCATCACTTTAGGAAAACATCAGCATGGATTTTGTGTGTGTTTATTTTGTACTGTTTTGCTTTATTTTTGGAAAGACATTACTAACTTCTTTGGGGACCCTTTTAATACTTGTTGGAACAGCCATTTCAATTGGTGAATTGAGTAAACAATCCTTGGGGGCAGAAGTCAAAAGGTTCTAGGTCTTGAGGCCACAGCTCACAGTGGCTCATTATAATGAGAAGAAAAAATGTTTTTTTTTTAAATTAAAGAGAATATGTTTAAGCAATGTAGAAGTGAGTACAGGAAACTGCTTTAAATTAAATTAGGCTATTCCATTTCAGACAGAGTACTGATTGGCTGGAGATTTCTCTTGTGCCCTTCGCAATATTAGAGAATATATATTTGTGAAGTAGGGTATCCAAGAAAACAGGATGATTAAGTCACACTGCAGTCATTATTAAATCCAGAGTGCACAGAGATCACCAGAAGTTATAGCACAGAGCTTTTATGCTATTTTCTAAAACGAAATAGAGATTTCCTATCATCCTTGAAAATACTGCTTTATACACATTGGCTCTCTCAATCACTTTCATCTTTTCATATTTCTACACTGGCTTTTGTGATCTTTTCTGGGCTGGGTTTTTCTTTTTCAGCAGAATTCATTTAAATTAACCAATGGATCTATTTCTCTCTCCTCCCTTTCTCTTTAGTAGCAAGCTACTAATATAACATCACTGTAGGGCAAAATTTCAAAGAGCAGTGGTTTGTTCTCCTTTAGACACTTTTATTCACTTCGACTTAATGAGTATGTTTAACCTTTACATCAAATCAGGTTACTCATATAGAAAACAAGTAATAGTAAAAACTCTGGAATGTTTTGGGCCAACTTGACCAAATAGATAGTAATTAAAAAGAAAAGCTACAGGAAAACATTGGAATGTCGTAAGAAATTTATGAATTTACCTCATTACAAATATCATGATAGAACATTCTATTTAGAGATATAAAGGAATTCCACCATGAATTTCAGTGGTAGCACATTTGAACCTTCTGCTTTCAACTGATTTAACAGCAATAACATAAATAGAATCATCGACTGCTAGGGTTAATACCTCTATAAACAAAAGTCTGCATTAAGAAGTAAAAATGTATACTTCCAAAAACTTCATGAAAAAGTAGTTATTATTTTAAAAAGAGCTTATATTATTGTAATCTACATGAATTAGAAAATGGATTAGGAAAATTTAGACCATTAAATTAGAATGATTTATAGAACGATGAAGTGTTTGTGGGAAATTGATTTTTTTTTAAAAAATCAAAAGCCTGACCTACTACAATATTAATACAAGAATAGACAGGAATTTTAGAAGGATTTCTATCCTTAGTGCTATTAAAAATAATAAAACTGTTAGATAATGAGAGTTTCTAAAGATTCAGGTAGCTGAAAGCATATTTTTAAGAATTGTGAACCTGGACAGATTCTTGCAGCTCAAACATCCAAAGATTCTGATCATGGTTTGCTAATTATATATCAGAAATATATTTAGCCATTTTGGCCTAGCAAAATGCAAACTTGGACCATGTATTTCACTTTCCTAGTACACTCATAATCCACTCCAGTAAGCATGCCAGAAGAAATATTTGATTTATTTTACCAATTGCATGCTTACTAGAAAAAAGCACATAACATATAGAGATCCCAAGTAAACTTCAAAAAAGCGATTGATTTATTGATTACAGGAAGACAAAGTCTCTTTAACAGAGACATGTTGTCAAATGACAAGCAAGACATTTTGCTAAAAGCCCTTCAGATTGATTACCCAGCTTGGCACTTGAACCTTCACTGCTCAGACCTTGGCAGAAGATGATCATCAGGAGATTTACTCAGAGCATCTGATAGAATTCAGCTAGGTTCTAATTTAGACTTGTAGCCTTATATTTCTGAAACTTTCAAGTAGGAAATCAACAGTAAAACAAAGATGGCAAAATGGTAGAAAAAACCAACAACAGAACACAGCAACTGGGATTTCAAAAGGATAGTGACTTCCATTCCATAGCCTTGTCTTTATTATTAACATACACTTTTATGGATTATAACACAATGCATGTTTAAGACAAGAAACCCTTACCTATAAGACACAATTAGCTTTCTTTCCAGCATTCTTGCATCACAGGAATGTTATGCTTCAGAGAATGTTCTTGATAATGCTAGGTTATAGAGGATGTTAGTATTAGATATACTGCTGCAGTCATCTCACTGCGGCAGAATGCACCCCCCACGTAGGCGGGGCATGAGGAGAGTAGCAGGGCGCTGAAATTCAAACAGCTGTCAATGAGCAAGACGGAAACAACAACAGAGCAATTAACCAGGGGAGGGCAGGAGCCGAATAGACAGGTAACACACTCGTTAGCCAAACAATTGACATTACAGAGACTATAAAAGCGTTATTCTCAATCCTGGCTGGAACTCTGACGATGTCAGCAGACACTGACGAAAGCTAAGTTTTTAAATAAATTTTTTAGTCTCAGTGATCTGTGTTTTAGTTTTTTTAATATGAATATACCCGAGACTCATATCTCATATCTTCAAAACTATATATATATAAGATACACAAGATACACAAAGAAGGAACCCCACTCAGACCTATAGTCAGCTCCATAGGCTCACCTCTACAAAACCTAGCCAAATTTCTCGCCAAACAACTACAGCCCTATGCAGAATCCATCACCTCACACGTAAAAAACTCATTCCAGTTTATAGAGATCATAAAGAAACAAAGCTTACAGCCCAGCGACCTACTAGTGAGCTTCGATGTCATATCCCTCTTCACCCAAGTGCCTATCAAAGAAGCCTTGACAGCTATTCAAAACAAATATAACCCCCCCAAACACATCTTAGATCTGACCAACCACTGCCTATCCAACACATACTTCATCTATAACGGACAAAAATACAAACAAACAGAAGGAGCACCCATGGGATCACCCCTCTCACCTGTCATTGCCAACCTCTACATGGAACACTTTGAAACCCAAGCTCTAGAAAAATCGGATCACAAACCCAAACTCTGGCTCAGATACGTAGACGACACCTTCATAATCTGGCCACATGGGAAAGAAAAATTGGACAACTTCCTCACACACCTCAACAGCCTACACCCCAAAATACAGTTCACCATGGAAACAGAAGCTAACAACCAACTTCCCTTCCTGGATGTCTTAGTCTACAAGAAATCCAATGGCTCCCTAGGACACACCATCTACCAGAAGAAAACACACACAAACCGCTATCTGCACGCTCTCTCACACCACCACCCAGCACAGATCAACTCTGTAGCCAAGACACTCATCTCCAGAACAAAACGCTTAGCTGACGAACAACACCTAAAAACCCGAACTACACACTCTCACCAATGTACTAACATCCAATGGATTCCATAGAAATAAGATTACAAACCTAATCCAAAAAGAAACCCCCACTAAAATCCAAGACAAAGAACAAGAAAACGGCAAAGCCCTCCTCCCATACATAAAAGGCACCACAGACAGAATCAGTAAGATCCTCCATAAACACAACATCAAAACAGCATTCTGCACAAACAGAAAAATATCCACCATCCTTAGAAACCCCAAAGATAAAATTGAATTAGAAAATCAAGGAGTATACGAAATCCCATGCACCACTTGTCCCACCACATACATCGGACAAACCAACAGAAGAATAAGTGCACGCATTGAAGAACATAAGAACTCAGTCAAAAAAGAGGAACCAACATCTTCCCTGGTCCAACACCTTAAAGCCACAGGACATGAAATTGACTTTAAAAATACCAGAACCATTGCCAAAAGTGAACATTTTAATAACAGAATAATCAGAGAAGCCATCGAGATAGAAAAACGCCCACACAGCATGAACAAGCGAGATGATACCTCCCGCCTACCAGCCATTTGGAAACCTGCCCTTATTGACAAACGACTCCCTAACCCCAAAATCTTAAACCCCTCTGCAACTCAGACTAACCTGAGCACAACCAAACAGAACACTCCCCCAGCCAATCAGAGCACAGCCAAGCCCCTAACCATTCAGAACACACCTCCACCCAATCAGAACACAGCCAAGCTCCCATCCAATCAGTTCATACCCTCACTGGCAGTTAAAAGGAAGAAACAGCTAAAACCACACATTGCTGCTCAAAGCAAGAAGCTAAAAACACCAGCCTGAAGATGACGAATGGACTTCGTCGAAACGTTGCCAAGACACTTCCAATTTTACGCGGGAGAAAACCCGAACAACCAAAGACCTATATATATATATATATATATATATATATATATATATATATATATATATATATATATATATGTAGGTCTTTGGTGGTTCGGGTTTTCTCCCGCGTAAAATTGGAAGTGTCTTGGCGACGTTTCGACGAAGTCCCATTCGTCATCTTCAGGCTGGTGCTTTCAGCTTCGTGCTTTGAGCAGCAATGTGTGGTCTTAGCTGTTTATTCCTTTTAACTGCCAGTGGGGGTATGAACTGATTGGGTGGGAGCTTGGCTGTGTTCTGATTGGGTGGAGGTGTGTTCTGAATGGTTAGGGGCTTGGCTGTGCTCTGATTGGCTGGGGGAGTTAAAAGACAATAAGACTTTCAAGAGCCTAACCAGCCCCATGGCTGCATGCTTCCCTGGGCTAGCAAAGCTGCAGATCCATGCCTTAATGCCTTTTTGGGATGATAGAAGTGTGGACCCCTGTCTCACCTCTGGGGGAAGAATATTTCATAGACCAGGGGAAATGGCAGAGAAAGTTTTCTTCTTAGAGCTCACCAGTTGGGATCTGTAGTATACCTACCCTACCTGACTGGGTGAGATGGGCTGATGTTGCTCAGATTCTGTGATGGCTTCTCCAGAAGGCAGCTTGGATTCTGAAGAAGAGCTGGTTCTGAGAAATTCAGAGGGAATATGGAGGAGTGCCAGTAAGTCAATGAGGTCTCTGAGCCAGGGGTGGAGAGGCCAGGTATAGCAGAGAGGTTGCTGGAGGGATGACTGGACAAATTGCTGGCTGAAGAAGGAAAAAGAGAGGCACCACTGCAGCTAGAGAGCTCTGAGGCTCTGGAAACACAGGGTGGAGAGGGTGTACAGCTGCAGCTGGCCAATGGGAATTAAGAGAAATTGCTTCCTCCACCTAATCTGTGGACATGTAGGATTAAAGCATAATAGATGTCAGGAAGGATATTCATGGGACAGCAGCCTCGCCCCTCTTGATGAGTTGCACCAGTGAGCATCTATTTAATCAGATGAGTGGAGTTGGGGGTTGTTGGAAACAATCGCCCATTCTCCTGCTATGTGCATATTTCACTTTTCTGATCTTGGTTTTCTTGACTCCAGATTGGATTATGATAGACCTTGGGTTTGGACTTTGGACTTGTTCATGGATTTTGGACCTTTGCCTTGGAAGACTGGACTTGGACTGTGGACTCTGTGGACTTGTATTTGCCTTTGCCCTTGGCTTGGTAATTTTGTTGGACTTTGTAAGTCTGTAAGGGGGTCTTGGGGATTCACATTAGGACTTGGACTTTCAATAAAGCCCTTAAAACCTTCATGTTTGTCCTGCATGGGGACTGAAATGGGATAGATTCCTTCTAAGTTAAATCTGGAAGGAAGTATCATCTTATTGGTCCTGAGGAAGTAGACAGGATTCTCTCACAAATATATTCCTGTGAATTAGACCCAACACCTCCTGGCTGGCCAATAACCTGGGAAATGAGAATAGTGGTTAATTCCTCTTTGAGAGAGGAGGTTTTCCTGATATCTGTTAAAGATATGGTGGTTTGCCCCCTCCTCAGGAGAATGTTCTGGGACCCTACAGTACTGGATAATTTTTGTTTACTTCTTTTCTTAACCGCTTAATAACTTTCAGTACCACCGATCATGGTATTCTTTTGGTCAGCTCTAGAGATTGTAACTGGGTGGTATAGTACTGTGCTTTTTCTTTGTAGTCAATTACAGTTGGTGCTGATAGAAGAGAAGAACTGTTAAATGATATAGGGTGAGATGGAGTATCACCAATCAAGTATGCTATGGAGATTCTTTATTGACCTCTGGAGGCTCAGTGGACTTTTGATGGTGGACAACAGGCTTCAGCTCAACCAAACAAGATTGAGAGGCTTTGTGTATTAGGGCCATATTCTGGTGATTTTCCATCTTTAGTTCTAAGTGGAAGTTGCACTTCCAATAAAAAGAGTGCATAATCCTCTGAGCTTAGAACTTTTAAATGGACTATGTCAATGCTTTCTACATTGGGATGTTCTTAAAGAGCATCTGGAAGCTAGAGCTGATAGAATGCAGTGGCACAGACAGTTATGCTGACCTAAATAATAGCATTAACTCAAAGTTCTCCAATAAGTTTTCCTATCCATTTTTCCTTGATTATGGTGATTTTGAAACTGGTTCTTCCTGTTTCTAGTCTAACTTTAAATTTTAAAAAAAAAAACTTTGAGGTGTCTATAGATCCTGATGCTTTATCATGTTGCCAGGTTCCATGTAGAGTAAAGTTTTTATAAGTACAGAGGGAGGACTTTGGATTCAGCATGGATATTTATAATATAAAATTATTTTTAAATCTATTTTGACAAGTGTTCGAAAACTGACTGAAAAATTAATATATAAATCCTAAACTTAATTCTATTAATGTAGAAATCTTTCTAAATTATGTTGGGGGATTAAAATCAAACCGATTCATATTACCATCTCTAGTGGCAATAGCATTTAATTACTCATTTTGATTAAATGTTTTTGAGAAAATTGGAAAAATTACAGAAAAGTTTTTAATAATTAATATGGGTAACTATTGATCATTTTCCTCGGGACATATAAAATGGTTCAACACAAAATAATTTCTTCAGGACATACAAAATATTAATTGAATTTTGTTATTAGCTGATTTATTATAGCAGAACACTGGAAAGCAAACAACATATTTCTTTAGATCAGAGCTATTTTGAGTTATAATATCTTTGGTCAAAAAAATATAGGAAGAGTCTTAAAAATATTTTGTGACTTTATTCACATATGGTCTTTACTTTTTTGTTTTTATTTATATCAGCTCAACAATTTCTAAATGATTACCTGCATCTATAAAAATGTTTTTAGGTGGGATAGAAAGATTGGATATCCATAAGCTTAAAATATACATAAATTTATTTCTATGTATGCAACAGTACATTTCCTTTTTCTCTTTTGTATCATTGTCTTATTTTATTTGTTTTTTCTATGAATTTTATTTTCACCTTTTTTATTTCATCTTTTTATTTTTACCTTCACTTGAAGATAGACATTGAGATGATCTTGGAGAAGCAATTAAGAAATTGTTGCAAAATGTGCAGAAGCATGCCTTTAACACTTGGAAAAAGCAAAGTATTCAAAAGAGATTCATCCTAAATCCCTAGGAATATGAGGGAAGGAAGGAAAGCAGATTTACAAATAGTTGATACTGTTGCTTATCTCAATAAAGTATGGTTCTAATCTTCTTCCGGAATCTGTTTCTGATCTGGACAACCTTGAAGGGCTGACATTACTATATGTTTAAATGATTCTTTTTAAAAAGGACCTGTGATTGATGTAATGGAATCAACAACTACTGCCCTGCAATACCTCTAAAAGGCAATCAAACTCATTTGGGAAGGTATTAATTTTTTCCTGTTTTACCTTAAAGCCTAATTTCTAATGATCTAATTAGTGCTGTACTTTAACTTACAATTAAATGAAGAGCAGGAAATAAAACACTCATGTAGAATATAGTTGCTTTATCTCTGGAGGCTGAGAGAAGACAGCATCTCCGGGACAGGTTTGCTTTTTTGTGGGTGTGTTTGTTTCTCCATCAGAGCCAAATGATTGTTTACCAAGCCTGCTTCTCCCATTTATTAGCATCATCAGGAATATAGAACTGTTATCATATTTATTGGGGCTTCTTGTGTTATGGTTTCAATAATTAAAGGAGAGTTATCCATGTAGAACAAGAGAGAAATAGGGCAAGAAATTTCACAGAGTTGTGTAATTATTTTTCCCTCTGGTTTTATGAAATGTTTACAATAAAGAATCCCAGATACTGCTTAAGATTCATACTACTACTTGCTTGGGAAAAGAGAGATAATCCAGTGTAGTATCTTCCTACAGCTGCTATCCAGTGATTATTTCAGGACAGAGATGTAGGAATAAATTTGGCATTAAGAGGAATGCACATCTGAGAGTAAAAATGAGCCATTAATCCTTCAGAGTCTCTGGGCAAAGTAAAACCATGGCAATAGATACAGTATGTAATTGCAAACCATTAGACATAGTGACAGCATGGAAGGCAAGGTCTCTCTGCTACATGGAAGGCAAGATCCATAATCTATCTGTTTGTAAAATAATATTTTGGTAACTTAACCACAATAGCAAATCAATATTGGAAGCATAGCAATCAAACTGGAGGGAGTTTAGATCTATTGCTGGAAATTTTCTAATCAGTCTACTTTATAATGGCATGCAAACAGATTTAAAAAGATAGAAGGATAGGAAAAAAAAAACAATCAGCAAACAAAATGATTGCTATCACATTTGTGTTTATGTTCATGCATAACACTTCTATGCATCATCTGTTATCTTCTCCCAGTGCCTTCTTGTCACTACATATTTCTTTCCTCTGAAAAAAAACATTTAGACTGATGTGTGGGCAATGTACTGCTTAGAGGTGTGGGCAGTAGAAATTATTTTTCACTTTGACTCCATTTTCACTTCCATGCTCTCCCTCATAGTTTTCTCTTTTTCTATTACTCCATTACAGATTTCCTCATTTCTCAACCTCATTTCTCAAAGCAAATTGTATAACTTGATAGATTTGTGTCTGTTTCTGCTGACAATGTCCATGATGAGCTTCAGAAAATCAGTGGCTTTTAGGTCAGCTTCACTAAAGGAAAAATGTTAATCTGTTTTGATCAGGTGCCAAGGTTTTCAAGATATATCAGGATCCTAAGAAAAATATGAAATATGAAATAGTGTCTTGCAAATCAAATTTAGGAAAGAGTCTTCAAACATACTTCATTTTAGTTGAGAAATGCAGACCATTTATCAGCTTCTTTATATTACCATTTATCTAAATGAATGTCTTTTGAGTGAAATAAATTCTGATGATACACATAAATTCCCTGATGTTATGCACATTTATATAATCCTCCTTCATAGTTATCCTTAAAGCACTCTACCTTTCAGCCAAATGAAGTTTCCCAGCTAACTGTACCTGGGTTCTTGAGTCACAGTCCAGTGAACTAACCATTACGGCACACTTACAAATAGAACAAAATGAACACTTTTTGTTCCAAACACCGTGTTCAAAAACACAGGGATTTTAACATACTTTAAAATAAGTTTGATTATTTTCCTCAGTGAAATTATTATTGAAGAGTTCATCTGCCATTAAAGAGAGTTAATACAACAGAACCGTTCAGTGGCTTATAAAATGACCAGGAGACTCAAAATCAAGCTTTGTGTTGAACAGTTAAAGAGATTGATATATTTATGCTATAGAAGAAAGATAAAATAGCACTTTTAAATATAAATACAAAAAAAAGATGAGTACTCTCTCTTATTGAAGACACAGGACTAAGACAAACTGGTAGAAACTGCAAGTCAACAGATTCTAATTAAACACTTCAAGAAAGTTTTCTACAGGAGTCCTTGATATACTGAGCCCAAATTTCTGTTGTTAAATGAAGCATTTGTTAAGTGGGTTTGTCCCATTTTACTACCTTTCTTGCCTCTGCTGTTAAGTGAATCACTGCAGTTGCTAAGTTAATAACATGGTTGTTAAGTGAATCTGGCTCTCCCATAGATTTTGCTTGTGAGAAAGTCACAAAAGATGATCACATGACCTTGGGATACTGCAGCTGTCATAAATATGAACCAGTTGATCACAAAATCATGGGGCTGCTGTAAAGTAACTATGAAAAACAGTCATGTCACGTTTTTCTGTGCCACTGTAACTTTGAATGGTCACTAAACAAACTGCTGTAAGTTGAGGACTACTTGTATATGGGAGTCATTTGGAAAGGAACACATTCTTTTTTTTTTAGGTTTGGTGTCTCTTCTTCTCTTGAAGGAATACTACAGCATTTACCTCCCTTGTTGAACTTATGAACCCCAATGTACCTTCAACTTCAGGAGTCCATAATGATATGATGCAAAGAAAATATACTTCTCCTGCAATGCAACAGCTCTACTTTTAAAGCAGTAAGGAAAAACTTGCATCTCACATCACAAATTTGAACTATCTGCTTCTGAAGCAGCTGATGAAATTGTGCAAGACAATTTGGAATAATCTGAATTTAGATGGTTGTTTTCATTTTAATATATCCTAAAACCAAGCTTCAATGAATTGATTTTAATGGCTTACCAAATATAATGTTTGATTAAAAAAAAAACTCTCCTTGCAAAGGTCACATTAAACCCACTTATACTAGTAAGGAGAGTCATTCATTTCTGTAAGGTACACCAATACACACACAAATATATAATTTTTGGAAGGAATAGGGAATAAGTAGAAAAAAAAGTGGTAAGCAGAGAGAATGAACATGGGAACTATAACCAAGTTTCAACAAATAGACTGAGAATTAAGAAAAATAAATGTGCTTGAACAAATTTCAACTGGAAAGTGAGAAATAGCAGCATTTCCCAACTCTTCTAATCAGCAAGACTTTCTAAACTACAGAAACCTGTGACTCATCATGCCTATATCAGCAAACCAATCACACCACTCAGTCCTCCACAATATTATTCATGAAATTTCCAAATCTTATTGATTCAAAGGCATATGATTTGATTCACCATCTCAAATATGTTTAGATAACTTAACCCAAAGCAATGACTTTTTCAAATCTTTTTCAGAACAAACTGTTCCTTTGAAATTTGTCAGCCCCTCAAATATTGGAACACTGCTTCATGTCATTCCTAGTCCTTCTTTTCACTAGGCTAGACAAACCCAATTCCTATAACCATTCTTCATGTTTTAGCCTCTGGCCCCCTAGTCATCTTTGTTGCTCTTTTCTGCTCTCTTTCCAGAGTTTCAACATCTTTTTTATAATATGGTGAGCAAGACTTAATGCAATATTCTAAGTGTGGTCTTACTAAGGCTTTATAAAATGATACTAATACTTTATCTGATCTTGACTCTATCCCTCTGTTAATGCAACCTAGGAATGCTGGCTTTTTTGGCGGCTGTTGCATACTGCTGGCTCATGTTTAAGTGATTGTCCACTAGGACTTCAAGATTCTTGCTTCACTTGCTGCTAATGTGCCAGGTTTCACCTAATCTATACCTGTATGTTTGTTTTTTCTTGCCTTACTTTTTTTAACATTGGATTTTATTTTGTTAGATAGGACCCAGTGTTCAAGTATGTTGAGATCCATCTGGATCTTGAATCTATCTTCTGGAGTGTTGGCTATTCCTGCTAATTTACTATCATCTGCAAAGTTGATGAGTTCCCCTTTTATTTCCCTCATCTAAATTATTTATGAAGATGTTGAAGAGCACTGGGCCTAAAATGGAACCTTAGGGTACCCAACTACTTCCTCCCCTCCATGTAAATATTCCATTGAGAACCACATATTAAGTGTGATTTGTCAGCCAGTTACAAATCCATCTGATCCCACATTTTTTAGTTTACCAAGAAATAGGTTGTGGTCTACTTTGTCAAATGCCTTACTGGAACCCAAGTATACTATGTATACCATTGCATTTCGCTGGTCACTAATTTAATCACTTTGTCAAAGAATGAAATAATATTTGGCATGATCTGTTTTTGACAAACCTATGTTGGCTTCTGGTTATAATTTTGCTTGTTTCTAGGTGTTTGCAGATCTGTTGTTTGATTATCTTTTCCAAGATTTTCCCACATATTGATGTCAGGATGATTGGTCTGAGTTTATTTGATCTGTTTTTTTTTTTTACCTTTTTGAAAAAAAAAAAACAGATCCAGGAAACTACAGACTAATCATTCTGATGTCAATACTTGGGAAGATCCTGGAAAAGATAATTAAGCAATTAAAAACCACAAAAACATACATCATGTGGAGTGTGCATTTTTTTTAATTGTTCTGTTAGTGAAATCTAAGCTATCACTGAGAAATGGTTGAAACCACTTTCCATCTAAAATTAAAGAAGAAGGGAGGGAGACAAGGTATGCACAGCTACATATACCACACACAGGTTTTTCATTTTGCAACTGCTAGTAATTGTCATTCTAGAATACAGTTAGAATTTCAATTGTAAGAGTTTTTTTTTTCTTTACTCATTCATCCTGCAGAATTACTTGACTTATTGGCTAATTACAAAAATTATACAAAACCCCATGGACAGTACTAAAAGGCAAAAAGATATGACGCTGGAAGATGAGCCCCTCAGGTCGGAAGGTGTCCAATATGCTACTGGGGAAGAGCAGAGGGCTAGTACTAGTAGCACCAGAAAGAATGAAGCGACTGGGCCAAAGCCAAAAGGACGCTCAGCTGTGGATATATCTGGTGGTGAAAGGAAAGTCCGATGCTGTAAAGATTTTTTCTCCATAGGAACCTGGAATGTAAGATCCATGAATCAAGGCAAGCTAGACATAGTCAAAAAAGAGATGACAAGACTTGAACATCGACATCTTAGGAATCAGCGAACTAAAATGGACAGGAATGGGTGAATTTAACTCAGATGACCATCAGGTATACTACTGTGGCAAGAATCCCTCAGAAGAAATGGAGTAGCCTTCATAGTCAATAAAAGAATAGGAAAAGCAATACTGGGATACAATCCCCAAAATGACAGAATGATCTCAATTTGAATCAAAGGCAAACCATTCAATATCACAATAGTCCAAATCTATGAGCTTAACGTCGCAGATAACCACAATGAGATGGTCACTGACCTCGAACCAGACATCCTAGAATGTGAAGTGAAATGGGCCTTAGAAAATCTGAGCAACAACAAAGCTAGTGGAGGTGACAGTATTCCAGCTGAGCTATTCAAAATCTTAAAAGACAATGCAGTAAAAGTGCTACACTCAATTTGCCAGCAAATTTGGAAAACTCAACAGTGGCCACAGGATTGGAAAAGGTCAGTTTACATTCCAATTCCAAAGAAAGGCAATGCCAAAGAATGTTCAAACTATCGCACCATTGCACTCATTTCACATGCTAGTAAAGTTATGCTTAAAATCCTACAAGCTAGACTCCAGCAGTATGTGGATCGAGAACTACCAGAAGTACAGGCAGGATTTCGAAGAGGCAGAGGAACTAGAGATCAAATTGCCAATATACGCTGGATCATGGAGAAAGCTAGGGAGTTCCAGAAAAACATCTACTTCTGCTTCATTGACTATGATAAAGCCTTTGATTGTGTGGATCACAACAAATTGTGGCAAGTTCTTAAAGAGATGGGAGTACCAGACCATCTCATTTGTCTCTTGAGAAACCTATATGCGGGTCAAGAAGCAACAGTGAGAACTGGACACGGAACCACTGATTGGTTCAAAATTGGAAAAGGAGTCCGGCAAGGCTGTATACTGTCGCCCTGCCTATTTAATTTATATGCAGAGCACATCATGAGAAAGGCAGAGCTAGATGAATCAAAAGTTGGAATTAAGATTGCCGGGAGAAATATCAACAATCTAAGATATGCAGATGATACCACTCTAATGGCAGAAAGTGAAGAGGAACTAAAGAGCCTCTTGATGCGGGTGAAGAACGAGAGTGCAAAAGTTGGCTTGAAACTCAACATTAAGAAAACCAAAATCATGGCATCCGGCCCTCTCAATTCCTGGCAAATAGATGGGGAAGAAATGGAGGTAGTGACAGATTTTATTTTTCTGGGCTCCAAGATCATCTCAGATGGGGACTGCAGCCAAGAAATTAAAAGACGCTTGCTCCTGGGGAGGAAAGCTATGGCAAATCTAGACAGCATCCTAAAAAGCAGAGACATCACCCTGCCAACAAAAGTGCGTATAGTCCAGGCCAGTTTTCCCAGTTGCAATGTATGGCTGTGAAAGTTGGACCATAAGAAAGGCTGAGTGCCAAAGAATTGAGGCCTTTGAACTATGGTGCTGGAGAAGACTCCTGCGGGTCCCTTGGACTGCAAGGCGTTCAAACCGGTCAGTCCTAGAAGAGATCAACCCCGACTGCTCTTTAGAAGGCCAGATCCTGAAGTTGAAACTCAAATACTTTGGCCACCTAATGAGACGGAAGGACTCACTGGAGAAGGGCCTAATGCTGGGAAAGATTGAGGGCAATAAAAGAAGGGGACGACAGAGAATGAGATGGCTGGATGGAGTCACTGAAGCAGTAGGTGTGAACTTAAATGGACTCCAGAAGATGGTAGAGGACAGGAAGACCTGGAGGAACATTGTCCATGGGGTCGCGATGGGTTGGACATGACTTCGCAATTAACAACAACAACAACAAATACAAAAAAGATGCTGAGATCCCAGAAAAAATACAGAAAAGAATAACAAAGATGATACGACACTAAACTGTATGATGAACAGCCAAGAGGACTATGTATGTCTAGTCTAACAAAGAGAAGGACTAAGGGTGATATGATAGCAGTCTTCCAATACTTGAGGGCCTGTCACAGAGAATGGGGGAGGGTTAGACTTATTCTCCAAAGCACTGAGGGAAGGACAAGAAATAACAGGTGGAAAATCATTAAAGAGAGATCCAGCCTAGAACCAAGGAGAAATTTCATAACAATGAGAACAATTAATCAGTGGAATGACGTGGCTCCAGAAATTGCGGGTGCACCATCACTCAAGGTTTTCAAGAAGAGACTGGACAACCATTTGTCAGGAATGATGTAAGGTCTCCTGTTTAAGCAGGAATAGAATAGAATAGAATATAGAATAGAATAGAATAGAATAGAATAGAATAGAATAGAATAGAATAGAATAGAATAGAATGGAATGGAATGGAATGGAATGGAATGGAATGGAATGGAATGGAATGGAATGGAATAGAATAGAATAGAATCTGGAAGGGACCTTGGAGATCTTCTAGTCCAGCCCTCCACTCAAGCAGGAGAACCTGTACCCTTTCAGACAAGTAACTGTCCAGTTTCTTCTTAAAAACCTCCAGTGATGGAGAGCCCACGATTTCTGAAGGCAAGCTGTTCCACTGGTTAAGTGTCCTCACTTTTAGGAAGTTTCTCCTTAATTCCAGGTTGCTTCTCTCGTTGATCAGTTTCAAACCAACTAGAAGACCTCCAAGGTAACTTTTTGTTATTTGTTGTTATATAGAATAAATTTGTTATTCTATATTCTGTGTTCTGATTCATTCTGTCTCACTGTTTCTCATTCTGTCTGTTTTTCATGTCACTGAGGGACTTATGAGAAAACAGAAGAGCATGTAGAGTTGAACATATTGAAGAAAAGAAATCTGATAAATGTCACAGGATTGAAAAACAATAAGTTAAAGGGGTTTTTTGTTCCTTTTTTCTTCTTTTGAGAAACATATCTCTACATTTATATTGCCTACAGCAAAACCCTGACAAGCTAAAGAGATATAAGAGATAGACATGTTGCTTAAAGTCGAGTCTGTCCAACATAAGGAATCCCAATAGAATTTTTTTAAAAAAAAAATTCTGACCCCATATAGTCAAGATATTTTGGATGAATATTATAAAACTTCTAGAATGCTTTCATTTTTTTTAAAAAAAGTAGCACTTAATTCATGTCAAATATTAATATTGTCAAAGCTGTGTGTCTTTCTAAGGGAAAAATTATCAGCATCCACTGAGAAACCTTCTTCTATAGTTTTGTCTAGGTAAATTAACAATTTTGTTTATTATTTATTTACCTGTTTCATGTCACCCTTCTGTTAAAAAAACTTTCAGTACAAGTTTTACAAAAACAGAGAGAGAAATGCACACATGTGCATTCACACACAAAACACACAGGGTGATACAACAATTGAAAGAGGTAAAAGTAGATCAAGATAATTATGTAATTGTATAATTATTATTTGGTTTTGCCATTAAATATTTTAACATAACAGTGGATGAAGAAGTATTAAAACTTCATATGCTGGCAGAAGGGTATAGGACACTGGGTGGTCTGTTGTGAGGAATGAACGTTTGTCAATGGTCTCCTGCGCATTTTGTTATAAGAAAGGTAGAGTTGGGTTTATCAGAAAAAATATAAAAACAACCTGGACACAATGGCAGTATAGTACTAAAGAATTCTGTGTAGTAAACAAGAGCACTGGGTCAAGTGCTGAATGAACATTGACTGAATACAAAAGTGATTTACCGATATGAAAGAATTGTGTTGAGGTTGTTTTGGAGTCATATAGACAGAATAGATGAAAAATAAATGCAAACTGAATACATGAAGAAAGAACAAAAGAGGCAGGTGAAACTTGTGGTTGAATGAAGACGATTAAAAACAGAAAGAGGTAAGTCTGAGTTTATTTTAAAAAAGAAATACATGAAATAGGTAAGCAAGTATAGAAATGTATAGAATTGCAGTGGATGAAAATGCTTTAAGTTATGCATTTTATTTTGTTATTTCATGTCTTAATATCTTTTGTTTATTATTTTTACTTCTTTTACTTTACTTCTTTTTTGCATATTGCTTAATGTGATAATAAACATTACACATGTCAATGTATATCTGCATGTATACAGGCAATTCTAGCCATTTTAGCACTCCAGGCATTGTGCTATTCTGGGTCCCTCTATGATTTGGCTCATCTTTTGATTGTGTTAGAAATTTCAAAGAGTCCTCTTATTTATTTATTTTTTCTTTGAGGTTTTGAGCTTTACACTTACGATTTTCAACCCTGGACAATTTTTCTTTTGATATTTTCACCTGATTTGTACTGTGAAATAATATTTAACCCTCAATCTTATATGTTGATTCACTGAAGATACTGTTTCTCATTTTTTATTGGGTTTCTTTCTTTCTTTCTTTCTTTCTTTCTTTCTTTCTTTCTTTCTTTCTTTCTTTCTTTCTTTTCTTATTAATTTGTCCTCTTCCCCTAAAATTTGGCACTTCTAGAACAGTAGTTACTTGGTCTTAGCCTAGAGCCAGCCATATATGTACACATTCATTTCATAATCTGTTAATGATTCAGAAGAAGGTCTATTTCTGAATTCACAAGTCAATGCACAAGACATGTTTTCAGAGGCCTTTCTGAACATGCTATATTGCAGCTTTTAATAACTAAAATGAAATTCAGACTGGCAAGTCCTAAACCAATTTACAATTTAAGGACAAAAATCAATATTTGGCCTATAAATTATAGCTTTCATATAATCCCAGTAATCTGCACTAATTAGTAACCTATCAAATTTTTACCAAACTTTCCTGATGTTTTTCTTTTCTCTCCCAGAAAACATAATGTGAAACCAAGCCAGGATGAAAAGAGGTCTATGAAATGCACAATGTAGCCATCACTGAGACCAATACAAGTATATAAAATCTGTAATATCTCTCCTAACTTAAATGGTATTCTTAACAATGATGTTGAACACATTAAAATGTTGTTTTTATATGCTTTTTTCTGTAGTTTTTAGTATTTGATGGTGGATACCTGATTAAAACATTTATAGAGACACCCATCTTCTAACCAACTGTATGAGGCTTCCAATCAAAGGATTCTATATAGAATTCATAGTAAAATGCTGAAAAATCTTTTTTTTTTCTTTCACAGAATTTGACCCATTAAGTAGATTTCAGTTCCATAATTATTTAGTTCTTTAGGAAAACAGTTAATTTTGGTCTCATTTAATACAAAAAAAAGAAATAACTGTTCTAGCCTTTCTTGATTTGGTGAATAACATTTCATTGCTATTTGTGGGCCATATAAGAATAATTTAGCTAGGGATACCAAACATCCAGGAAAAGGAGAATATCCTCCATTTTGTCCCATGCCATTTGTCTGTCAGGCATAGCCATGACATCAAACATTGTTTAGCTTTTTGAGTAGCTAACTGAGCATCTTGTCTCTTGACTTGTCTTTTTCTTCTAATAAGTGTTAACAACACAAGCTCAGCTCTGTGACCTTAAATAGTATTCTCTGCACCTTGTAGTGCTGCTTGAAATTGACAAGAGTTTAATCAATTACACACTGAAGGCTGTGCTTCCTAGTGGGCTCTAGCCCATTCCTGTGATCCAAAAGAAAAAAAGAAAAGGACTTCCTGATGCTGAGAAAAATAGTCTCATATGCATTTTTGCAATTTTTCACTGTATATTAAACAATTTGTCCTCCTTTCCCCCATTTGTTCTCATTTTCAAATATCTGTGTCCTTGTTTGCCTGTTCAGATATCTGGTAATCCTCTAAATAGCCAAGTTAAGGCTTTAGTGTGCTTTTAGTATATATCTTTCAAGCAATTCCTATCCATAACCATAACCCTCTTAGCCATAAGTTTATATCCACTGCTTCATTCCTAATTTTATCCTAAAATCCATAGACTATTACTATACTTGTCTTTCAGTTTTTAGACAATAATTATCAATATATCAGGGATTCTACTGATATCCCATTTAAAAACTAACACCTTAGTTTCATTCAAAAAAATTGCACATATACTCTCTTCCCTTTCCCTGATGAGTTACAACTTCCTGACTGCAGCCATACTGTAAACAAGAGCAGTGAATGTGCAGGGTGCAGATTAAGACCATTCTGATCAATTTCTGATGGAAAAAGAGCTTATACAGAAGGAGTTACTTCAATGGACCATTTTTATGGTTCTGGTTTGATGTTATCATTTCTTTTAGCCATTTAATTTCCAGCTTCCAAGATACTGTAGTTGCAGCTTCTACAGAAATAGAGCTACCCTATTCTGTTTCTTACAAAGAAAACAAAAGACTGGATGAGTAGATACAGGCGGCCTTGGGTCTTAGGAGATTTGGATTCATGCCTTGACTACAAGCTTAGTTCAGAAAGTTCTTTTGTCTTTATCTTTTTTATTTCTATCCGTGTATTTGGGACTATCATGAATAATGTAGAGTCAAAAGATGAATCTTGATACTAGATATTGTAAGAGCCTTTCCAAACAATTTATAAAAAATAAACAGTTACTAATCACTTACTGAATGGACCTTCTCTCAGTAGCTATTTTAATTTCTGATAATTATTCTTTTTGTGAAGTTTTGCAGAATTTTGGCATTTTCTCATTCACAGGTAATGATATAATGGACTTAACTCTGAAATATGTTGAAATACTATCAGCAGAATTTTGTGCACAGTATCATTAAACACACAAACATGAATTTTCTCTGTTATCCAAATCTTATACTGCTGAGCACTTGTCAAAAGTTTGCTTTCTCTTTAACAATTTATTGTATCCTGCATTGTCCACATCGAACACATACATGTTGTTAAGCATCATTACTCCTTTTAAGATTATCTCAGGAATTTCTTTAAAAAAAAAAGAGGGCAAGGAAATAGACAGAAAGAACAAAAGAAAGTGGCCCAGTTAGGAAATGGTCCTGTAAAGGCATTTCTTCCAAGGGACTACTCAAGCCCTAAACAAGCAATGAGTTTCAAATTCTGAAATAAGAAAAGTCAGAATTTGTATAAACAATCCAAGAATTTGTAAAAATGATATTTTTGTGACTGATTTGTTCTGCACATCTTTCTGTTACAAAATTCTATATTTTGAACTTTCTCAGTTAAAAAGTTTAAATGTTTTAAAATGGAACTAGTGCTCTATTGCCTAGGGTTCTCTAGAACCCATGTTTTTCATCACATGATGTTGAAATTCTATCACTAAAATGTTGTTATAAGTGCAATGGAAAATATTAACCCACTCAGGAGTACAGTTATCAAAATCAAAATGGGTATTTATTATTTTGCTGGGAGAGCAAGGAGTACAGTACAAATTGTTACCTTCTTGTAATTTCAATTATTCTTTAACATATGCTAACAATCATGTCCTATTTATACTTTCAAAACACTTTGTGAAGAAATTAATGACAGAATAATGTCAAAGATAGTGTGTGATAAAAAGCTACTTTTAAAAAATATCAACTACTTTTTTCACCAAGTAAACTTACATAGTCTAAGTTAGCATACTGATTCTAGGAATCTAGGAATCTAGCTGGTGAATTTCAGATACATTACATGCATACATATCTATACTGCTTCTAGGAATTCCTGTAAAACAATCATAATAATAATCCATTTAAATGATCTACAATGACTGTCTCCCAAAAATACCAAGAAGTACAAAAGTATAATACACATCAGGTATTGTCAGCCCTTTAAGGTAGATCAAACTAGGGAATTGAAGTTGTGAATATTAATACTACTTTTATTACAGAGTTGAAATAACAGAAACTTGAAAGTCTTCCTCACCTGACCACTATTAAAACCCTTTATGGAACGGGACCATGTTATGTTGGAGAATTACCAGCTAGGTTATAAGATTTACTGCCTCTACCCAGTTTCATCTGGCTATCCTATCAGATACAGCAGAGAGAGCATGTTATGTATTCTGTTGCCTAGAGAGCTATATTTGGTCTGCCCTATGCAGTGGGTCTTTTCTGCTGTTGCACACATGCCGTGGAATCATCTCCCACCTGAATGAGGATGGTTTCACTGCTTCTGAGCTTTCAAAGGCCTGGAGACACTAGTTGCTAGCAGATGAGTAAACTAGTAAGGTGGCTCCATTATTTTTAACATCCCTTTATCTATTATTCTTTGTTTTAGTTTGTTTTTTTAAGTATTTATTAACCGTTTTTAGCTCTGTGATATACTGCTCAGAGTCACTGGGTGTGAGATGCGCATCTATATAAAGTGGTTTAATAAATAATAAAAATAAATAAATTGGTTCTCACTGTATAAATGTGATAACAATATTCAAACCCAGTATAAATACCAAACAATTCTAATAATATTAACTCTAGAACTTAGAAAATAATGAGAAACCATTGTTTTCCTGGAGGCAACTCTTGGAGGCCAGAGATATATTCAAAGAAAATACTTATGCATTTTGGGGAGACTAACATAATGCACACACCACTTCCTTCTGTATATACTATCTTCAAATTAAACAGGCTGCAAACATACACATGAGAGACTTAAATAGATTAATAAAGATTAAATATAACAAAGACTGAATAAATTGAATGAACTGAACTTTCTGGTTCTTTACCAACTAAGGAATATTAATTCAACCATTTTTTTAAAGACAAGACTATTCACAAGATTTGCTTTGTTGAGTTTAGTATGTGTAAGCAAAAAAACAAAACAGAATTACTGTGTTTTGTTTCTTCTTGAGAGTAAATAGCACCAATAACTGCTCAGTGAGCACATAGAACCAGATTGCCAAGAGGCACACCTAAGCATTATACAATATATATATTTGTGTATTTTTTCATAGTTTTCCTATGTCTTTAATCATAGCATAGCATAGCATCATAGATATTCACTGAATAATTTTATTACATAGATACATTTTCTCATACATAGAATATAATATTTTTACTATACCAGCCAACAAAAATAGTCCATATAGGAAGACTACTAGGTGTTGACTGCAAAAAAAAAAAGTGTCATTTAGTAGTTGTCTGGATTTTTGTAACATAGATCTGTAGCTTTAGTCATAGGTAAAAAGCATCTGCCAATTGACTGTCTATAAATTTGTGCAAAAAGCTCACCAGAGGTTTGATGGGAAACAACTCTGTAAATGCTGTTAGAAGAAAACAAAGCCTACTAAGTTACTAAAGTAAAGCAATCAGTATCTCATCTATAGTTTTACCAACTCATGGTTCTTGATGAAACATAGTTGCTGTTGTAAAATGACCATATTAAACAAACAAACAAACAAAGATATGTAATATTAGAAATTTTCTTCAGGTGCAGTTTGAAAGACAAGTTAATAGCTACTGACATTCCCTTTTCTGCCTTATTATTAAAAGTGGAGAAGTTCTTTATCTTTCTGATTTGCTTTCATTATATAGGCCTTGTAAATTATAGAGCTGAAATCAGTTTTCATTGCAGTATTTTTATATTTATATTGAGAGGGTACTTAGAATATCTACATTCCCTACCTTGTGTATTATTTTAATTATATGCTTTCTCATAGTATTAGTAGTTAGGATACAACAATAATAATGTTTAACTTTCCCCCCCAGTATTTGATAGATGGTAGCTGATGGGAATTTATTTGATGCCCAACATGAGGCAGCTGACAGAAAAGTATTCAGTGTCAGATATTGATAAATATCTCTCAGGCCTGGTCAAACCTTGGCAATTTAAATTATTCCTTCATTTAATTAGTTTAATTTATACCTTTTATAAGAATAGAACCCAAATGATCAGAAGATCACTTTTTTGCATTCAAGGGTAAATCTAATTGATGATGCTTCATTTAAAAGTCATAACTTGCATAAGAAATGAAAATAAAATACCTGAAAACACTGACATATGTCAAGATTGTATTTTGGTAGAATAAATTGTTAATTTCAGAAGCTTAGTGACTTGTAATTAAGTTATAAGAAAAATCAGACACTTGTCTTAACTGCCATTTCCATCATCTTGCAATGAACACTTCCACTCCACACTTTGTTTGCTTATATTGTCTAGCCCTTAAACTGCTGCTTTAACCTTACTTTGCATATCCCTTTGCTAGAGATTTCCCAGTTCTGTTTAGTTCAGAGCACATGTTTCCAAATTCTGTCTCTTGGATTAGGCCACGTCTTGTGTTTGCAGATACCAGGAGATTGGTCTCTCTGGCAGGATTAACAAATGCAGCAGCTGGAGCTAAGTACATTGGGCATGAATCCAACACCTATTAGAGTAAATATAAACCTTTACTTTTTCCTCATTGGGCACCAGATCTATAGTACTGCACAAATGTATTCCTTACTCTGCAGCTAAAAATGATGCAAACGGCTTCAGCTCCACCGACTGCTTTTTCTCCATTGTGGCCTGTTAATTTATCCATTTGAACTCATGTATGCATCTGGTGTGTATTTAGTCCAGATAAATGTATTTTCTACTCTACTTTAAACTGTAGGATATTTAAGACAATGGAGGCTAGTCAAATCAAGCTTAGGTTTATATTATCCCCAATAAAACAATGCATTTAGTAACTGAAATAGTTTATGCCAGGAGCCTAAAAGTTTTAGTTGCCCATGAACTGCAGTTGATGTTCTTGAAGGACACAGAATTTCCAAGCTTCCTCCCCCCCCCCCACTTTGGGGAAGATAATAGTTTTTGTAGGAGGAAAATATTTTCTAGTTATTAGGGCTATGTGTATCTTCAAGGAATTCAAAGCAAAGCTATCATCCTACTTCATTTTATCTTCTCCAAATGATCTGCTGACAGGGCTAATAATTGGAAAAGGCTTCTGCAATAACAATGAAGATTGTATACAATGTGTGGATAATGACTGCCTCTGCTACAATTAACTGATAAAATTCTGTAATGCTGTAGTGGGATAGACTGGGCAGGGAATTGGACTCAATGATGCTACAACGCTATGATTCCTCAGCTAGCAAGCAAAGAGATTAACCAAGTGATTACCCATTTCTTAAGGATCAGACAAGAAAGCCATAATTTGGAAAGCAAACCTTATTTATTGACTATTTGCATAAACTTTAGGAACCTTGAAACTTGAGATGTAAAACTGGAAACAATAAATGTTTTTCCTTCAGATTATTTAATTTCTAGAATCAGGAAAAGTATAGGCTCTGTGAGCAAATTTAACTCAGTCCTGATAACAGAGTCTTGGTTTGCTCTGAATCTTGAAACACTGGGGAAAATCCATTCCCGGGAAGTTTAATGGGAAATTCATTGAAAAACAATGTTTCTATCCCCCAACTTCCAGGATAATTAGTTGGTGTTTTATCCTGTGAAACAATGGCTATTTGTGTGCCCGATAGTATACTGATTTATTTATTATTATTTCATTACAATCTTATTTACTATTGCTCAGTAGAACTTAACATGACTATATTCTCAATTTTATTCTCTTGTTTCATAGTTCCTTCCTATAGCATGCATTCATAATTAAGTACAGTCCTATATTTTTTGCATAAAATATATAACATTAAAGATAAATAAGAATATTGTTCTTGATTTTTGCTTTTTTTTACTCTTCAGTTTTAAACAAATAAACAGTCCTTGGCACCATTTGCAGTAGGGTCTAGTGAATAATTCACAATGAATAATTGATTTATTGAATGTAGCCGGTTTTTTGGCTTGTGCAATTTCCATGAGCAGATGGAGACTGTAATGAATATATTGAATGAAATTAATCAAGGAGAGAAGCAACCTAGAACTAAGAAGAAATTTCCTGACAGTTAGAACAATTAACCAGTGGAACAACTTGCCTCCAGAAGTTGTGAATGCTCCAACACTGGAAGTTTTAAACAAAATATTGGAAAACCATTTATCTGATTTCCTGCCTGAGCAGGGGGCTAGACTAGAAAACATCCAAGGTCCCTTCCAACTCTGCTATTCTATTCTATTCTATTCTATTCTATTCTATTCTATTCTATTCTATTCTATTCCATTCTATTCTATTTGTTTTTTTAAAAAAAATTGATACTTTACTACTACCAGGCTTATTTATATTTTACATTTTTTATAAATATAAGTTTTTATTATATGGTGAGATTCATAAGACATACTTGGATTGCACATTTTAATATAAATATAATTCATTATATTTTTTCTTCTGAGTGCATTATTGTGTAAAATAATATGCTGAAAAAGTTGTAAATAAGTGGTCAAAAGTCTGAATTTAAATTCTGCCATTGTGAACATACATGATATATATTAAATAGCAATCATTTTAGTACAGATGAATGAATCAAATATTTTAAAAGAATAAAGTTACTCAGAGCAAATTGTTGCTCACTGACATGAAAACTGAGATAAACTTATATGGGGGACTTTTGTGTTGCAATGTGTGTTTAAAACTCCAAAGTTGTTAGCATATCAATGTATGCATGGAAAATTCTACATATACTGTACTAGTTTGTGGTAATTAAGACCTACAGAATTAGAGGTCGAGCAGATTCCAACAATCATGTCATAGATATTGGAAAACTGATCTGCTGATATAAAATTTCCAGAACAATAACAAAAAAGAACCTGTAATGCTATACAAAATTAAGATAGTAAATAACATATTCTGGATAAATGAGATGCCAATTAGTTTTACAGCAAAAAGATCTGCAGTAGAATTATCTAAGTAAGCACATGAAGATTATTTAATATGTTGAGTGTCCTATCCCTCTGATTATGTTATTTGATACTGAGGGAGTGCCCCTTCTGCTGAGTTGCTCAATTCACTACGGTGTTACATGAGACCCATGCAAACTGTAATGAAGTTCCTTTGCTTTGCCACAAGACTCAAATACTTCAAGGCAAGTCATAGAAGTCCTTTTCTTGCAGAGAACTTCTAGAAGCTTATTGACAATAATGAAGTATCTCAGTGCTTTGCTCAACAGTGCAACAAAACAAAATCTTTATTTGGTCAAATTCAGGTATCTTCCTAGAAATGGATATAAAGAAACCTTTCTATTCCAGAACCCAACATTCCTTCTTTTCCAGAATAGGGGAAGCCACAAAGTACTATAGAAGTGAGCAGGGCTTTTTTTCCTCATAGAATGCCCAGAATGGAGTTCCAGTACCTTTTTTGGATGGAACCTTGTAGGGTAGGCAAGGCGGGTTGTATGACGTGTGTGAGTTCCGGCAACTTTTTTTTTTTTTTACAAAAAAAGCACTGAAAGTGAGCAGTCCTGCAATAATGGTTCCCTGGCATTTAAACATTTCTGGTTTCACTTCAATTGTTCTTTTTTTACATCACACAGTCCAATTTTTTCCAATACTTGCTCTCGTTTGAATGCAATATGTTTTGCGTTTGTCCTTTACAAATGCAAGAATTCAAATTAGGTACAAATATTTCCACTATTACCAAAGTAGAAATTAAATGTAACGTTTTGCCTGATGCTTCTTAGGTTGAGCATATATTCTTGTTTTTCAGGCAACCAAGACTATAATTTCCCTTCCACTAAATGCTGAAATTGTATTGGGAGGGGGAGGGGGAAATTAAGAAGAGATGCCAAAGGCTGCTACAAAAGATGAACAGTAACCAGTGTAGCAATAAAAAGTTAATCAGATTTTTAAAAATCCTTTAGGTTTTAATGAACAGCTTCAACTACCCAATCAAAGTTAATGAGAATTTTCTTTGACTTCGTTGCAAGGCTCTAATACAGTCCACATAAAACAAGGGGAGAACTTGTGAAGTAAAGGAACTATGAAAAGCTCAGAGTCTCAGTCCCTTAGTTGAGCCTAGTGGGAAAGAAGGTCCATTAATCTATATTTGTTACTAAAGCAGTTTTACAAATGAACCCGTCTAAAAGTTGCTTTCCTTCCTCATCTATTTTTTGTTGGCTAAATAACAAAACAGTTTCCTCTATTAGATCACCTTTATTTTCTTCCTTAATGTAAAGGAAAGGAGAGTACAGTTATAGACCTCTCTATTGTGAATTACCCGCTCTCTTAGCTAGCATTATAGCTTAAACTGATCTGCTATATGTCACAATGGAATTTTGTAACAGAAGCATTCCCTGGATTCATTTGGCATAGCTAGGCTGATGTCATTGAAGGGAGAATTTCAATATATTATACTACAAATATTTATTTATTCAGTAATATTTGTATAATCACCCATTTCATATAGTGACTCTGGACACTATATATAAAATATTTTCATGTTTTACTCTGGTAGTTTCAATAGCAAATTTTTTTGTTTGATTGTCACCAAACCATTGACAGCAATACAGAAAAAATCCTCAAATTAGGCATTTTTGTTACAACCAGTCACTAGGAATTTAAAGTTAGAGGTGCTTTGTTTTGAGTATACAAATTTGAGTATAAAATTTAACATTGTTCTATTATATCAATCAGCATTCAATTAGGGAGGTTGTTAATCTTTTTTAAGACACTTTTTAAAATGTCTTATTTGTTGTGTTTTTCTTTTTTGGTTTTTTTTTTCAATATTTTGGTGTTTAGTATTTTAACTTTTCTTGAATAAACTAAATATTATTTAAAAAGAATTTTGTATTGAGAATATAGCAAATGTCTCTGCCGATATGCAAAAATATGAGTGGTTGCCTAATGACCATTCTGAGTTATGATAGACCTTCCCAGAGCTACTTATGACCCAGTTTCAAAGTTCCATTAGCTGTGTCCCCTGTAGTCATGTGATTGCATCTTGGCTCTTGGCAGCCAACCTGCATTTACGGCCATTTGCAGCCTGCTGCAATACTGAAATCATGATTTTTGGCATTTTTTTTTTTTTTTTTTGCTGGAAATCACCATTTACTTCTGAGTTCTGGTAAAACAAAATGCCCATTGGCTAAAAATCATTCATCTATTGACCACAATATTAACAACTGCAGTGTTTGCTTAATGACTGCCACAAAAAAAACACATAAAATTGGTCACAGACACACAGTGTTCCATTTAATGACCATTATGATGCACAACTATAAATTCAGGCTCACTTACAGCTCTATACCAATAACTACATAATTTGAAATGGATCATATCTGACATATAAAATTGCTTATTTTTTCACAAAATCTAAATAAGAATACTAAGTCCTATTTGAATAATAATTGTTTCTTTAATACTTCTCTTATAAAGTCAGAATCAGAATTAGATTACCTTCAACTTTCTAAGATTCAGCTACCATATTTCAGTCTCAAAAGAGCCTCTGCAAGTTATTAAACTACCCTGTCTTTTATCACAACACTTCAGCACAGTCCTGTGAATATTGGATCAAATTAGAAGGAAGTGCAGACAGAAGTTGAAACAAGCAGAGGCCCCCATGGGGCTGGGTTGTGGGAAGCAAATAATGCAAAAACCTTGACTCATTCACATCAAATATCCTCATACAAGCTCATAATTATATCATTATAGAAAGACATCATATGTTATTTAATATTATCATGGTTTGCTACAAATACCTTTGGGTACATAGACAGAGTAACTGAGTTTCTCTCCAGTCATTTATTTACTTTTGGGTATGATATTTAAAGCTACTTCAAATTATATAAGTATTTGTATTATGACAAAGGTGTCCTTAATTTATGTCTTATTATTACAGTGTAGTCCCTTTGTTCTCTTTCTTGTTGGTTAATTATAAAATATGTTGCCATTCATTTTAATTTCTTGGAAAAATTCCAGCATGACTTTTAACTCCTCTGCTTTCTGATTTTCAGAATAAAAACACATTAGGGATCTGTTTTCTCTATTCTCATATACTTTCCATTTCATTATAATGTTCTACATGTTTATTTTTAAACTAGGAATCTACAGAATTTCTCTATTTGCAGAAATGAAGCAATGTTATTGAAAAGATAATTTAAATAATGCATATTCTCGAACAAACAATGATTGTATACAAGCTATGTCAGAAGTAGAGCAAGAATAAAATAAAATTTTCTGCAATTCTATGCCTTAATGGAACCACCAGCTTCCTACGAGTTCCAGACTATTGTGGGCTGCTCATAACATAAGACACTGTAATAAAAAAATACGGTAACTATCAACATAAAACAATAAATAGATAGCAGATCCAGTCAATGCATAAAACCAATATTATGTGTTTATGTCTTATCTTAGACCAGAGCCTGAAAAAACATTCAGTTCTTTAATGCCTTCTGGAATACCATCAGGATGGAAACTATCCAGATATCAGTAGCTTCATTCCAGAGAGTAGGTCTATAGACAGAGAACATGATTCCTATGTCCTAAAAAATAATACTCTTTTCGTACTGAATCCTAGCCAGAAACCTGATTGAAACTAGCCTAAATAATCACTTCCTTCAGAGTTCAATCTGATCATCTTCTCAAAAGGAAGACAGGACAATGGTTGCCTAAAATAATTGAATTTAAAACAGTTTCTTCAGATGACAGACCAACCATCTCCCTTCAAGAAGACATGAACCCATTGGTCAATTCCCAACTTCAGCCAGAGAGCCTCAAATACAATTATCTGCAGAGCAGGACCTCTGAGAGCCCACAGGGATGCATGGGAGTCACCAGGAGTCAACAACTGTTCCTCCCCTTTCCTGGGATCTCAGCTAGTGCAAGATCCAAAAACCTGAGGAGACACATTTCCAATCATGGGGGAGGGGGTGTTATACTCCCACACATGCAAAAGCATCCAACTCTTGGCAATAGAAACCAGGTACACAGCCTTATCCATTATAAGATCATGAAAGAGGAAAATTACATACTACCCTGGTTTGGAATTCCTATCACACCTCAGGCCCAATGACCATCATTGTAACCCATCCTGCTATATATAGATTCCTGCTATATATCCCTTTGCCCATAAATATAATATGTTATAGTTTACCACCTACTATATGCATATGGTATATTTTTTTTCTAGCAAAGGTGAATGGATATATTTTTAAAATGTTATATAAACATTTAAATTACTTTATGCCAAATTTGAATCAGTGTTAGGGGGGGAAGAAAAACAATATAACTAACTATATGAGCAGGGTTTTTTTCCCATGCCATTTTTTCTTACTGTTTACAACTACGTCCTTTAAATACTCTTCCTGACTAACAATTGACAATATATTTCTGCTGGAATCCACAGCCAGACAGGCTTTTACCCATTTTCAGCTGGTGCACCAATTGTAGCCCATTTTGCTATAAAACCTTTCGTTAATCTCATGCTTTTGTCATCATCATCTGCTCAGACTTCATGAGACTGCCTTTAAACACATTACACATTAGGTGCTTTGACTCAATAGATTCCAGATGCAATATAAAGTACTGGTTTAAATCTATCAAATTCTACATGAGGGATCTTCAGCATTGCCTATTTCAGTTAGAATCAGCCTATATAATAAGAACATCTACTTGTGAAACATTACTCATAGTTTTCCTCTTGCACTAAATTAGGGATGCTGAAGACAGAATGAGCTGCTTCTTACTTATGGTATCTATGTTGTAGAATAGCCCTCCCTACAATTATGATATTATCATTCTCTTAGCAACAAACTAAAATGGTGCTCATTGGAATGCTTTTCAAATGTAATATGTTGAGTGAATGCCCATATATTTGTTTAACTTGTTTTTGGTTGCTCTTGTTTTTCTATTGGTTATACAATTGTATTTTATGATTATATATTAGGCAATTATTCCTAAACACTACCAAGAGTCCCATGATTGTAGTAGCTTAGAAATCTAATAAATAAACAAGATTCAATATAATGAAAAGTATTGCAAAATGAAAAGGAACTATGAAGTTTCCTGCTGTGTTTTTTTATTTCAAGGCCTCCACAGCCAACCACTTGTCTTAACAGGGATCCTAGAACTTTAAACTATAGAGATGTCCATTCTTAATGACAGATGAAATGGAATCGTCTTAGAGATCCTGATAAAAAGGCATAGTTGGCTATAGAAAGTTCTGTGCTGGGCTCAGGCATCTCACTATACTGTCTTTAAGAAGACAAACAGTTTAACAAAACAAGACAAGCAGGTGCATAGGCAGAATGGCAATCTTTTCATGCTAGACTGAGGCATACTGGCAGGCTGAATTTGAGAGTCTTCTAGATAGCAACATAAGAAGAACTGCAAGTCTGTGGAACTGACAAAGAAAAGGTGAAGAACTGGCGAAACAGATGGTGTTGATGTCAGTCCCATTAGATGACGGAGATTATGTTTACCAGTGCCCTCTTTTTTAAGGTTCTGTCCTATCATGTTTATTTATTTCTTCTAAATTGGCACAGATTATCCAAACAGGCCCAGTTAGTCATGTTCCCACAGCATCTTTATTTGTTGGCTCTTTCCCCAATTTCCCTTCAGTATGATGTGAAGCCCTTCCTCCGCTTCCCTTTTTTCGTTTACATATTCCTACACAGAGACACAAAGCCTCTATGCATATGACAGACAAGTAGCATGGAAATCATTTAAAAAAATACAGAAAGAAACAGCCCAGTTTCTGAGGAGTCCTGATGCTCACTTGTTTGTTCTTCCATACCATTTATTTCTCCTTACCCAATTGGATGATGTTGCCATCCTGGAACAAACCTGACAAGGTCACACTGTTTGATTGTGATGTCAGTTTCAATTATGCTGTAGCTTTTATAACCAACTCAAAATATAAAAGGCTGGAACAAAGACAGGGAAGAGACAAAGCAAGATCCAGCTGTAGGCTGAGAAAGGACATTTCAATTTGTCAACTGATTCAGGATCCCTCCTCCTCTCCCCGCCTCTCCCAACCCTGATAGCTAATTAGCAAGTTTACATTGTTGATAACCAAGAAGGGAAAACAGGCATTTTGAAAGCATTCTCTATAACTATTGAGAGAGTCCCTCACTTGGCAATGGAAAGGTTCCAGTTTGGCTATCTGTGTCTTTGTTTGCTCAGGAGGTACAAACAAAGAAACAAACGTGAATTTAGATCTTTTCTCTATAGCATCCCCATTTGGGAATTAAAAAGAAAACAAACAGCAAGCATTATTATTATTATTATTATTATTATTATTATTATTATTATTATTATTATTATTGTGGATCATCGCACAGTCAGCCAGATGTTCAGACTGGATTTGGCATTTTGTCTACCCATCGAGTCCTTACCCAGGACCTGGGATAGGCAGATGTGGATGTTTGATGGTATTACAGGTATCGTCGCAGGATGGAAGCAGTTCCTAATAAGGCCGCCTTTTGCAATTGACTAATAGCAAATTTGTCAATGCCAATGGTGTTCAAGTGGTGCTCCAGTTATTATTATTATTATTATTATTATTATTATTATTATTATTATTATTATTATTATTATTGATCATCGCACAGTCAGCCAGATGTTCAGACTGGATTTGGCATTTTGTCTACCTATCGAGTCCTTACCCAGGACCTGGGATAGGCAGATGTGGATGTTTGATGGTATTACGGATATCGTCATAGGATGGAGGCGGTTCCTAGTAAGGCCACCTGTTGCAATTGACTAATGGTGAATTTGTCAATGCCAATGGTGTTCAA